>NC_069499.1:1016227336-1016574836 GCF_027579735.1 Bombina bombina | reverse complement strand
TATCTGTTTCACTATTAACCCCTAAACCGCCAAACCCCTACATTGCAAAGTACCCGCTACACTATTAACCCCTAAACCATCACAACCCCATCACAAAATATCCATCTACATTATTAACCCCTAAACCACCACAACTCCACATCATAAAGTACCCGCTACACTATTAACCCCTAAACCACCACAACCCTCATTGCAAAATACCCAACATCTAAACCCCTAACCAGCTAACACCTCTAACCTAACACCCCCTAAGTTTCCCCAAAAAACACCTAACCTTACCTGAAACAGGGCTTTTTGTAGGACATTACCCTAAAGTGATCTGGCTGTTTTTCACTAAAATAAATACTCGTTGAAGTTGATGGGGGAGTACATTAACAAGGTTGCGATATTTTAACTACAGCTATTTGCGCATGACAGGTTCGCTCGAAAGCCCCCAAAAATTACTTTCAACTTGTAATACGCGTGCCACCCGATGCACACAAAGAGACGAAGTCGAGTTAGTGTGCAGGCGAGAGCAATAATTACCGTTCCACACATAATCTATCCCTGAATCAATTACATGAAATATTATTCTCCAACTGGAGAACCATAAATGGATAGGGGTGCCCATGTGACTACAACCACTGTAGTCAAGGTCTACCCTCCATGGAAGAAATATATTTGATAATATGTAATACAAATGAGCAACAAAATCTCTGTCTTGAGGGTGGGGTTTTTTAATTTTTTTTTATTTATTTTTTGTATTCATTGGCTGAAGTATAAGAAAAGGAGATCGCTTTTTTCCTCCAGGCTTTAGAGAATATCTCTGTCCCTGAATTCCCTTCTCAACTTAACATATAATTGTGTTTGTCAGGGCAGGAATGTTTATGAGTAAATATGTTTATGATTCTTTCCATTCCTCTGCAAGCACATTCCTTTCAAGTGTGAAAGTGATGTGTCTTGGGTTTTACCTGTGAAATTATTTGTTTAGACTTTCTACCTTGAAGTTTTGAAATCAGGAGGAGGCATAGTCCCAGAGTGAACTTAAGGAAGTAGGAACTAACTTGTTTCTTATGTTCAGAATGTTAGCAATTCTTTGTGTTCTGCACTGGTATTTGTTGTGCTACTCGTAAAGAGCATAGTGGCCTATACTGAAATGTTCTCTACAGACATCAGCAGTTGTCCCTTGGCTTCCACCTAATATTAATTACTAATCTGGTCCCAAGACTTAAAGATTTGCCAGATAATAAAGTGTCTCATCCATTCTCACTAGTGTGTATGGTGGTCTTTAAAAAAATTCTTCTTCTTTCATTTGTTGCTATAAATGCCAGCAGTGTTATGGTAACAGCTTTACTAATTATTAGTTACGGAATACTTAAGACGCACATATATATATTTATATATATATTCAATCATTTTATAAACTAGTAATGTATGTTGTGTTGATTGAGAAGGGAATTTTAATACATCATTCAGATTCTGTGTTAATGCTGGGAGTCCAGATCCATAGTGTTGCGAGTAGTGGTCATTAATTATTTGAGACCAGACTAGTAAAGTATTTTGGTATGCATTTTAAATCAGAATCAAGTGGAAGTAGTGTATTGTGTAATACCAAATTCTAATACTAGTTAGAAAAAAAAATTCATCATCTACCTATCCACACATACATTTGTAAAGATAGAGATATATAGATTTTAGAAGATAAAGATTTAGATAGATATAAATAGATGATAAATACATAGATACAGATTGAGAAGATATTGCTTTAGATAGATATAGATATATGACCGGAGTCTGGGAGCAGCAAAAAGCCAAATCGGTAATGGGTAAGAGGTGTGAGATTTACCTATCAAAGCTACCTTACAGCTCAACCGCGCAGTGTGGACAGACCGCAGTCTGGGAGCAACCAAAAGCTATAACGGTAATGGGTAAGAGGTGTGAGATTTACCTATTAAAGTTACCCTACAGCTCAATCGCGAAGTGTGGACAGAACGGGGTCTGGGAGCACCAGGAGGCATCGATAAGCAGCAGCAGAAGTGGTGAGAAAACTTGTTATTATTCTATTTCATAGCACGGTTGTTATATTAGGGGTTCTGAAGATAATATTAAGATTCAACAAATAAGTTGAGAGACTGCCCTAATGAAAGCCAAATAATTTGCAATATATACAAGCAGAAAAGCTGAGAAAACCGACAGAAGGGGAGTTACTTTTACTTTATCTTAAAGTGTGTTAAACAGCAAATTGATAAACGTACTTGAGAAGCTACTGATTATATATATATATATATATATATATATATATATATATATATACCATTTTTTACTTTTTTACTATTGAATTGACAGCTGGAATTTAACTACAATTATTATTATAGACGTGCAACTAGTTGAGTGTCTGAGTGAATTTTCTTTGCTTTTTTCTATCTATATATATATATATATATATATATATATATATATATATATATATATATACACACACATACATACAATAGTAAATATGTAACATTAATGAAATGTAAAAAGAAGAGCAGTGAGTTATTATCGCTTAGTCTGAAATTACTTCACGTCATCACCACCTTAATACAGTTGGAATGCCTATTACTACCATACTCACAACCTGCCTTTCAGCAGTGCCACTGCAGCTGTAAAGGTTAAAATGTGTTCTCCATTATCCTGGATAATCCTCACAGATCTAAATCATAACATACCAGACGTTAGCTGTCAATAAGCCGTATTAATTATAGTGAGCCAACTCCATTCACCTCTCAGCCACAAATAGAAGAAATAAAAGCAGGAAACTGTTTTGTGGAAATATAAGTATATAAATGATAATAATCACATTATTCTCATACTTAGAGTACTTCTTACCAAAGTACATCATACTAACATATCAATAACCATAGAAAAAAAGGTTTAAATGGACAGTATATACTAATTTTCATATAACTGCATGTAATAGGCACTACTATAAAGAATAATATGCACAGATACTAAACTAAAAATCCAGTATAAAATCATTTAAAAAACTTACTTAGAAGCTCCCAGTTTAGCTCTGTTGAAAAGGTTAGCTGGAACATCCATTTCAAGTGGGAAATAGCAGACACACACACCCTCCCCCTTCCTTTGCATATGAAAAGACTCTTTACACAAACGGAAGCAAGCTGGAACAGGTATAAATCAGTATTCTCCTAAAACGTCTGGGCTTGGTTAAAAGTCTGAAAATCAGAGCAATGTTATTTAAAAAAAAGCAAAACTATACAATATTTTTTTTAAAAAAAACTGTATGGGCTATATAAATGGATCAGCTACAAAACATTTATGCAAAGAAAAATCTAGTGTATAATGTCCCTTTTAAAGGAAATGAGAAAAAGTAAAAATAAATAAATTAAAATTTGAATTTGTATTAATTGAAGCTTTCACCCTGTATTAGACACCAAAATCTTGGCATCTCCCTATATAAATATATATATATATATATATATATATATATATATATATATATATATATATATTCCAATTGTTTAGTCAAACCAGCTCTAAGAATACCTGAAATAATTAATAATTACTCTAAAGAACAGTAAGAAATACCAGATAAGAAAAAAAGTCAGAAAAATACAAGGATTCCATAGTGCTGGCTATGGAATCCTTGTATTTTTCTGACTTTTTTTTAAAAGGTGCGGGGGAAAAAAAGCATGCGTAGCTAACGCACCCCTTTGGCCGCAGAACTCTAAATCTAGCCGAGTGTTATCTATTTGGCCCACGTGTACTTTCTGTCTCTTTGTGTTGAAAAGAGATTCAAAAAGCATGTGATAAGAGGCAGCCCTCAAAGGCTTAGAAATTAGCATATGAGCCTACCTATATTTAGTTTAAACTAAGAATACCAAGTGAAAAAAGCTAATTTGATGATAAAAGTAAATTGGAAAGTTGATTAAAATTAAAAGTCCTATCTGAATAATTAAAGTTTAATTTATACTAGACTGTCCCTTTAAGAAGCAGCAGTCTTAAGACCACTGCTCCTTAACTCTTCCGCCGCCTCTGAGGCTGCGGACATCAATCTGCCCGTTCGCATACAATCAGCTTGATTGTTACCCCCTGCTAGCGGCCGATTGTGCGGCATTGCACAAGCAGTTCACTAGAACTGCTTGTGGAATGTTAAATACCGACAGCGTTTGCTGTCGACATTCAGTGATGTCTGGCGGACATGATACGCTACATCGTATCATGTCCCCCAGACATTGATAAATCGGCCCCATTGTATTCATTGCTGCAAGACATTTTAAATTGCAAGATTTGAGACAGAACCACCTTCGTATTAATTACCACATCATTTTTCAAGATAAATGTTTATTATGTTTTTATATTAGCAATGTCCCTGATCTGTAGGCACAAATATAGCTTTTTTCGGGAACCATGTATTTTCTAAAGAAGAGCTACTGATGAGCAGGACCCTGTACAAAAGGCTAGCTAAAAGATAAAGGCAGTGAATAGATAAGTATGACTGTTTTTTTTTTGTTGCCTATAAACTAGGATTGCATCTTTCAGAGAAGCAGAAGAGCAGGGCATGTTTTCCATGCCAGTCTTGTGATTAAGGGGTTAATAAAAGAGCTATGACCAGAGGAACACAGTGAGAATGAAACACTTGCTGGATTCAGAAAGTGTAAAATGAGATATAAGGGGAGGTTGAAAGTGAGAGGGGGAGAAGTGTCATGAAGACAAGAAGTCATAACCAGGGAGAATAGGAACGAGAGAAACAGGCAAGAGATGGGAAAAAAAAGACAAACAGGTTGTATATATTATAAAAAGAGACATATAGATAGGCTCTAGAGAAATGTACTAATTAAGAGACTAGAGATACATACAAATAATGAGAGGACAGAATGAGGGAATTTGGGGAGAACATAGACACAGGAGAGATAAATGTAGATGAAGACTCCAGGAAAAAGGGGCTTTTGTGACCCCAGAGACCTCCCCTGTAGCCCAAAGGAGAGTGCAGAAGGATTAAAAGTATTACCTGGCTTAGACCATTTCCTAGAAATTATGTCAAAAACCTCAGTGAGATTAACAACAGTCTTAAAAACTGAATAGAAATGATTACAGGCTTGGGGGGCGGAGCCGGCACTGGAATGAGATGGCCGCACATTAGGTGAGCTCCGGTGCTTCAACTTGATAAGTACACCTAAAACAACTTCTGACCGCACATATGGCCATAAGTTAACATCCCTAATGTTTCTGACACAAGACTGAGTAAGAATATTCAGCTGGAAAGGATGCCGCTTAAAGGGCACGCAGTGCAAGTTATATAATATGCACCGCAAGCCATAAAACATAACTACCAGCTGTGGACTATCTGAGGACTGGTAAGAGGTACCCTTCTGCACTAATCTAAAGGCCGGCTTGAGTTTTTGGGGTAAGGCTGTCATGCACACATTCACACGCAAGCTCCGACACTTACAGGAGAGATCCTAGAAACAATTGCGGCCGCCATCTTAGCGCGATGCACGCACTTTCAATTCAGCCTCTGTCTTCCTCAGCTGCATAAAAGACAAGCTGTATAAGGGGCAGTGACAGGCGGTAATAGCCCAATTATTGCAGATAAAGAACCCGGTTCAGGGGGAAAATATTACCGTAGGATGCAAGGCTGAGAAGAGTGTGAAATTGGAGCTAGTGCCTATATTTGCTTAAGCTGTCATATGAAGCTTGCGGCCTATGTCTGCTACACAATGAAGATATGTTTTGTCACATCACATGCCTACTAATGTTAGTAAAGAACTCTTAGTGCCTTAGAGAAAGGATACAGTTTGTCTATGAACACTAAATTAAATTAGCAAAAGCATTTTATCAGGGGCATAAAAAAAAAAAAAAAAAAAAAAAATCATCTTCCCCATTTTGATTCAAATTGATTCAGCTATAAACTGTGTTATCTGATGTACAAGAGACATATCACTAGGGCCTAATACATATAAGCTTGTCAATAAAGACTGTCATCCACAAGTGCATCTCCATAACTGTTATATCTGTGCAGTGTCACCCTGTGCTAACTCGATATAGTTTAAAATAGAGACTTTTCCCAATTAAAGGTGTCAGCAGAGAATAAAACTGTATACCATCACATGACGTGGCAAGGAGTGACTTTGTTACAGAGATCTTAAGAGCTCATAAAGCAAGCCGGAGCTCAAATTTAAAGGATCTTAGTGTTATCAACCAACAAGATGTCGCCCAGAAAAACTCCACAAAAAAGTAAACAAAATAAAAATGGAAACAAAGGGACTCCATCAATGGACAAGTTTTTCAAAACAACTGTTTTGTCATCAACAATAGAGACTCCCACAACCCCGCCAGGTTCTCAGCATTCATCTAGCTCCTCAGAATCTGGTTCAGATGGGGAAGATACCATGGTGTCAGTACCGCAATCAGTTTTATCCTCTATCCCCTCAAAAAAGGACTTCTCCTCACTCATCACACAAGTTAAGCAATGTATTAAAGACGAGATTTCTGAACTAAAGAGTGACATCGCAGAAATCGGTAATAGGGTAAATACTCTGGAAGAAACGGTGCAAGATCAAGATAAGTGCATAACGTCAGTGAGTGAACAGATGGAGCACCAAGACCAAACAATCCGCCAGTTGGAGGATAAACTAGAGGACCTAGAGAACAGGTCCAGAAGACAAAATATCAGAATACGGGGTGTCCCGGAATCTGTCGATGCCTCAACCCTTCAGGAATACCTACAGTCTCTGTTCTCACAACTTAAAGATCCGACAGACAACACTGCGGTAGGAATAGATAGGGCCCATCGCGCCCTGAGACCAAAACCCCCTGAATCGGCACCTCCTAGAGATGTGATAGTAAAAATTACCAATTACCAGATGAAAGAACAACTCATGACAGCGGCAAGAGAAAAGTGCCCCATACAAAAAGACGGAGTCACCCTGCAATTTTTCGCTGACTTGTCAGTCAGGACCATAACTAGGAGAAAAGAACTAGCCCCGCTCACAAAATACCTGCAAGCAAGAAACATAAATTATAGATGGGGACATCCCTTCCAGCTCATAGTCATATGGAAAAATAGGAGAGCAAGCTGCTCCTCTCCTGCAGAGATTGAGGATTGCTGCAAGAAGCTCGAAATTCCCCCACCACCATTGGATATGGTCACAGACAAAAGGCAAGACCCCACGATCAACACTAATTCACAAACTCCCCCTTTACCACAACGCAAAGAATGGCAGACGGTCCGAAATAAAAGAACAAAGAATTCCTCATCTTCGGACACTAGAGCTCAGATAGGCTGAAAAATCTTTTCAAGAGTTCTGTATCCTTTGAAATTGTTTAACAAGAGTGGGTAATATCCCTCAATAGTTAAATAGAGAGAGACAATGATAAATGGACAGATCAAATCTTGATTAAATGTTCAAGGAATGGCATTTTTGGAAAAAGAGCAGGTCACAGAGAATGTTTTATAGATATTTGTACTTAGAAGGCTGAATGATTTCCGTTAGGGATTTCCTAGCCAATTCCCTCTATTTTTGACATAGAGAAAAAGTTTTTCTTGTTAATTTTGTTTGCAATGTTGTTTCCATTGTTTGTTTTTGTTAGAGTGTTTTTAGGAATTGTTCTGCAGAATAGTAATACCATGCGATGGGGTGAGGAGATCCATAGGCATAGAATGAGAATTGAAAAGGTAAGGATATGACAGACACCTGTATTCATTTTATAACACAAAATGTGAAGGGATTTAACATTCCAAATAAACGATCATTAGCCCTTAGAGATTTTGCACAAAAAGGAGGGGATATCATTGGTATTCAAGAGACTCACTTTAGGAAAAATTCCATACCCAAATACCTACATAATAGTTTTTCTCAACATTATCATAGTGCACACAACAACAAAAAAATTAATGGGGTAAGCATTCTTATTCGTAATTCAATCCCTTTTAAAATAATAGAACAGAAAAAGGACACTGAAGGCAGATTTCTAGCCATCAGCGGAATACTTTATAACAAATTCGTAACGCTTGTAAATATTTACGCGCCCAACCACAAACAAGCAGCCTTTTTTAAATCTCTACTGCCACAAATACAAGACATACAAAAAGGTCAGCTAATAGTCATGGGAGATTTCAATCTGCCTATTAATCCTAAACTAGACAGCTCAAATTCAAACATATATACACCCAAAAATTCACTCAAATCCATATGGAACCTTACTAGGATCCTTGGGTTGCATGACTCGTGGAGGGTATCCAATCCGGAACGGAGAGACTATACATTCTTTTCGAACCCGAACAAGTCTTATTCGAGGATTGATTATATTTTTATAGATCACTTAACATTATCCCAGGTAAACTCCTCGAACATCATACACACAGCATGGTCTGACCATTCCATGGTCAGGTGCTCCATTGGTTGGCCCTCAGCTCCAGTGAGAGAGTTTAATTGGAGACTAGATGAGACACTATTACTAGACCCAGTCGTGCACAAGACTGTAGAGTCAGAGATTCAGGATTTTTTTCACATTAACGCCCAAGAGGATATGACTCCTTCAACGGTTTGGGAAGCTCATAAGAGCTATATAAGAGGAATACTGATTAAAATCAGAGCTAACAAAATTAAACAGCAGAGAGAGGAATATCAACATATAACTCGGGAAATTACACAGCTAGATTACCTACATAAACTTCAACCACAAAATAAAGGCGTCCTTAACCAATTGAATTTCTATAGAGCCAAACTGACATCGCACTTACACATAAAAGCACAAACAACAGCATTTAAACTCAAACAAAAATTTTATTGCGAAGCAGGTAAGCCGGGACGCCAACTGGCAAGATCACTTAAAAATAAGCAAGCAAAAACATATATACATTCAATCAACAATGCTAGAGGTGAGAGAGTAGAAGATTCCAAACAGATAGCAGAAGTGTTTAAAAACTATTACCATACCTTATATAATCTTTTCCCTAACAGGTCACTTTCAGATCATAAAGATAAGTGCATTAGTTATCTTAATAACATCCAGGTCCCGATAATCTCTGAAACAGATAGCGAAATGTTACAGGCCCCAATAGGTCTCAAGGAAATTAACGACGCAATTAGAACTCTGAGACCAGAAAAAGCTCCAGGGCCAGATGGATTTTCTGGTTCATATTACAAAATTTACTCCCAACTCTTAGTACCCCATTTATTAAACACCTTCGGACAGATAGACAATGGAGGCGCCCTGCCAGATTCCATGTTACAGGCGTACATAACAGTCCTACCTAAACCGGGTAAAAAAACAGATATACCAGCGAATTTTCGGCCTATATCCTTATTAAACATAGATCTAAAAATACTCGCCAAGGTCTTGGCTGCTAGGCTTAATAGTATATTACCATCATTGATCTCGCCAGATCAGGTGGGCTTTGTGCCGCAGAGAGAGGCAAGGGATAATACAGTAAAACTACTTAATATTTTGGAATATATAAATAAGAACAAAATACCATCAGCATTTCTATCCACAGACGCTGAGAAAGCGTTCGATAGACTTGATTGGACCTTTCTAGAAAATACCCTTGCTAAATTTAATATACCACCCTCATTTATAAACAAAATAATGGCCTTATACTCATTCCCCACAGCTCAAATTAGAATAAACGGCATACTCTCAGAACAATTTGAAATTCGTAATGGCACTCGCCAGGGATGTCCTTTGTCTCCACTCTTGTTTATTTTATCATTAGAAGTTTTGGCCAGCAAAATTAGATTCAACAATAACATAAAGGGCATAATTATAAACCATAGAGAATATAAATTATCTATGTTCGCAGATGATGTCCTGATGTCTCTGTCAAATCCCTCAGAGTCTCTCTCTGCGGTACGACATGTACTACACGAATATGGCGAGGTGTCAAATTTTCTGATAAATACAAACAAGTCGGAACTTCTACCACTACACATACCTCCCACAGAAATTAACCACATACAAAACAAATGCTCATTTGCGATTCAGCTGAATTCCATCAAATACTTAGGTATATACCTGTCTAATAGTCTAGAGTCAACTTGCACAATCAACTATTCTAGGCTGTTTAAAAATATCTATAATCAAACCTGGTCCTGGATGGCGAAGAACATTTCTTGGATAGGAAGAGTAAATACGGTCAAAATGGTACTGCTGCCAAAGATCTTGTACATATTACAAACCCTACCCCTACCAAACACTTCCACATACATACAAAAGTTACAAAAGGTGCTACACAATTTCATATGGAAGAAAAAACCGTCACGGGTTAATAAACCCTCCATGTATGCACATAAAGATATGGGGGGACTTGGCGTTCCTAATATTTTATTGTATAAACAAGCCATATCTTTACAAAGAATACTAGAATGGTGCAGATATAGTAAAACTGAACCAAAGCTTTGGATTCAACTAGAGCATGACATCTCAGGTATATCTCAATTAGGGGGGCTGTGTTGGTTGCCAAAATCATTATCCAAAACCCAATATAGCTACACAGCCACAGTAATGAACACTCTATCAGACTGGAAATACATTCGAGATGGTTACAAGGGTATTACAAGTAATTACTCCCCACTGACACCAATTCTGGCCAACACAGAATTTGTAGAGGGCCTCATACACAACACAGGGGGAGATAATAGCCTAAATGGATATGTACCTATCGCATCAATAACTAATTGTGGGAAAATGTTACTTAGATCTGAACTACTAGATGTAGGAAATGGATTTTTTGACCAATGGCTACGTTACCACCAAGTCAACCATTACATATCAACACATAGAAACAGGACAAATCTACTAAGAATACCGACACAGTTTGAACAAATGTGCATTTCTAGCCTACCTCAAAAAGGGATCATTTCAAGAATATACAAAATACTGCTCACGGCTACATCCCCTAATCCACATAAATATGTGACGGGTTGGGAGAGGGAACTGTTGGGGAAATTGGAACCAAAATGCTGGAGAGACATTTTCAGTAGTATAGCTTATTCTGCACACACCACCTACGCCCTAGAAACAAACTACAAAATATTGTTTAGGTGGTACCTAACACCTAACCGAAAGAAATACCTATTCCCTTCAGCAAATGAAAAATGTTGGAGATGCAAGAAGGCAGTGGGCACCATGGGGCACATTTGGTGGTCTTGTACAATAGTTAACTCTTACTGGAAGGGGATATTAGAAGAAATAAAGAAGGTAATATCTTGTAACTTATCATTAATTCCGAAAGTTTGTTTATTTAATATGCTAAAAGAAGTCAAATGTGGAATCAGGCAAAATATAGTACATATTATGTTAAACTCAGCGAAACAGTTGATAGCGGCAGCATGGAGGTCTAACAGGGTCCCTTCAATAGAAGAATGGAAAGAAAAGGTGTTGAGAACCCTAATGCTAGAAAGATACTACTACTTCAAGACCAATAGGTTAGCAATGTATAATGATATGATGTTTCTCTGGGACTCTTACATTGGTTCTGTTTGGGAAACGGAAAGCTTATAGGCGGAGGCCTCAAAGGTTATAGTTATTAAGTTGGAGCATTTAGGAGGATCTCCCACCCCGCGGAGATGGTCACATTCATAATACCTATAGTGGGTAAATACTCATTGTGGGTATAAGACATATTACTATGCAGAAAGTTGTAGTTGTAGTTATTGTTATTTTAATGGTTTATTTGCTATTGTCTCACAAAGATAATGTGGCGTTTCGGTGTCATCCTGCTGCTCTAAGACGTCTGAGGACAATAATAGTAATGGACTCTAGGAGAGACATGGAAATTTAATGTGCAGGAGTAGGTTATGTTATTGAATTGCCATATTACAGCCATATTACATTGTAATGTATCTGATATAGTACATCAGACTGTAGTCCAACATGTTATTGTATATGTTCCTACTCAGAGAATTTATGTTGTACATTGTAAAATTTTCCAATAAAGAAATAATAAAAAAAAAAAAAAAAAAAAGAAATGATTACAGGCTTATCAGTACTTTTAATATGTAATATGCTTCATTCTCTTGCAGCATCGATCATAAGCTTTCTGGGATTTCAGACTCCCATTGATTTCTATGGCATTTGCGGCCTCAAAGGTGGTGGTTTGAACGATAGATACGCTGCGGCAGAATAGACGGAGGCGTGCCTGTTGAATGTTTGATAAATTGGGAGGAGGGTAAAATAGAGTCGAATGTGAATTTGAAACATCTGGAATGACGCAAGCATCTTCTGCGTCGGATTGAGGTTGCAGGAGCGTATATAATTACGTCACACATTTCAACATTTGACGATCTTGGCGCTTTGTTAACTACGGCGGATCAATCTCACGTCAAATTTGATGCGGGATTCCAGCGTATTATCTCAACTTATAATACGCTGAAATCCCACGTCAAATTTGCTTTGATAAATCGGCCCCTCAGTTTCTTGGGTAGATTTAGGGACAAAATCAGACTGCTCCACAAAGGAAGCATTTTTCTCCACTTTCTGCAATGAGGTTTTTTAGTGAAAATTTTTCTGCAGATCATTTTGAAATAAAATAATTTTTTAAATTAGGCAATTATACTAAAGCACCAGTTCAATTGCAATGTGTTGGTTAATTGGAGAATAAAGCAATTTTTAAGTTTCATAATATCTTGCTGCAGTTAAAAATTGCATTGCAAATTAGCTGCAAAAAAAAAAGAAATGTTAAGTTTTGAAAATGTCTCGTGAAAAAATCCCTGAGAGCCATTCAACAATAAATGCACTGCTGCTTTGCAGTGCTGCTCCATATTTGACTGTTCTCTTCAAACAGCACTTTGTTCTGGATGCACTGAGTTAAGAGAAACGTACTCAGTGCACCCAGAGTACAGTGCTGTTTGAAGAGAACTGCCTGATGCAGAGAAGCCCTGCATGTGTTCCATTCTTTCTGCAGATATGCTGCATTTTCTACATCTCAGATCACAGTATGTTCTGCCTTGGGGGACTGCTCCATTGTAGCATATGGCAAAGCAATGCAATAAACGCTATACCCCCTTAAAAAAGCTCTTGAGAAATGGAAACCACTTACCCCCTCCTAAGTAGCTGTTTTTTTAAAAAAAAACACAGGTACAATGCACGCTAAGCCGAACTGCAAAACAAATCAGGAGACATTAACATAACATCCAAGGACAGATAATGTTCATCAGCTAGAAATAAAGCGCAAAAAAAACTAACAGATAAAAGCAATTTAGAATACCAAAACACGACGTAAGCATAGCCAAGGACGAACGTGCGCTAACACAACGTACGTAAACTGGCTGACGCACAAGTGAACTATAGAAAGAATAAAGTGATGTGCGCTAACCCGACAAGTATTAATCTGATGTGCGCAACCACGACAGGCATAAACCTAAAGACTGATGCGCAAAATACAAACTATGCGCACCAAAAAAGCTGACATGTGCAAAAAGAAATAGAATGTAATCGTATGAAAGATGAAGCGGTGCTGAGAACAGCAATAAAAAGTTCCCTATGTGTGAAAATCTACACTCAGGAATGAAGGGCAAATGGATACATAGCAAAATTAGGAAAATCTGTCTGGCCACCAACAGTAAATACTATTCACAAAACCCGTGGTACTGAAGGGGTTAATAGACTGTACTGAAAATTCAAAGAATGAAACGCACATTTTCATGTGCCGTAAGATTTCCATCTTCCTGGGATATATCATTTTATTTTATTCAGTTCTCCAGGCAGGATGGACAGCTACCAATTACCTCCAGGCTCTGGATGTCTCCCTTTCACGCGGCTATCAGAAAAACACATTTATATACAAATAATTATAGTTTTATTTGGAAATGCTAATTGCTTGGTGCAAAGGCTGGGCATTTAAAGGGAAGGTTTACTTTGTACTGTTAATTAAAGGATAACTGACCGTGTGTCTGTTTCTGCACCATCATTTTAGAACCTTTACAATACAGGAATCTTATGTTTAGAGGCACACATATTTTTTCTGTATGCAGCACTCATTGAAATCATTACTGTATGCTTCTTTACAAGAATGTGCCTGTTATGCTGTTGTTAGCAGTCAGGTTACAAGCAGGAGATACTAGAAGTACATATTACCAGGTAATCCTTAGTAGGCAGAGAACTCAAACACCATGTACAGGATACATCAAGACATGAAAAATGGAGATGCTTACCAACTCTGCAATGCATTGTGTAACCATATCTGAGCTCTACTATAAATTACAGAGTTGCTGATCCCTCATAGATACAAATTATCCCACCCACTCCAGATAACTGCTGGCAAAACTCTGGATCAATTGTTTGTCTTTCATATATGGTGGTGGTGACCAGCTATCCAACTGCTCATGGCGGATGTTTTTTAATTTAGTTTCATGTTCAATCTGACTCAGTCAAGCTTGCCCCAGTGGTCAGACTCATTTAGCATGTCCTTAAGGTTCTGATAAATAGGCAGAGGCAATTGGCAGCATTGTTAGCTGCCGAATGCAGAAGTAGGCAGACGCTCGTTTGTTATTTAAGCAGCTCTCCAATAGAATGAGAGATGCTTAAATCCTGTTGGCTGATTTTAACAGCCAATAGGATTTTAGCAGCTCTAATTCCTATTGGCTGATTCCCAAATTTTTCATCCAATAGGAATGCTAGGGATGCCATTTAGAAATGGCTCCCTTGCATTGAAGATTTAGTGTACGGCAGCGAACGTATGAAAAGGATTCTCCGCGTGGGATGTCTTCAGGATGGACCCGCTCCACGCCGCCGGGATCAAGATAGAAGATGCCGCCTGGATGAAGATAGAAGAGGCCGCCTGAATGAAGACTTCTTGCCACCTGGATTTGGAATTCGCTGCATGAAAGAAGATAGAAGAGGCCTCCTGGATGAAGACTTCACCCCTCCTGGATGAAGATCGTTCAAGCGGGACTTCAAAAACTGTAAGTGGATCGTCGGGGGTTAGTGTTAGGGTTTTTAAGGGTTTTTTGGGTGTTTTTTTTTTAGATTAGGGTTTGGGCAGCAAAAGAGCTAAATGCCCTTTTAAGGGCAATGCCCATACAAATGCCCTTTTCAGGTCAATGGGTAGATTAGGTTTTTTTAGAATTAGGTTTTTTATTGTGGTTGGTTTTACTGTTGGGGGAGTCTTTGTATTTTTTTTTAAGGGAAAAGGGCTGATATCTTTGGGGCCCTTTTTAAGAGCTATTGGTAGTTTATTGTAGGCTAGGTTTTTTTATTTTCTGGTGGTTTTTATTATTTTGATAGGGCTATTAGATTAGGTGTAATTCTTTTTTATTTTGGATCATTTCATTTATTTTTCGTAATTTAGTGTTTGGGTTTTTTTTGTAATTTGTTAGGATTTTTTTAATGTGTAGTTTAGTTTTATTTAATTGGTAGTTAGTTTAGTTTTAGTTTAATAATTATATTATTTGAATTGTTAGTTTAATTTAATTTAATTTAAGATAGAGAAATTGTAATTTTAAAATAAATTTAGGGGGGTGTTAGGTTTAGGGTTACTAGTTTAATTTAGTATATTTCGTTGTTGGTGGCTTGCGGTTTAGGGGTTTATAGGTTTATTATAGTGGCGGCGGTGTAGGGCTTAATAACTTAAGTATAGTGTGGTCGGATGGCAGATTAGGGGTTGATAATATTTAAATAATACAATTTGTGATGTGGGAAGTTGTGGTTTAGGGGTTAATAAGTTTAGTATAGTGGCGATGATATCGGGGAGTGGAGGAATAGGGGTTAATAATTTTTATTCTTTAATATAGTGTTTTCAATGCGGAAGGGCCTCAGTTTAGGGGTTAATAGGTAGTTTATGGGTGTTAGTGTACTTTGTAGCAGTTTAGTTATGAGTGTTATGTTACAGTTTTGTAGCGTATAACTCATAACTACTGCTTTTAGATTGCGAAACGGATCTTGTCAGTATAGGGTGTAACGCAAGCTTTTTAGCCTCACTGCAAAACTCGTAATGGCTGCGCTATGGAAGTCCCATGAAAATACGTAATTTTATGTGTGCGGGACTGACGTTGCAGTACAGGCTAAAATGCTTGCAGTACAGCTATACCGACAAGACTTCTAATGACTGTGGTGCTGTTTTAACGCTGATATTGCAATTTTTTCAGCGTTAAAACACAAACGCACAACTTGTAATCTAGCTGTAAGCTTCCAAATGCCCATGCCTACTGGCCCCAAGGCAGAACATGCTGTGATCTGAGATTTCATCACAGAAAATGCAGCAATTCTGCAAAAAGAATTTGACACATGCAGGAACTGTTGGCTCTTTCGCTTTGTAGCCTTTCTCTGCATCAGGCTGTTGTCTTCAAACAGCACTTTGCTCTGGCTGAACTGTGTAAGTTTTCCAAACATTGTGGCTGCAATAATTGATTTTCCACATTGTAAGCGGTTCATGTTTGAAGTATGTGATATTATGTTCTGGGCACTTCACGCAACTTGGATTGGAGGTAAGGACCGCTTCTTGCTCTCAGCCAATTAGTTGCCTGGTGTTAAGGAACTGACAGAGCTCCACACAGGCATGTCCATATAATGCCCAGAAACACATTCCTGTAATCCCACCCTTTTGGGGTATAAACCAAATTACTGGTGGGACATTGTCCCCAGCTCTTAAAGAGACAATTAAGTCAAAATTTTAATTTTTTATGATTCAGGTAGGGAAGGCAATTTTAAACATCTTTCCAATTGATTTCAGTTATCTATTGTGTCATCAGGGCAGCAGCAGTTAAGAAGCAGCGGGAAATCATCAGTGCACTACTGGGAGCTAATTAGGGCTAGATTTATCAAAGCCATTCTCCTTTAATTCCATCCAAAATAGCTCATACAAACTGATCATCATATTCATCAAAGCACTCTGCGTCTATAATTGCGCAAATCTGAAAGAAACTTCTTCGCACTTAGCGTGCATTCGCCTAGGCGCACAGGCAAGCTCCCGAGTGCTACAATTAACATTAGTAATAGGCGTAATTTAACAGCCCGACCAACAAATATGCCCAGTTTCTTATTTATCATTGCTTTGCGCCGATAGGGAACTGCAATTTCGGCTTCAATTGCGTGTTGTATATTTCGCCATGCAGAAACCTCATTATAATACATGCTTTTATATCTTGTGATGCAGTACTTTCTTCTTTTAACTAATTTTTCAAAGGCTCAGCGCCAAGAAGAGACTGTTATTGCCAGAAATGTGCGCTTCCACTGGCGCATATGGGTACTAACAGTTATACATATATCGATATTTTAATATATTTATTTTTGCGATCTTAAATTATCAACGTATATCAAAAACAGCACAGAAATATTATATAATATAAATATAAGCTAAATATTAACTTAAAAAAAAACGTTTTTTTAATAATCAAAACATGGCGGCGTAAATATTTATAGGGATGTACTGTGATAAATAGGGAGTAAATGCTGTTTCCGACAGGCGAAATTTATCATTATTATGCCCCAGCTTGCCTGCGCAAAGTTACGCCTATTTTTGGCCGATCAGCCAATCGGATTGAGCTCGCATTCTATTGGCTGATCGGAACAGCCAACAGAATGCGAGCTCAATCTGATTGGCTGATCGGATCAGCCAATCGGATTGAACTTGATTCTGATTGGCTGATTCCATCAGCCAATCAGAATTTTCCTACCTTAATTCCGATTGGCTGATAGAATCCTATCAGCCAATCGGAATTCGAGGGACGCCATCTTGGATGACATCCCTTAAAGGAACCGTCATTCTTCAGTTGGACTTCGTCGGAAGAAGATTGGTCTGCGCTGGAGGTCTTCACGATGGAGCCGTTCCTCATCGGATGAAGATAGAAGATGCCGCTTGGATTAAGATGGTTGCCGGTCTGGATCGCCTCTTCTTCCCGGATAGGATGAAGACTTTGGAGCCTCTTCTGGACCTCTTCAGCCGCAGGATTATGGATCGCCAGCCCCCGCTTGGGTTGGATGAAGATTTTGGAGCCAGGACCGATCGGTGATACCCGGTGAGGTGAAGATAAGGTAGGAAGATCTTCAGGGGCTTAGTGTTAGGTTTATTTAAGGGGGGTTTGGGTTAGATTAGGGGTATGTGGGTGGTGGGTTGTAATGTTGGGGGGGGGTATTGTATGTGTTTTTTACAGGCAAAAGAGCTGAATTTCTTGGGGCATGCCCCGCAAAGGGCCCTGTTCAGGGCTGGTAAGGTAAAAGAGCTTTGAACTTTTTTAATTTAGAATAGGGTAGGGCATTTTTTTATTTTGGGGTGCTTTGTTATTTTATTAGGGGGCTTAGAGTAGGTGTAATTAGTTTAAAATTGTTGTAATATTTTTCTAATGTTTGTAAATATTTTTTTATTTTTTGTAACTTAGTTCTTTAGTTATTTTATTTAATTGTAGTTATTTGTAGGTATTTTATTTAATTAATTTATTGATAGTGTAGTGTTAGGTTTAATTGTAACTTAGGTTAGGATTTATTTTACAGGTAAATTTGTAATTATTTTAACTATTTTAGCTATTAAATAGTTCTTAACTATTTAATAGCTATTGTACCTGGTTAAAATAAATACAAAGTTACCTGTAAAATAAATATTAATCCTAAAATAGCTATAATATAATTATAATTTATATTGTAGCTATATTAGGGTTTATTTTACAGGTAAGTATTTAGCTTTAAATAGGAATAATTTATTTAATAAGAGTTAATTTATTTCGTTAGATTTAAATTATATTTAACTTAGGGGGGTGTTAGTGTTAGGGTTAGATTTAGCTTTAGGGGTTAATACATTTATTACAGTAGCGGCGAGATTAGGTCGGCAGATTAGGGGTTAATAATTGAAGTTAGGTGTCGGCGATGTTAGGGAGGGCAGATTAGGGGTTAATACTATTTATTATAGGGTTATTGAGGCGGGAGTGAGGCGTATTAGGGGTTAATAACTTTATTATAGTAGCGGTGCGGTCCGCTGGGCAGATTAGAGGTTAATAAGTGTAGGCAGGTGGAGGCGACGTTGAGGGGGGCAGATTAGGGGTTAATAAATATAATATAGGGGTCGGCGGTGTTAGGGGCAGCAGATTAGGGGTACATAGCTATAATGTAGGTGGCGGTGGTGTACGGAGCGGCAGATTAGGGGTTAATAATAATATGCAGGGGTCAGCGATAGTGGGGGCGGCAGATTAGGGGTTAATAAATATAATATAGGGGTCGGCGGTGTTAGGGGCAGCAGATTAGGGGTACATAGGGATAACTTAGTTGGCAGCAGTGTACAGAGCGGAAGATTAGGGGTTAAAAAATTTAAATATAGTGGCGGGGATGTGGGGGGACCTCGGTTTAGGGGTACATAGGTAGTTTATGGGTGTTAGTGTACTTTAGAGCACAGTAGTTAAGAGCTTTATAAACCGGCGTTAGCCCAGAAAGCTCTTAACTACTGACTTTTTTCTGCGGCTGGAGTTTTGTTGTTAGATTTCTAACGCTCACTTCAGCCACGACTCTAAATACCGGCGTTAGAAAGATCCCATTGAAAAGATAGTATACGCAAATGACGTAAGGGGATCTGCGGTATGGAAAAGTCGCGGCTGGAAAGTGAGCGTTAGACCCTTTCCTGACTGACTCCAAATACCTCTAACGCTGGTTTTCACGGCTACCGCCCAACTCTAAATCTAGGCCTATGAATCTAAGCTATTGAATTTACTAGCCAAGATATTTAACTTTTGCTTTGGTCACATATCTTTTGATACTGGTAAGATCTGGGAAAATCCTTATGAGATTGTACATGAAAATCACATAATACCTATTTTTAATACTTTTTGTTTTGTTTTCCTCATGTTTTACTAAGTTTTGCTATTAAATAAATATCAAGTGTATTTTAGAATACAAATTCTAACTATTTTAATTGGTAAGAATTGCTTTGAAAATTGATTTAAAAAGAGTTGCTTTTCATATGCAAATTCAAACCGACTGGTATATTGGTCAAAGTATTTGGACAGCTCTTATATTCCATGATTTCCTAGTGGGAAAAGTGTATTTTTCAGAATGATAAAAAAAAAGTTATATTTTGGCTCCATTCATCATTTTCAATCCTTCTTAAAAGGAAATTAAACACTAAGAGCTAGATTACAAGTACAGCATAAAAATATTAGACCTATTGTGAGTTAATATCATTTAAATAAAGCGGCCAGATCCCGAGTAGCAAGTGAATAGAGATTTATTGCGGGTGTTTGCACCTGCTGGGTTTTTCACTTGTATTACAAGTTGAAAGTAAACGTGAACGCATGAGCGCAATCGAGATTTGCGCTAGAATGATTACTGTGTCCTCAGAGCTCTGGTTAACTGTTTCACAAAACACAAAAGTGACAAAGTACAGTTAAACATAATAACACTATATAATAAAAATTAATAAAAAAAATTGCACAAAAAAAGTAGTTATAAGGGCTCAAAGATATGAGGTCTCAAGGGGGGAAAAAGGCAGACAAAGGGTTTAACATTGAGATACATAAATATACATGTCTAAATATGTATAATATAGTGTTATACTGTGAATATATTTAACATTCCAATGTTCTGCACATAACAGAATACGTTCTATGTATTTATACATTGAAAAGCACATATTGGTTATCGCTCAATCACTAAGCCGAAGGGGTGCAAAACCTCTGCTCATGTATTAGAGTAACTCAGTTAAAATATATGTTAAACTGCCATAATTCTTTAGAGCATGTCATTATATTACTAGTGATGCTGCAACACAGTGGTCTACAGATTATGAGTGATAATTTAACTGTGTTTAACCACATTATAGATTTTACCAGATACCAAGCAACCCTAGTTATTTAGAATATAGGTGACCAAACTATAAAGGTTTAAGTTCTACACGATAAATGTAACCACTTATATCAAAGCTAACCTAACAAAAATAAAATTCATAGTAATGACAGTCATTTTTCACACAAGTTTTAAAAATGCACAGTTGTAAGTGCTATGACAATTATACAAGGTTCAAAAATGTAGAAGTCTAGATAAATGACATGTACAGCTTCATACTGTGAAAATACATATTTAATAGTGTAATTTCATTGTCAAATGATGAACATTAATCACTTCTAAATTAGTAGGTTATCAGTGCTTTTCAGTCCTGTCTTCAAAGAGTGTCAACAGAACATCATTTTATCATTTCCCTGCCAGAGCAATAGTCATTCTGCCCTTTATTATGGAGCTTTCATTGCTACGGTGGGGATATCCTATAATCCAGGCCTCATGGGATGTTCCTGAAGATTGTAGTTGGAAACTGAAGGGTTAATTGAAATCTGAGCAGAAAAAGACGGGCATTCTACTGCAAAACATACAGGCTCTGGTTTGTTAGATCATGTAACTTTTGCATTATTGACCACCCTAACTGTGTATTTAACCTCATTAAGGGGTTAAACGCATTGATAAAGTCCCACTCAGCAGCTGCAAGCTTTGCAGCTCCTCAGCAGAAAACAGCCAGTGGGCCAATCAGAAGAGACAGTTGAATATTCCTGCCAATTAAAATCAGTTTCTTGTTTGAGAGATGCAGTGCTTACAATTAGTAAGTGGGATTGGAAGGGCAAACATGATATCCTCTAACACATTAAAGCATGGAATATTTGCATTAGAATGTTCCTTTATTTACAGAAACATTATAGTGCATGAGTCTGGTTCTCCCTAAAAGAAGAAGCTCAGCAACAAAAATGCCAGGTAATCTCTAAATGAGAGACTAATGAAAAGTATGAGAAGTGTGGCGCTAAACTACAGACTCACTGCCCCTTCCAAATATCTCCTTCCCAAAGATAAATGCAATCAATCAAACAAAGTGTGGATGGGCGCTAAAAGCAGAGTCAAACCAGTCAAATAATTAAACACTTTCACTCAAAGGCCTCTATTTATCAAGCTGTCAACTTACCTGCATTCGACGGCACCAATATGCTCGACTAAGTTCGCCTAACATCTCTGCCGCGGATCTGAATACGTTCCAAGTATGGGGCAATGAGCAGCGGACTGTTGTTAACTAACAGTCATCAATCTCGCTGCTCTTCGGCTTTTTTCCCAGCGTTATTGGTAAACTGTCACTAAGCACCCACACTATACTATACTGTTTACCCCTATACCGCCGCTCACGGACTCCGCCGCCATTCTAATAAATGTATTAACCCCTAAACCGCCGCTCACGGACCCCGCCGCAACACTAATAAATGTATTATCCCCTAAACCGCCGGACCCCGCCGCAACTAAATAAAGTGTTTAACCCCTAAACCGCCACTCCTGGAGCCCACCTACATTACATTTATTAACCCCTAATCTGCCCCCCTACACTACCGCCACCTACATTATATTTATTAACCCCTAATCTGCCCCCCCACACTGCTGCCACTATATTAAATTTATTAACCCCTAAACCTAAGTCTAAGCCTAACCCTAACACCCCCTAACTTAAATATAATTTAAATAAATCTAAATTAATTATTCCTATTTAAAACTAAATACTTACCTATAAAATAAACCCTAAGCTAGCTACAATATAACTATAAATTACATTGTAGCTAGCTTAGGTTTTTTTTTTTTATTTTACAGGCAAGTTTGTATTTATTTTAACTAGGTACAATAGTTATTAAATAGTTATTAACTATTTAATAACTACCTAGTTAAAATAAATACAAAAGTACCTGTGAAATAAAACCTAACCTAAGTTACAATTACACCTAACACTACACTATAATTAAATTAATTACCTACATTAACTACAATTAACTGCAATTAAATAAAATTATCTAAAGTACAAAAAAACCAAACACTAAATTACAGAAAATAATAAAATAATTACAAGAATTTTAAACTAATTACACCTACTCTAATCCCCCTAATAAAATAAAAAAAGCCCCCCAAAATAATAAAAAGCCCTACCCTATACTAAATTACAAATAGCCCTTAAAAGGGCTTTTTGCAGGGCATTGCCCCAAAGTAATCAGCTCTTTTACTTGAAAAAAAAAGTACAATACCCTCCAACATTAAAACCTACCACCCACACAACCAACCCTACTCTAAAACCCACCCAATCCCCCCTTAAAACAACCTAACACTAACCCCTTGAAGATCACCTTTCCTTGAGAAGTCTTCACCCAACCGGGCTGAAGTCCTCAACGAAGCGGGGCGAAGTGGTCCTCCAGACGGGCAGAAGTCTTCATCCAAGCCAGGCAGAAGAGGTCCTCCACATGGGCAGAAGTCTTCATCCAGACGGCATCTTCTATAATCATCCATCCGGCGCGGAGTGTCTCCATCTTCAAGACATCCAACATGGAGCATCCTCTTCTTTCAACATCTTCAAACAGAATGAAGGTTTCTTTAAATGACGTCATCCAAGATGGCGTCCCTTCAATTCCAATTGGTTGATAGAATTCTATCAGCCAATCGGAATTAAGGTAGGAAAAATCCTATTGGTTGATGCAATCAGCCAATAGGATTGAAGTTCAATCCCCCCTTGAATATTGTTAATTTATCAAACGTAGAATTGACTAATACAGATATTTTATTATTAAATAAAGGACTTAAATTTGTCCCAAAGAAGTTGCCGGACAAGTTTGAAACCTATATAGAGCAGCAAAAATTCATTCGGAAGTTAAATCTGAAGCGGTATTATGAGAGGGCCACAAGAGTATATGAAATGAAATAAAGGGGATTTAGATGCATTAAGAGACCTAAGGGAACTAGACACCAATACACAAGAAGATACCCAACAAAGTATTAATAGCCAGGATTTATTGAATATTAGTATCCATGAAGATAGTCCTGAAGTACTTCATAGCAGTTTTAAATGTCCTTCCATGTTTAACCCCACTTACACGCAAGGAGACTGTATTCCAGTCTTCAATCGAATCCTTACAGAAGAGTTTAATAAATATTTTGACTCAGGGGAATACAGTAAGAAGTTTAAGGACAATCTCACAAAAGAAGAGAGGGATTCTTTAAATAAACTAAAAAAAGATCAATGCATTACCATCAAGCAAGCGGACAAGGGGGGTAGCATTGTTGTACAGAACAGGGGGGACTATGTTGGGGAAGCCTACCGATTACTTGATGATACAACAACTTACTGTAAACTATCAAAAGACCCCACTATAGAATATAACAAGAAATTACTCAACATGCTGATAGAAGCTAAGAATGATGGTATTCTGAATAAGGATGAGTTTAACTTTATCTATACCCCGCATCCAAAAATACCAATCTTTTATCACATACCTAAACTACATAAGAATACATTAAATTCACCTGGCCGCCCAATTGTTTCTGGTATAGATTCTATTACCAGTAATTTATCAATGTATGTGGATCACTTCATGCACCCTTTGGTGAAAAAAAATAGGTCTTATATTAAAGATACAACTGAAGTCATCAAAAAATTAGAAGGTTTGTTATGCAAAAATGATTACGCTTGGATAACCTGTGACATCACAGCGTTATACACCAATATCCCACATGAAAAAGGAATTGAAGCTTTTGGAGTAATAGGGGAAAAGAGTGGTCTGTCTGAAATACAACTTAAGTATCTGATTTATATTGGATCATAATTACTTCAATTTTGATGAATCCTTCTTTAGACAGACACAAGGGACAGCTATGGGCACCGCCTTGGCTCCCTCCTATGCCAATATATATATATATATGGCTTATTTTGAAGATTTGATGATCTAGGACAACAATCCGTTTTACCAGAACATCATAAAATATTTTAGATACATAGATGATATCATTATCATCTGGCAGGGAGCCATGGAAGAAGCCATACGTTTTGTTCAGCATATCAATAGCAACAATTTCAATTTGTCCTTCACGGATAAATTCTCTAGAGAAAAAATTGAATTTTTTGATAAAGAACTATTTGTGGATGACACCTCTAAGTCAGTTATGGTCCGTAACTATAGAAAACCACCTGACAGTAATGGATTCCTAAATGCAAAAAGTGGACATATGAGAAAATGGAAGCATAATATCCCATACGGGATTTTGCTGTATATTAGACGCAATTGCTCTAAATTAGAGGACTATAATAAGGAAGCAGATTTTCTACAAAGTAGATTGATAGAAAAAGAATATGATTCGCAACTAGTGAGTGAAGCCAGGAATAAAAACGCAATTTGTCAACGTAGCAGTCTATTACCAATGAATCAGGAAACCACGGTAGATAAAAGTAAAGATCTGGGTAATAAAGTGAGGTTCATTATCATGTACAATGAAGGCACATGGTTTTTAAAAAAAACTTTACATTAACACTGGGATATCTTAAAGGCGGACCCTATTTTGAAAACTGCAATTGAAGACAAACATGTAGTGATATTTAGAAAGAATCAAAATCTAAATAACATCTTAGCTGCATCTAAACTTAGAGGCACAAACAAGAACACTAAATCAGGTTCCTTAGATCAATGGGTCAGAGGTAAGCTCGGGACATATAAATGTGGTCGCAGCAATTGCTGCATGTGTGCACATTTAGCAAATAGAGATTCTTTTATGAATTGGAATAATACCAAATAGGTACCCATTAAGTGTAGAGGTACGTGCCACTCCACATTTGTGGTCTACAGACTTACTTGTGGATGTGGGAGGATCTACATAGGAAGAACAAAACAAAAAATAAAAGAAGGTGCTATGAGCATATAAACAACATAGAAATAGGTCTAAGAACTCATAGTGTGTCTGATCATTTCAGCATATTTCACAACAAAGACCCCAGTAGTCTGCGTATCAGTATCTTAGAAACGGTACTTGTGGGTACAAACCAACATCAGAGATTAATTACACTGAGGCAAAAAGAGACAAGGTGGATTCAAGAACTAGAAAGCCTCACTCCTAAGGGCTTGAATATTGATCTCGATTTGCAGGCATTTATGGTATAAGGCATTAGCAATTCAGTATAGGGTCTTTATACAGGTTTTAGCAAGTTTGGGTATAAACATATCAGTTACATCAGAGACTAGGGTATTTTAATATTGAATGTTCACAGAATTATTATTATTATAATATCAATTAGCATATAAAATGAGTTAAATATTATTTTGGTTGTTTTTTAGTTTGGTATAATCTTATTAGGTTTCTTTCATAGTATGAATTATCGATCTTTATGACAGCATAGTTACTATACCAATCCTATCCATACACTCAGATTGAAGTGTGTATTTTAAGGTAAGATCAGTACTCAGGAAAATAGTTTTATATACCAATAAAATAAATTATTAGAGAGCAGAGATGCCAGTATATGGGCAGTATTTGTTTACATGTGATGTAAGTTGTTACGTAAATAAAAGGGGCGGATTAAACAGGAGACAGTAGAGCCGCTCACTAAAAGCCCAACAACACATGGAGCTTAGAGATCAGAATATCCGCAATAATGTAAGAAAGTAGTTTCTTTTCTTCCATCTGGTAACTACATTGTAACATAGAAATAACGGTTGGGGTTCAAATGCCATGTAAGTATATACGCAACATAAGAAGGAAATGGACAATTGGACATAGTGTATCAAATACTAGTTCAGTTCCGTAAGTGGTAAACACGGAGTGTGTTTAGTCCGAGAAAGGAAGGCAGTAAGTTAGTTTAGAGGGTCTGAAGGGGGGAATATGATTACAACAATAACACAGGTCTTACTATATATGAATAGAATATGAATGGGTGAAATTTTTATGTAAATGTTAATGTAATTTTGATATGTTTTTCAATTGTATTTTATGCATTGTTATGAGTTTAGCAACATATTATAGAAGCACATGGCTAGTGGGTGTGTTTTTGTTTGTATTGCGAGATGACCACAGGAAGAGGTGGAGCCTATAAAGGCTCTATTTAACAAGGGGATCCTTATGTGTATTGCACCATACATCCATTGTCTTGAAAAAGTTTGCTACGGACAAATGAAACGCGTAGACATGATGGTCTACTCTTAACTACAATTATAATATCTTGCACTTGAGAAGACTTTTCCCATCTGGCTGACATTGGTTATCAACAAAGCCACTGGAGGAGCAGAGGTCGCTACCTGCTGTTTCGTGAGGATTGGAGAAACTCTCTCATAAGGATTTTAATATGTTAATCTTGTAAGTGCAATAGATTGTTTGCACTATTAAATTCAATATGTTTGTACCTTGAATCTGGAATGTGCTGTGTGTTCTTATCTTTCCAGTGTTTCAAAGTCTGAGTACTCCCTGTACTTAGTGAATGTGAAAGTGGCAACGAAGATTCGTCACCCAGGGAGAGAGTAATCAGAATTGAGGAGTTTCTACTCTATTTTAAATATCTACCATACTCCCTGAAGCCTGAAGTGAGTTAAACAAGTGGTTATATGCACATTTGATATAATACTTTACTCGTTGCTAGAAACAGTTTTTATTTAATAGTACCTTTAATGATTTATGCTTTGTAAATGATATATAGGTATATATGTATATAAAGGTCAATGAGTTTTATTTATATATTTGAGAAAGTAGCCGTGGAAATTTGGTGGCTTATTATTATCAAGGTATTACCTAAAGAGTTAATAATATTATTTTGAGTATATATGTATTATAGTATATTTTTACAATTTAAGCGGTATTGCTATTGAATATCACTAAATGTACATTATCTGTGTACGTGTTTTTTGCGCAGTTTTATTGTTTCTGTGACAGTCAGTGTGTTGTAACTATAAATATGTGATCACATAAAGTTCTGTACCAATCAGAGTGAATGAAAAGATGCAAAGTCAGCAAATATTCTCCACTGGAGTAACATTTGAGTCCTACTGATTTATAACCTGATAGGATGTTATACTTGTTTCTCATAACATAAATACAAAAAATCCCCAATGATACTGTAAACAGATAATGCTCCCCCCTTGCTTTTTAAAAAAGGTTGTAACTTACAAGATGTGATCTTGCTATTCGGGCACAGTGGCAGGCAGCAAATCACTGCTATGGTTTCATTGCTCCACCCAGGTGCTGAGAACATGGGCCTGAGAACTCTGTTGGTTAATATTATAGGGTCCAGCTCTCCCTAATATTGGGGTCATGGGATGCTAAATTGGGCCTCTGTTTTGCCACAGTCTGTTGTATGTGAATATGCTCAGGCTCTGTGACTCTGGAAAATGCTGAAGTACAGTTACTTTCGCCTGATTGTCCTGTTTGATGAGATGGTCACTGTTCCGTCATTGGACTTTTGCAAGATGTCTTTAGATGTTTGCAGTTTCTTGCTAAACGACTACTTGGATGCCATACAGTACTTTGTCGTTCTTTCTGTATTCAGTTGCACAAGCAGTCTGTTTCCTGAGGGTCAGACAAGTAACTAAATACTGTATCAAATCCACTTCACATTAATAGTAATATTATTTTGTGTTATGAGTTTTACTGGTCAGACAATTGAAATACTGGACTGTTCTGTTCTATCTGAATCCTTAAAGTTTATTTTTAAGTTCCATGTTCCTATAAAGCACTTTAAAAAGACCATTTAGAGACAAATAAAGCAGAAATCAAAGATACAGTGTAAAGAGAAATAAAATGACTTTACAGAGTTGTTGAATGAGAAGGGAGTTTGAAAAGGAGAAGGGATTTGGAGAAGTGACAGTGACAGATAGTTGCCTAAAGATGAAAAGAGAAGAGAAAGGGACAAGAGTGACAAAGATGATGTGTGGATTGGATACAGTGTCCCCAATGTCAGGGCCAAATGTGCTGATAAATGCCTGTCTGGGATGGTGATGTGATACGCATCCTGTTTATGAGCCACAGCCCATTGAGTGATTTTCAAGCCTCTGAATATGACCTTGGGCCACATATAAACATTTGTAACCAGAGCCATCTCATAGCAGATATCAGCCTTAACAAATCAAGAGCTATAAATATAGGTATATATATATATATGTGTGTGTGTGTGTGTGTGTATATATGTGTGTGTGTGTGTATATATATATATTTATATATAATGTGTATATATACAAATCCAAAAAGTAGAAGAAGCGCTCTGACAGGCAATGGCTGCATAAAATCCAAAATTTATTTAAGTCAGAGTAAACCTTGTCATACGGTCAGTACTACAAAACAAAAAGCAAACAGGGTGTGTGAGCAGGAGCTCCACGCAGACGCGTTTTGTGCGGTTGCGCACTTGGTCACTGCATGTCAGAGCTCCTGTTCAAGCACTTCTTTTATAGTATTCCCATTTAAAGCGGTACACTGCTAATTAATCACACCTGAAAAATGTAACGACAATCATATATACATCAGTACAACAATATATTAGTCTTCATATATGTAAATTGTATTTCAAAAGCCCAATGAAACATTTGTCATCAATCGTTAGCCCTACACAAAGCCCCCCAAAATAAAAAAAATTCCCTACCCTAATCTAAATTACAACAGCTCTATTACCAGCCCTTAAAAGGGCTTTTTGCGGGGCATGCCCCAAAGTAATCAGCTCTTTTGCCTGTTAAAAAAAAAACACAATACCACCCCCCCAACCATTAAAAACCCAACACCCACATACCCCTACTCTAACCCAAACCCCCTTAAATAAACCTAACACTACCCCTCCCTACCTTGAGTCGTCTTCACCCAACCGGGCCGAATTCTTCATCCGATGGGCAGAAGAGGACATCCAGACTGGCAGAAGTCTTCATCCTATCCGGGCAGAAGAGGACATCCGGACCGGCAGACATCTTCATCCAAGCGGTATCTTCATCCATCCGACGAGGAGCGGCTCCATCTTCAAGACCTCCAGCGCGGAACATCCTCCTTCCCCCGACGACTACCCGACCGAATGAAGGGTTCCTTTAAGTGACGTCATCCAAGATGGCGTCCCTCGAATTCCGATTCGCTGGTAGGATTCTATCAGCCAATCAGAATTAAGGTAGGAAAAATCTGATTGGCTGATCCAATCAGCCAATCAGATTGAGCTTGCATTCTATGACTGTTCCGATCAGCCAATAGAATGCGAAGCGCAATCTGATTGGCTGATTGGATCAGCCAATCAGATTGAACTTGAATCTGATTGGCTGATTCAATCAGCCAATCAGATTTTTCCTACCTTAATTCCGATTGGCTGATAGAATCCTATCAGCAAATCGGAATTCGAGGGACACCAATCTTGGATGATGTCACTTAAAGGAACCTTCATTTGTCGGGTAGTCGTCAGGGAAGGAGGATGTTCCGCGCCGGAGGTCTTGAAGATGGAGCCGGCTCCTTGTCGGATGGATAAAGATAGAAGATGCCGCTTGGATGAAGATGTCTGTCGGTCCGGATGTCCTCTTCTGCCCGGATAGGATGAAGACTTCTGCCGGTCTGGATGTCCTCGTCTGCCCCATCGGATGAAGATTTTGGCCGCGGTTTGGGTGAAGACGACTCAAGGTAGGGAGAGATCCTTCAGTGGGGTAGTGTTAGGTTTATTTAACCCTTAATGACCACAGCACTTTTCCATTTTCTGTCCGTTTGGGACCATGGCTATTTTTACATTTCTGTGGTGTTAGTGTTTAGCTGTAATTTTCCCCCCTTACTCATTTACTTTACCCACACATAATATATACCGTTTTTCTCGCCATTAAATGGACTTTCAAATAATACCATATATTTTCATCATATCTTATAATTTACTATAAAAAAAATTATATAATATCGAGGAAAAAATGGAAAAAAACACACTTTTTCTAACTTTGACCCCCAAAATCTGTTACACATCTACAACCACCCAAAAAAACATATGCTAAATAGTTTCTAAACTTTTGTCGTGAGTTTAGAAATACCCAATGTTTACATGTTCTTTGCTTTTTTTGCGAAGTTATAGGGCCATAAATACAAGTAGCACTTTGCTATTTCCAAACCACTTTTTTTCAAATTAGTGATAGTTACATTGGGACACTGATATCTTTCAGGAATCCCTAAATATCATTGACATGTATATATTTTTTTTTAGAAGACATCCCAAAGTATTGATCTAGGCCCATTTTGGTATATTTACATGCCACCAATTTCACCGCCAAATGCCGATCAAATAAAATTTTTTTTTCCCTTTTTCACAATTTTTTTTCACAAACTTTAGGTTTCTCACTGAAATTATTTACAAACAACTTATGCAATTTATCGCATAAATGGTTGTAAATGCTTCTCTGGGATCCCTTTTTGTCATAAATAGCAGACATATATGGCTTTGGTTTTGCTTTTTACATAATTAGAAGGCTGCTAAATGCGAGCTGCGCACCACACCGTGTATTATGCCCAGCAGTGAAGGGGTTAATAAGGGAGCATGTAGGGAGCTTCTAGGGTTAATTTAGCTTCAGTGTAGTGTAGTAGACAACCCCCAAGTATTGATCTAGGCCCATTTGGTATATTTCATGCCACCATTTCACCGCCAAATGCAATCAAATTAAAAAAACGCTAAATTTTTCACAATTTTAGGTTTCTCACTGAAATTATTTACAAACAGCTTGTGCAATTATGGCAACACATGGTTGTAAATGCTTCTCTGGGATCCCCTTTGTTCAGAAATAGCAGACATATATGACTTTGGCGTTGCTTTTTGGTAATTAGAAGGCCGCTAAGTGCTGCTGCGCATCACACGTGTATTATGGCTAGCAGCTGAAGGGTGTTAATTAGGTAGCTTGTAGGGAGCTTGCAGGGTTAATTTTAGCCTTTAGTGTAGAGATCAGCTTCCTACCTGACACATCAGACCCCCTGATCCCTCTCCCATAGAGCTCTCTTCCCTCCCCCACCCCACAATTGTCCCCGCCATCTTAAGTACTGGCAGAAAGTCTGCCAGTACTAAAATAAAAGGTATTTTTTTTTCTTTTCTTATTTTTCTTTTAAGCATATTTACATATGCTGCTGTGTAGGATCCCCCTTAGCCCCCCAACCTCTCTGACCCCCCCCAAACAGCTCTCTACTCCCTCCCCACTGCCTTACTTGGGGGCCATCTTGGGTACTGGCAGCTGTCTGCCAGTACCCAGTTTGCATATAAAAATGTTTTTTAACAATTTATTTTAGTTTTTTCTGTAGTGTAGCTCCCCCCCCCAAGATCAATCCCCCACCCCCTCCCAGATCCCTTAGATGATTTCCATTAGGTTTTGTAAGTATTATTTTTTACAATAGCAGCAAAATAGTTTCTGTAGTGTAAGCGGTTCCCACACGCTCCCTCCCCGTGCACGCACCCTCCCGCCGCCCCCTGTGCACGCGCGCGCGCCCGTGCGCGCCCCCGGCGACCCTGCCCCCCTCTCTTACTAAGAAGCCATCGATTGCCGCCCACCCACCTCCCACTTCCGCTCCCACCCACCAACGAATGCGGCCATCGATGTCCGGTGCAGAGAGGGCCACAGAGTGTCTCTCTCTGCACCGGAGGGGCAAAAATTGTTATTGCAGGATGCCTCGATATCGAGGCATCCTGCAATAACCGGAAAGCAGCTGGAAGTGATCAGGATCGCTTCCAGCTGCTTTCCAAACCGAGGACGTGCAGGGTACGTCCTTGGTCGTGTAAGTGACTTTTTTAAGAGGACGTACCCTGCAAGTCCTTGGTCGTTAAGAGGGTTAAGGGGGGTTTGATTAGAATAGGGGTATGTGGGTGTTGGGTTTTAAGTTTGGGGGGTGGTATTGTGGGTTTTTTTTACAGGCAAAAGAGCTGATTACTTTGGGGCATGCCCGCAAAAAGCCTTTTAAGGGCTGGTAATAGAGCTGGTTAACTTTTGTAATTTAGATTAGGGTAGGGAATTTTTTTTATTTTGGGGGGCTTTGTTATTTTAATTAGGGGGCTTAGAGTAGCTGTAATTAGTTTAAAATTCTTGTAATCTTTATTTACTTTTTTGTAATTTAGTGTTTGTTTGTTTTTGTAATTTAGTTTAGATTATTTAATGTAGGTAATTGTAGGTAATTTATTTAATTTATTGATACTGTAGTGTTAGGTTTAATTGTAACTTAGTGTTAGGATTTATTTTACAGGTAATTTTGTAATTATTTTAACTAGGTTGCTATTAAATAGTAAATAAACTATTTAATAAGCTATTGTACCTAGTTAAAATAAATACAAAGTTGCCTGTAAAATAAATATAAATCCTAAAAATAGCTACAATATAATGATTCGTTATATTGTAGCTATATTAGGGTTTATTTTACAGGTAAGTATTTAGTTTTAAATAGGAATACTTTAGTTAATAAGATTTAATTTATTCGTTAGATTAAAATTATAGTTAATTTAGGGGGGGGTGTTAGGGTTTATGGGTTAGACTTAGCTTTAGGGGTTAATACAATTTATTAGAGTATCGGCGAGGGTCCGTCGGCAGATTAGGGGTTAATACTTGAAGTTTAGGTGGTGGCGATGTTAGGGAGGGCAGATTAGGGGTTAATACTATTATTATAGGGTTTTTGCGAGGCGGGAGTGCAGCGATTTAGGGGTTAATAACTTTATTAGAGTAGCGGCGAGGTCCGGTTGGCAGATTAGGGGGTTAATAAGTGTAGGTAAGGTTGCGGCGATGTTGGGGGGAAGATTAGGGGGTTAATAAATATAATATAGGTGTCAGCGATGTAGGGGCAGCAGCTTAGGGGGTACATAGGTATAATGTAGGTGGCGGCGGTGGTCCGTGTGGCAGATTAGTGGGGTTAATTGTGTAATGCAGGTGTCAGCGATAGCGGGGGGCGGCAGATTAGGGGTTAATAAGTGTAAGGTTAGGGGTGTTTAGACTCGGGGTTCATGTTAGGGTGTTTGGTGCAGGCTTAGAGAGGTATTTCCCCTTAGGAAACAATTGGGCTGCGTTAGGAGCTGAACGCTGCTTTTTTGCATGGTGTTAGGTTTTTTTTTCAGCCCCAAACTGCCCCATTGTTGTCTATGGGGGAATCGTGCACGAGCACGTATTTTCCAAGCTAGCCGCTACCGTAAGCAAAGCTAGGTATTGAGGGTTTAAGTGGCGGTAAAATATGCCTGTACGCTCCCCTTTTTGGAGCTAACGCAGCCCTTCAGAGAACTCTCAATACCAGCGTTGTTTAGAAGCAGCGCTAGAAAATAAAGACGCGGAGCTAACGCACCCCCTTGGGCCGCAAAACTCTAAATCTAGGGTGATTGATTTTCCATGTTTTTAATGTATTTCCCCGGAGTGTACTAATATATTCCCCCTCAAGTAATAGAATGTACTGATATATTGCCCCCTAAAGTAATAGATCAAGTAAATAAGTCAAGATATCGTCCTCATATTTAATCCTAGAGGAAAGCTAGATTTTAGGGGTGAAGATCCAAAAGAGTCTCCCTCTTATTGAGGGTCATTTCTCTGTCTCCTCCCCTTCTCCAAAGGGGGACAAAGTCTATGCCCTGAACAGATAGGGCAGAAGGAATCTGCATTGTGTAGTGTTTTAAAGTGTCTGGCAACAGGTGTATCAGAAAATCATCCTCAATAGATCGTATGTGTTCAAGAAACCTTTCCTTTAAAGGTCTAATAGTTTTACCTGTATATTGTTTTTTTTTTTTTTTACAAATGTTTGCATGTCAACAGGTAGATTACATGTGTAGTGGAACAATTGATAAAGAAATTAATAGTATGTTCACATTGTGTGCTAAAGGATTTAAATTTATCTCCTTCAGACACAAAATCCCAAGTTTTTCAGATACGTTCTTCTGCACTTAAAGAATCCTTTCTTTTTTTGTAGCCAGCATTTGTTGGCTATTGGTTTGAGATCTGAAGGAGACAAATTATTTCCCTAATGTTTTCCATTTCTAGATATAAAATCACATCCATCTTCAATGATGTTTTTTAAGAGTGGGATCTGTGTATAGAATGGGCAGTGATTCTTTGATAATATACAAAATCTTGTTAAACTCCTGACTGTATGCCGTGATTAAACCTTAGGTTTTCTGTTTTTGTGTAGTTTGCAGTTTATTATGTTTCTTTTCCTTCGTATACTTTAGTAAATCTTCCCTACACAGGGTATCAACGTAGTTCTTCGCCTTGTTTAAGACTTTGTCAGTGTATCCTTTCTTTTCAAGTCTGCACATAGCATCCTGAGCAAGTGTCTGATAATCACAATCTGTAGTGCAATTTCTTTTTATACGTATCAGTTCACCTTTGGGTATGTTTCTTACTATATGTCTAGGGTGACAAGAGTGGTATTTCAAAAGGGTATTACCTGCTGTTTGTTTTCTGAATACCTTAGTGTTTATATTTAACATGATGTCATTGCTAGATATAGTGAGATCAAGGAAATGTATTGTCCTAGAGTTTTGTTCACTTGTAAGTTTTATCCCACATCTGTTGCGATTGAGATATTCACAGAAATTCTCAGTTTCTGCTTTAGTGCCATCAAAAATAAACAACAGATTGTCTATGTAACGGAAATACTGAATAATCCGGTTTCTGAAAGGATTGCCATCTCTATAGATGTGGTACTGCTTCCACCAACCCATAAAAAGGTTGGCATAGGAGGGGGCAAATTTAGCACCCATCGCTGTCCCACGCCTCTGGAGATAGCAATCGTTCTGAAACATAAAAAAATTGTGCGTAAGTAAGAATTCAATAGATCTAAGTAAAAATATTTTAGATGCTGGCTCAAAATCGCTATTTGTGTCAATGAAAAATTCCATAGCCTTCATACCCATGTCGTGTTGTATGGAAGTATACAGTGAAGTGACATCTATTGTAAGAAACCTATATGTTGTTTTCCATTCAGTCTTGGCTAATTCATAAATAACAGCTGTAGTGTCTTTAATATAACTGTGAAGGGTTTTGACCAGAGGCTGTAAAAAGGAGTCAATTAGCTCCCAAAGAGGTTCATTAAGAGAGGAAATGCCTGCGATGATAGGCCTGTCTGGAGGGGGAACAGGATTTTTGTGTATTTTTGGAAAATAGTGAAATATCGGAGTCACCGGATGTTCAGGAATGAGGACTTCATGGATTGCTTCATTTATAATATTGTTCTGTCTAGCATATAAAATAATGCCTCTCATTTTGTGTTTAAACTGTTGTGTGGGATTACACTTAAGTCTACTGTACACTTCTTTATCATTTAGTTGTTTCATGGCTTTGGTTATGTAGTCTTCTTTATTGAGAATAACAACATTTCCCCCCTTATCAGATTGTTTAATTATCAGATTGTGATTATCAGTAAGTTTCTTAAGAGCTTGTTTTTCTTTACTAGTCAGGTTATATTGTTGTTTCCCTTTTCTAGTTATTCCTCATGTATGTAACTGTCTAAGTTTATCCTCCACTGTTTTTTGGAAAATATTCAAAGCTTTTGACCTTATATGTACAGGATAGAAGTGACTTTTCTTTTTGAAATGTGTAAGGGTGATAGCCCCTTCATTAATTAAACCTGTATTAGTTCGAAAGTCTTCCTGTTGAAGGTCTTGCAAATCAGCTATGGTACATTTGTCTGCAAAGTTTAAATCATCCTGTTCTATACATTCCGCATTATTTGCATCATTGTCACCTCCATTTTATTCCCGCTTGTTATCTGTATCAAAAAAATATTTTTGAAATGGGATTTTACCGACAAATTTATTTGTGTCCAAAATTGTTTCAAATAGGTTAAAATGGCAAGCAGGGACAAAGTTGAGACCTTTGGAGAGTACATTAATGTCAGTGTCAGATAAAGTTACATTTGACAGATTTATAACATCGGTATTCATTTATATTTTTTTCTGTGTCTTCTGTGTCTTGGTGGCAAAGGTTTTTGGAAAAGTTCCCCTCTGTTTTCTTCCACACGTTTGTTTTTGTTTTATTTTTCGTTGTTCCTCTTCTTCCTCTGTATGTTTTTTTCTTCTTCCCAGAGAAAAAGTCTGTTGCTATAGGGAGAGAGCTCCTGCCCACTCTCTATTGTGCTGCACGTTACAAGCGGACTCATTCAGAGGAGTAGGTAAGAATGATGTTGCGCTCCCCGACGGCTTGGTACTTTTGTATATATATACAGTATGTGTGTATATATCTCTCAAACATAACAAATCTATTGCAATAAGTATTAATGCCTTTTTATTGAACAAAATACACTCAGCTGATCAGTAAGATGTAACATAAGGTATTATATATATATAGGCAGATAGATAGATGAAGTCTCAGGAGTGAATGGAGTTACAAAATACTACATTTACAGGAACTTGTACATTTAACTACTACTTAAAGGGACATTCCGGTAAAAATGTAAATGCATATAAATGAATTACATCTTTTGAATAGGAACATATTTGCAAAGACATGTATTAGCAAAAATGCTTCTAGTAAAAGTTATAGTTTTAGTGTTACTATTTGTCTCTGCACGTGCATGTGAATCATAGCCAGATATTCTCAGTGTAACAGCATTTTAAATACTACAGCAGCTCAGAGAGCCAGTGGGGCTTGTATCATGTCAGCAATTAACAAATTGAGTCATTACCAGATGGTACAAGCACCTTAGGCTCTTTGACCAAGTGATGTGTTTAAAGTGCTGGTGTATGATGCATACTTACATATACTTCTGAAACTGGTAGAGCTTTTATTAGAAGCAATTTTGCTAATACGTGTATATTAAAAACATGTTTCTATGCAAAACTTAAATGCATCCATGTGGATTCCAATTTTGGCTGAAATGTCCCTTTAAAAACTAAACAAAACATAATTCAGTAGTAAAAGGCCCCCCAGCACTGTTAGTATGTCATCTTTCTCAGCTGTATTTAATACATAGAAATTCAGCTAGTCCTGAAATCTGTAGTTAGGGATTCATCCTACTTACATAAAAACACAATATTGAGCCTTTTCTGTCTGCCCTTAATAGGTATTTGAGCTATTAATGATGTAGCAGCACCATCTGGTGGCAGAAGAAACAATAATTAATTATTCATTTAATTTTCTTTATTGCAATTTTAAATGGCAATTCATTTAGTAACTTAATAAAAAGCTCACACGGTAATTTCTGCAAGCAAAGGAGACTATTCATTAAGTTCTCATAATGCTGATCCCACTTTAGAGTAGTAAGAGAGTGGGGAATGCAGGAGACTGAAGAGAGGGCAGTGCTGGATACTGAGAATCTGCAGATAGTCCTGAATAGGTGTTACACACATATATAAAATTAAAAATACGGGGGGGAAACTACTAGACAAAACTAGTATTTATTTGTCTTTGTACATTAAAAACATACTCAATATATATATATATTTATTTATAAAATATTTTACCAGGAAGGATACATTGATATTTTTCTCGTTTTCAAGTATGTCCTTGGTACACAAAACATTGCATTGATACAATAGTGTACAATAAAATACAAAAACAATAATAATACACAATATATGGACAAATTTAACATAGAACAGGTAGGAAATATGTAATCAACCATGACAGGTGCATTCTGTTTTGAGATATGTAGAGAGGGATCTCTTAAAGGATATTAGGCTTGGGGAAGGTTTGAAAGTGTGCGGGAGGTCGTTCCATAATTGTAGTGCTCTGTAGGAAAAGGAGGATCGAGCTGCTTTCTTTTTGTATTGAGGCAAATAAATAATGTGCTGGTACTGGATCGGAGGTTATAGGAGGTGGGAAAAGCCGGGGAGAGCATTCTGCTCAGGTAGGGTGGGAGCACAAAGCGACAGAACAAGTTATACAATGTATTAAGTTTATTAAGGTGATTTTGCGATACAGGTGCATATACTACGTCCTCATAATCCACAATTGGCATCAGCATTTCCTGTAAATCTTTTCCTTTACTGTAGGGCTGAGGCAGGATTTGTTTCTGTACAGGGCACTTAGTTTTGGATAGAGTTTAGATGCAAATTTTTCTATGTGGAGGCCAAAAGGTAGATTGGGGTCTAACAACATACCCAAGTATTTGAAAGATTGGACTGCGGTCAGTGTGCAATTTGATTTTGTTTTGATTTGTAGATGGGAGTTTTGTAGTTTGTGTAATTTAGGTACCGTCCCAAAGATCATTGTGACAGTTTTGTCAGTGTTTAGGAAGAGTTTGTTTTTTTAGATCCACTTTTCTACCTCTGTGAACTGGTCCTGGATCAGTTCATTACTGTGTCGTCTGCGTACATGTGTACCGTTGAGGATTTGCAGACATTTGGCATTTATAAATAATGTGAATAGTAGGGGGCCGAGAATGGAACCTGGGGAACACCACACGTGACTGGGAGAGGGAGGGAGTCACTGTCAGAAATGGAAACATATTGTGATCGATCCGATACATATGATCGAAACCAGGTTAGTGGATGATTACCAATACCTGAATTTTTTAGTTTGAGCAGTAGTATGTCGTGGTCTACTGTGTCAAAGGACTTTGCAAAATCAAGGAAAATAGCTTCAGTTAGGTCTCCTTGTTCCATGCCAGATTGGATGTTGTTGCAAACTTTTATGAGGGCAGTTGTAGTGGAGTGGTTCAGGCGAAAACCCGATTGATCTTGGGTCAGATAGTTAGATTGTTGGTAATACTCACATAATTGCATATGGACGCATTTTTCTAAGATTTTTCACAATACTGGGAGCAATGATATTGGGTGATAGTTAGTAACCAAGGTTAACTCACCACTTTTATGGATAGGCACTACTCTTGCAGTCTTCCAAAGTTTTGGTATGTATCCAGACACCAATGATTCGCTAATTAGGGTTGTGACAGGTTTAATGAACAGCATTGCTGGGATTTGATCAGGTCCAGACTGGTTTTTCATTTCATTTCGATTATTAAGGTGTTTCTTAATGACATTTGGCTAAATTACGATTTTTGCGTTATGAGTGAAAAAAGCCTCTTAACGCTGCTTTTTCACTACCGCTGGTATTATGAGTCTTGCAGGTATAGTTGTACCGCACACTTTTTTGGCTTTAACGCAGCGTAACTATCGCACCTTTCAAAAACTCCTTTTTCAATAGGACTTCCACAGTGCCGGTATTACGAGTGAGCGATACAGCCTATACCGTCAAGATTCATTCCGCCATCTAAAGTCAGTAGTTATGGGTTTTACGTTACAAAACTGTAGCATAAAACTCATAACTAAAGTGTTACAAAGTACACTAACACCCATAAACTACCTATTAACCCCTAAACCGAGGCCCTCCCACATCACAAACACTAAAATAAAATTATTAACCCCTAATCTGCCGCTCTGGACATCGCCACCACTATAATAAACATATTAACCCCTAAACCGCCGCACTCCCGCATCACAAACACTAGTTAAATATTACACTACAATTAAAAAAATTACATTAATTAAATACAATTAACTAAATTACAAAAAAATAAACACTAAATTACACAAAATAAAAATTATCAAATATTTAAACCAATTACACCTAATCTAATAGCCCTATCCAAATAAAAAGCCCCCCCCACCCAAAAAAAAAAGTAGCCTAAACTGCATATAGGCCTTAAACCCCCAACAGTAAAACCCACCACCCACACAACCAACCCCCCAAATGAAATCCTATCTAAAGAACCTAAGCTCCCATTGCCCTGAAAATGGCATTTGGATGGGCATTGCCCTTAAAAGGCAATTTGCCGTTGTGTTTATTTAACTTCTTTTAAAAATGCTTTTAAAGGGACATGAACCCCAAACATGTTCTTTCATGATTCAGATAGAGAATGCCATTTTAAATCACTTATTTCAATGATCTAATTTATTTTATTCTCTTTGTGTCCTTTGTTGAAAAATATATCCAGGTAGGCTCATAAGCTGCTGATTGGTGGCTGCACTTATATGCCTCTTGTGATTGGCTTTCAGCTAGCTCCCAGTAGTGCATTACTGCTACTTCAACAAAGGATACCAAGATAATTAAGCAAATCAGATAATAGAATAAATTGGAAAGTTGTTTAAAACTGTATGATCTAACTTTATCGTAAAAGAAAAATGTTGGGTTTCATGTCCCTTTAATGGTTCGACCAACCTCCTGCTCATTTAGAGGGCAGTCTTGTGTCTTCTGCCAGGCTCTGACCATAAACTTCTGTTAACCGCTTAACTGCCAGAGGATATTGTAGTTTGCTCCAATTCAATTTCAAATTATTTTAATTAACAGTTGTTAAAACTGTAGCATTCATGACAAAAGGAAAAAAGATGATCTTAATCTTTAGATTAGATGGTAAGATTTGAGTGCATTTTTTTAATCTGAAACATGCAATATTATTTTTGTATATAAATGGGTAGGGGCAGTAAAGGGGTTGATATATAACAATCAGTGGAGCTGCTGCTGAGTATACAGGAAACACTTTCAGGCTAGATGGCTAGTTATTTTGCAATAAATAAATAAAACATTTTGTTAGCTATAGAAACATAGAATTTGACAGTAGATAAGAGCTAAAAAGGCCCATCAAATCTACTCATATTACATATTGCTGTTTTCTTAGGTAAATGTGAGACTTCACATCAGGGGCAAGATTAAATATGCGTCGTCGCCTGCAAAAGCCGACAACGCCTTTTTTATGTGGTTTTTGTATGACATATACAGCGCCGCATATAAATGCGGCGCTTTTATATTTCACCCGTCGCCTGCAATTTTTACTCCCATAAGCTAACATAGAACCGCGTCTCAAATTGGTATCACATATTCAGCACAAGGACTAATGCGGCGAAAATGGAGAAACTTGACTCCATTTTCACCTTGCCACACATAGGCAGGCGCAGCAAGCCTTGCGCTGAAAATGTGAGTATTATAACTCCCGTAACTGCCTGAAAATATAAACCAACACCTAAGGTATGCACAATATCTATCTACCTGTCAACCACAATCCCCAACCGCAAAAACTAATAAAGTATATTACCCCCTAATCCGCCATTAACCCACATCACAAAAAACCTTATAAATGTATTAACCCCTAATCCGCCATGAACCCACATCGCAAAAAACCTTATAAATGTATTAACCCCCAATCCGCCATTAACCTACATCGCAATAAACCTAATAAATGTATTAACCCCTAATCGGGCATTAACCCACATCGCAATAAACCTTCTAAAACTATTAACCCCTAATCTGCCAAATCCACAACGCAATAAACCTCCTAAAACTATTAACCCCTGTGGAAAATAAAAAGCAATATTTGTCTCTGTTTTTTGCAGTGCTTTGTGAGGTCTGAATGGGTTAATTTGTATGCTGGCATTATTAGTCAGGAAAGGCCAGTCTTGTTTAATGGGGCTATAAAATGTAGCTAGTTCTGAGTGTATGTCTGTTAATTTTTTTTCTAAATCTAAATCTAGGTGTAAGTGTTTACTGATACTAGCTGGAATGCAAGAATTTAAACAAGGATAGAAAAAGATTAGAGTTCTGCGTTAGTCTTAAAAAGCAGCATTAAGGGGTCCTAACACTGCTTTTTAACGCCCGCTGGTATTACGAGTATGGCAGGTACAGGTGTACCGCTCACTTTTCTTCTGCGACTTTTGGCTACCGCAAATCCCCTTACATCAATTGTGTATCTTATCTTTTTAATGGGATTTGCCTAACGCCAGTATTACGAGTCTTGGAAGAAGTGAGCGGTACAGCCTCTACCGCCAAGACTCCTACTGCCTAAAAAAGTCAGTAGTTAACGCCGGAACATAAAGCTCTTAACTACAGTGCTATAAAGTACACTAACATCCATAAACTACCTATGAACCCCTAAACCGAGCCCCCCCCCCACATCGCAAACACTAAAATAAAATTATTTAACACCTAATCTGCCGACCGAACACCGCCGCCACCTACATTATACCTACGAACCCCTAATCTGCTGCCCCTAACATCCCCAACACCTATATTATATTTATTAACCCCTAATCTGCCCCCCAACGTCGCCGCCACCTACCTACACTTATCAACCCCTAATCTGCTGACCGGACATCGCCGCCACCTACATTATACCTATGAACCCCTAATCTGCTGCCCCTAACATCGCCGACACCTATATTATATTTATTAACCCCTAATCTGCCCCCCAACGTCGCCGCCACCTACCTACACTTATTAACCCCTAATCTGTCGACCGGACTTCACCGTCACTATAATAAATGTATTAACCCCTAAACCGCCGCACTCCCACCTCGCAAACACTATAATACATTTTATTAACCCCTAATCTGCCCTCCCTAACATCGCCGCCACCTACCTACAATTATTAACCCCTAATCTCCCACCCCCAACGTCGCTGCTACTATAATAAAGTTATTAACCCCTAAACCTAAATCTAACCCTAACCCTAACACCCACCTAAGTTAAATATAATTTAAATAAAACGAACTAAAATTACTATAATTAAATAAATTAATCCTATTTAAAACTAAATACTTACCTATAAAATAAACCCTAATATAGCTACAATATATCTAATAGTTACATTGTAGCTATTTTAGGCCTAGATTTAGAGTTCGGCGGTAGCCGTCAAAACCAGCGTTAGAGGCTCCTAACGCTGGTTTTGGGCGCCCGCTGGTATTTGGAGTCAGTGATTAAAGGGTCTAACGCTCACTTTACAGCCGCGACTTTTCCATACCGCAGATCCCCCTACGCCATTTGCGTAGCCTATCTTTTCAATGGGATCTTCCTAACGCCGGTATTTAGAGTCGTTTCTGCAGTGAGCGTTAGAGCTCTAACGACAAGATTCCAGCCGCCTGAAAATAGCAGGAGTTAAGAGCTTTCTGGCTAACGCCGGTTTATAAAGCTCTTAACTACTGTACCCTAAAGTACACTAACACCCATAAACTACCTATGTACCCCTAAACCGAGCTCCCCCCACATCGCCGCCACTCGATTAAAATTTTTAACCCCTAATCTGCCGACCGCCACCTACGTTATACTTATGTACCCCTAATCTGCTGCCCCTAACACCGCCGACCCCTGTATTATATCTATTAACCCCTAACTTGCCCCCCACAACGTCGCCGCAAGCTACTTAAAATAATTAACCCCTAATCTTCCGACCGCAAATCGCCGCCACCTACGTTATCCCTATGTACCCCTAATCTGCTACCCCTAACATCGCCGACCCCTATGTTATATTTATTAACCCCTAATCTGCCCCCCACAACGTCGCCGACACCTACCTACACTTATTAACCCCTAATCTGCCGACCGGAGCTCACCGCTATTCTAATAAATGGATTAAACCCTAAAGCTAAGTCTAACCCTAACACTAACACCCCCCTAAGTTAAATATAATTTTTATCTAACGAAATAAATTAACTCTTATTAAATAAATGATTCCTATTTAAAGCTAAATACTTACCTGTAAAATAAATCCTAATATAGCTACAATATAAATTATAATTATATTATAGCTATTTTAGGATTAATATTTATTTTACAGGCAACTTTGTAATTATTTTAACCAGGTACAATAGCTATTAAATAGTTAAGAACTATTTAATAGTTACCTAGTTAAAATAATAACAAATTTACCTGTAAAATAAATCATAACCTAAGATATAATTAAACCTAACACTACCCTATCAATAAAATAATTAAATAAACTACCTACAATTACCTACAATTAACCTAACACTACACTATCAATAAATTAATTAAACACAATTGCTACAAATAAATAAAATTAAATAAACTATCTAAAGTACAAAAAATAAAAAAGAACTAAGTTACAGAAAATAATAAAATATTTACAAACATAATAAAAATATTACAACAATTTTAAACTAATTACACCTACTCTAAGCCCCCTAATAAAATAACAAAGCCCCCCAAAATAAAAAATTCCCTACCCTATTCTAAAATACAAATATTACAAGCTCTTTTACCTTACCAGCCCTGAACAGGGCCCTTTGCGGGGCATGCCCCAAGAATTTCAGCTCTTTTGCCTGTAAAAAAAAACATACAATACCCCCCCCCAACATTACAACCCACCACCCACATACCCCTAATCTAACCCAAACCCCCCTTAAATAAACCTAACACTACCCCCCTGATGATCTTCCTACCTTGTCTTCACCATGCCAGGTTCACCGATCCGTCCTGGCTCCAAGATCTTCATCCAACCCAAGCGTGGGCTAGACATCCACTGAAGAAGTCCAGAAGAGGGTCCAAAGTCTTCCTCCTATCCGGCAAGAAGAGGACATCCGGACCGGCAAACATCTTCTCCAAGCGGCATCTTCTATCTTCTTCCATCCGATGACGACCGGCTCCATCTTGAAGACCTCCAGCGCGGATCCATCCTCTTCTTCCGACGACTAGACGACGAATGACGGTTCCTTTAAGGGACGTCATCCAAGATGGCGTCCCTCGAATTCCGATTGGCTGATAGGATTCTATCAGCCAATCGGAATTAAGGTAGGAATTTTCTGATTGGCTGATGGAATCAGCCAATCAGAATATAGTTCAATCCGATTGGCTGATCCAATCAGCCAATCAGATTGAGCTCGCATTCTATTGGCTGTTCCGATCAGCCAATAGAATGCGAGCTCAATCTGATTGGCTGATTGGATCAGCCAATCGGATTGAACTATATTCTGATTGGCTGATTCCATCAGCCAATCAGAAAATTCCTACCTTAATTCCGATTGGCTGATAGAATCCTATCAGCCAATCGGAATTCGAGGGATGCCATCTTGGATGACGTCCCTTAAAGGAACCGTCATTCGTCGTCTAGTCGTCGGAAGAAGAGGATGGATCCGCGCTGGAGGTCTTCAAGATGGAGCCGGTCGTCATCGGATGGAAGAAGATAGAAGATGCCGCTTGGAGAAGATGTTTGCCGGTCCGGATGTCCTCTTCTTGCCGGATAGGAGGAAGACTTTGGACCCTCTTCTGGACTTCTTCAGTGGATGTCTAGCCCACGCTTGGGTTGGATGAAGATCTTGGAGCCAGGACGGATCGGTGAACCTGGCATGGTGAAGACAAGGTAGGAAGATCATCAGGGGGGTAGTGTTAGGTTTATTTAAGGGGGGTTTGGGTTAGATTAGGGGTATGTGGGTGGTGGGTTGTAATGTTGGGGGGGGGTATTGTATGTTTTTTTTTACAGGCAAAAGAGCTGAAATTCTTGGGGCATGCCCCGCAAAGGGCCCTGTTCAGGGCTGGTAAGGTAAAAGAGCTTGTAATATTTGTATTTTAGAATAGGGTAGGGAATTTTTTATTTTGGGGGGCTTTGTTATTTTATTAGGGGGCTTAGAGTAGGTGTAATTAGTTTAAAATTGTTGTAATATTTTTCTTATGTTTGTAAATATTTTTTTATTTTTTGTAACTTAGTTCTTTTTTATTTTTGGTACTTTAGCTAGTTTATTTAATTGTATTTATTTGTAGGAATTGTGTTTAATTAATTTATTGATAGTGTAGTGTTAGGTTAATTGTAGGTAATTGTAGGTAGTTTATTTAATTTTTTTATTGATAGGGTAGTGTTAGGTTTAATTATATCTTAGGTTATGATTTATTTTACAGGTAAATTTGTTATTATTTTAACTAGGTAACTATTAAATAGTTCTTAACTATTTAATAGCTATTGTACCTGGTTAAAATAATTACAAAGTTGCCTGTAAAATAAATATTAATCCTAAAATAGCTACAATGTAATTATAATTTATATTGTAGCTATATTAGGATTTATTTTACAGGTAAGTATTTAGCTTTAAATAGGAATCATTTATTTAATAAGAGTTAATTAATTTCGTTAGATGTAAATTATATTTAAGTTAGGGGGGTGTTAGGGTTAGGGTTAGACTTAGCGTTAGGGGTTAATACATTTATTAGAATAGCGGTGAGCTCCGATCGGAAGATTAGGGGTTAATAATTGAAGGTAGGTGTCGGCGATGTTAGGGAGGGCAGATTAGGGGTTAATACTATTTATGATAGGGTTAGTGAGGCGGATTAGGGGTTAATAACTTTATTATAGTAGCGGTGCGGTCCGCTCGGCAGATTAGGGGTTAATAAGTGTAGGCAGGTGTCGGCGACGATGTGGGGGGCAGATTAGGGGTTAATAAATATAACATAGGGGTCGGCGATGTTAGGGCAGCAGATTAGGGGTACATAGGGATAACGTAGGTGGCGGCGGTTTACGGAGCGGCAGATTAGGGGTTAAAAGTGTAATGCAGGGGTCAGCGATAGCGGGGGCGGCAGATTAGGAGTTAATAAGTGTAAGGTTAGGGGTGTTTAGACTCGGGGTACATGTTAGGGTGTTAGGTGCAGACTTAGGAGGTGTTTCCCCATAGGAAACAATGGGGCTGCGTTAGGAGCTGAACGCTGCTTTTTTGCAGGTGTTAGGTTTTTTTTCAGCTCAAACAGCCCCATTGTTTCCTATGGGAGAATCGTGCACGAGCACGTTTTTGATGCCGGCCGCGTCCGTAAGCAACTCTGGTATCGAGAGTTGCATTTGCGGTATAAATGCTCTACGCTCCTTTTTTGGAGCCTAACGCAGCATTTGTTTGAACTCTCGATACCAGAGTTAAATTTATGGTGCGGCCAGAAAAAAACCCGCGGAGCGTTAACAGCCCTTTTACCGCCGAACTCTAAATCTAGGCCTACGTGTTTATATTTATTTTACAGGTAACTTTGTATTTATTTTATTATTAACTATTTAATAGCTACCTAGTTAAAATAATTTAAAAAATACCTGTAAAATAAATCCTAACCTAAGTTACAAATACACCTAACAATAAACTAAATAATAAATTAATTAAATAAATTAACTACAATTATCTAAACTAAAATACAATTAAATAAACTAAACTATAATACAAAAAAAAAAAAACACTACACCCTGTTCCAAATTATTATGTCAATTCTATTTCAGTGTCACAAAGATTATATTTTTTTTTTTCAGTTTAACTCATGGATGGCATTGTGTCTCAGGGCTCTTTTGATCACTGAAAACAATCTCAGACACCTGTGATAATTAGATTGCCAGGTGAGCCCAATTTAAGCAAAAACTAATAAAGGAGGGTGTTCCACATTATTAAGCAGAGCACCATTTTCAAGCAATATGGGGAAGAAAAAGGATTTCTTTGCTGCCGAAAAGAGTGAAATAGTTCAATGCCTTGGACGAGGTATGAAAACATTAGATATTTCACGAAAACTTAAGCGTGATCATCACACTATTAAGAGATTTGTGGCTGATTCAGAGCACAGACGGGTTTGTGCAGATAAAGGCACATTGAGGAAGATTTCTGCCAGATCCATGCATTGGATCAAGAGAGCAGAGCTGTTAGGTTTTTTTTTCAGCCAGCTCAGTCCCATTGTATCCTATGGGGAAATCGTGCACGAGCACGTTTTTCCAGCTTACGCTACCGTAAGCAACGCTGGTATTGAGGGTTGAAGTGGAGCTAAATTTGGCTCAACGCTCACTTTTCTGAGGCTAACGCAGCCATTCAGAATACTTGTAATACCAGCGTTGGCTTAAGGGTGCGCTGGAAAAAAAAGGAGCTTTAGAGCCACAGGTTTTTACCGACAAAACTCTAAATCTAGGCGTTAAGTTCCTTGTTATCTTAATAGGCCAAATATATGTGTGTATATGAATGTATGTACACAACTCTTTGTAAACATAAGGAATGTCTCATAAAAAGTAGACACTAGTTCATCCCTGAGCTTTGCCCTTTTTCTTGATATATGGTCAAACACAGTAAAACCTACAATTCTGATGTGTAGAACTGTTATTTACTTATGTTGAAACCATATTTGTTAAAACCCTTGCATTTTGTTAGCTAGCCAATCATAAACTGTAATAGCCTAGATGTGGAATTTATAAATACCTGGGAAGGGGACTGACCCCCCCCCCCCAGAGAAAACTTTGTATTGTTTCTCTCCATACTGCAGTGTGTAATCAATAAACAAACTCTTTTTAACCTGTCTTGGTCTGAAGAAGTTATTCAGTCCAGGGTGAGTATATCACCAACACCGCCAAACCCACACAACGCAATAATCCTAATAAATCTATTAACCCCTAATCCGCCAAACCCCACAACACAAATAACTAAATTACTAAATCCCTTAACCTAACACACCCTAAATTAACCCCAATTACCTAAATTAAAAAATACTAAGTTACAATTAAAATAAAAAAGCTAACATGAAAATAAAAAAAAACTGGGGGGCGGAGCCGGCCATCGTCTAATATGGCCGCAAGTTTGTAGTGCTCCGATGCTAAGTCAACTTCCTAATCGGATCCTGTAGGCCCTGCTGCTTCTACCGAGCTCAAATAGGGAGCAACACGCATCCCAACCGCCACTCGCACCAAATATGTTTTAGAAGCGGAGGGACAAAGACTCTAGGTGCCGAAAACGAGTGATCGAAAAGACGCTCCATCTACTCATCATTACACAACATGTGACAAGGACCTCATTGAAAACCTGGCCGTGCCGACACTGCTTAACAGCGCTGAAGTGGCGATCGAGATCAACACAAAACCGCATTGCGGCCAAGGTACTTGCCATTAAACACATCCCTACACGGCTGTTGTTAGCCGTTCCATAACAAAAAGATCTCAAGGCGAATTATAAGAGTCAATGGTAGGCCTGTCTCTAAAAGGAAATAAAGCTGCCATGCGACATAACACAGCATGACAGACTAGAAATCACTTGCTTAGCCTATTACTGTAAGGTAGAGAGAAAAACTACAGCATAGCATATATATCTAAAACAGCTGAGCAAATAAATTAGTGCAGATTGGACTGCAGGCCTAACAAATGTTTGCACTACAATTAAGAACAACAATAAATAACCGCCACAACTACTATGTACTAGAATAGATTGACTTTTAACTAACATTCTAAGACACCAATACTACCGAATCTAGTTATAAAAGACAAGCTATATGCAGCCCAGCTATTGACAGGCTGGAAAAACCTGCCTAAACTTCAAATTGTTATACTACTAAGAAGGCCACACACATACACCTACACTACAAGTTTGTACGTTCGTCTTTTAACGCTAAAAATATGGTATTTTCAGTGTTAAAACAGCACTGCAGCCATTACAAGTCTTGTCAGTATAGCTGGACTGCAAGCCTTTTAGCGTGTAACACAATGTCAGTCCCGCACTTGTAAAAATGATGTTTACTCATGGGATTCCCATAGTGCCGGTATTACAAGTTTTGCGGTCAGGCTAAAAAGCTTGTGTTACAGCTTAAAACCACTAGATCCGTACCACCATCTAAAGTCAGTAGTTATGAGTTTTACACTACAAAGCTGTAACATAAAACTAATGTGTTACAAACTACATGAACACCCATAAACTACCTATTAACCCCTAAACCGAGGCCCTCCCGCATCGCAAATACTATAATAAATGTATTAACCCCTAATCTGCCGCTCCCGATATCGCCGCCACTAAGAAAATGTATGAACCCCTATTCCGACGCTCCCTGACATCGTCACCACTATACTAAAGTTATTAACCCCTAAATTGCCACCCTCCCGCATCACAAAAACTATTTAAATATTATTAACCCTTAATCTGCCGTCCGCCCACATCGCCCCCACTATACTAAAGTTATGAAGCCCTACACCGCTGCCACTATAATAAACCTATTAACCCCTAAACCGAAAGCCCCACACAATGAAATATAATAAATAAAACTATTAACCCCTAGACCGAAAGACCCCTACATCGCAATAAACTAATTTAAACTAGTAACCCCTAAACCTAACCCTAATGTAACCTTAACACCCCCTAACTTTAACATAATTAAAATAGAGCTAAATTAAACTTACAATTATTAACTAAATAAACGTATTAACCCCTAAACCACCAGCCCCCCACATCGCAACCTAAATTAAACTATTAACCCCTAACGTAACCCTAACACCCCCTTACTTTAACATAATTAAAATAGAGCTAAATTAAATTTGCAATTATTAACTAACGCCTAGATTACAAGTTTTGTCGGTAATGCTGTGCGGTACTAACGAGCAGTTTTCCCTCACCGCTCACCTACAGACAATGCTGGTATTACGGGTTTTTACAAACCCGGCGTAGAGCAAAATTTAGCTCCACATCTCACCTCAATACCAGCGCTGCTTACGGTAGCAGTGAGCTGACAAAACGTGCTTGTGCACGATTTCCCCATAGGAATCAATGGGTGAGAGCCGGCTGAAAAAAAACCTAACACCTGCAAAAAAGCAGCGTTCAGCTCTTAACGCAGCCCCATTGATTCCTATGGGGAAATAAAATTTATGTCTACACCTAACACCCTAACATGAACCCTGAGTCTAAACACCCCTAATCTTACACTTATTAACCCCTAATCTGCCACTCCCGACATCGCCGACACCTGCATTATATTATTAACCCCTAATCTGCCGCTCCGGACACCGCCGCCACCAACATTATACTTATGAACCCCTGATGTGCCGCCCCCAACATCGCCGACACCTACATTATATTTATTAACCCCTAATCTGCCACCCCCCAATGTCGCCGCAACCTACCTACACTTATTAACCCTTAATCTGCCGCCCCCAAAGTCGTTGCCACTATATTAAAGTTATTAACCCCTAAATCTAACCCTAACCCTAACACCCCCTAACTTAAATATAATTTAAATAAATCTAAATAAAATAACTATCATTAACTAAATTATTCCTATTTAAAACTAAATACTTACCTATAAAATAAACCCTAAGTTAGCTACAATATAACTAATAGTTAGCTATCGTAGGGTTTATTTTTATTTTACAAGCAAGTTTGTATTTATTTTAACTAGGTACAATAGTTATTAAATAGTTATTAACTATTTAATAGCTACCTAGTTAAAATAAATTCAAATTTACCTGTAAAATAAATCCTAACGCTACACTATAATTAAATTAATTACCTAAACTAAATACAATTAAATACAATTTAAAAAAATTATCTAAAGTACGAAAAAACCCCACTAAATTACAGAAAATAATTACAAGTTTTTTAAACTAAATACACCTAATCTAATCCCCCTAGTAAAATAAAAAAGCCCCCCAAAATAATAAAAAGTCCTACCCTATACTAAATTACAAATAGCCCTTAAAAGGGCCTTTTGCAGGGCATTGCCCCAAAGTAATCAGCTCTATTACCTGTAAAACAAAAGTACAATACCCCCCAACATTAAAACCCACCACCCACACACCCAACCCTACTCTAAAACCCACCCAATACCCCCTTAATAAAACCTAACACTAACCCCTTGAAGATCACCCTACCTTGAGAAGTCCCCGAAGTCCTCAACGAAGCCAGGCGAAGTGGTCCTCCAGATGGGCAGAAGTCTTCATCCAAGCCGGCCAGAAGAGGTCCTCCAGACGGGCAGAAGTCTTCATCCAGGCGACATCTTCTATCTTCATCCATCCAGCGTGGAGCGGCTCCATCTTCAAGACATCCGAAGCGGAGCATCCTCTTCAAATGAAGTCCAACTGAAGAATGAAGGTTCCTTTAAATGATGTCATCCAAGATGGCGTCCCTTGAATTCCGATTGGCTGATAGAATTCTATCAGCCAATCGGAATTAAGGTAGAAAAAATCCTATTGGCTGATGCAATCAGCCAATAGGATTGAGCTGGCATTCGGAATTGAAGGGACGCCATCTTGGATGACGTCATTTAAAGGAACCTTCATTCTTCAGTTGGACGTTGATGGAAGATCTTGAAGATGGACCCGCTCCGCGCTGGATGGATGAAGATAGAAGATGCCGCCTAGATGAAGACTTCTGCCCGTCTGGAGGACCTCTTCTGGCCGGCTTGGATGAAGACTTATGCCCGTCTGGAGGACCACTTCGCCCGGCTTCGTTGAGGACTTCGGCCCGGCTGTGTGTAGACTTCTCAAGGTAGGGTGATCTTCAAGGGGTTAGTGTTAGGTTTTATTAAGGGGGTATTTGGTGGGTTTTAGAGTAGGGTTGGGTGTGTGGGTGGTGGGTTTTAATGTTGAGGGGGGTATTGTACTTTTTTTTACAGGTAATAGAGCTGATTACTTTGGGGCAATGCCCCCCAAAAGGCCCTTTTAAGGGCTATTTACACAACAAAAGGGTGAGCGCTAATAAATAGCTAGTAATAACCTCAATGATATATGAGCATATAAATACAATTAGAATTGCCAGCAATTTGGCATATTAAAGGAAAGTTCAATTTCAGATTAAGAAGTATATCTTTCTTCCCAATGATGGCAGCCTCCTCCTCACCAACAATGGTGCAGAGATACTATATAAAAGACAAAACAAAGGGGCGCCTCATGTGTAGTATCATCAAATAAGCACAAAGCCACAGAAAAACGCCAAATGGGTACTCACAAGGCTCTGGAGCACACCTATGTGCTTGTAGGGACAGGCTGCAGATTTTGTCAGGTGTGACAGCTCACCCACAGAGGATATCAGTCATTAAATGTTAGATGAGCACACTTATGTGCTAGTAGGAGCAAGCTGGCATATTATGGTAAGGTGTGTCAGCTCACCACCAAGGGACTTTTCCTTAGGATGCAATATCCAAAAGTGGCAGACTTCTGTGTGTTAGGTTCCACTCCAAGCAGGTGCAGGCAGGTAAAATCACTCACAAGAGTATTTTTACAAATTAAAAAATGCTATTTATTAAAAACAAATTAAAATACATATACAAAGGAGTGAACAAGGGGCATACAGTAAAGCCCCCTGTAAATGCAACGCGTTTCTCGGCTCATATGCCATTTCCTCAGGAATCAGGAATTTACTATTTGTAATTTAGTATAGGGTAGGGCTTTTTATTATTTTGGGTGGATTTTTTATTTTATTAGAGGGATTAGATTAGGTGTAATTAGTTTAAAAAACTTGCAATTATTTTATTATTTTTTGTAATTTAGTGGGGGGGGGGTTCGTACTTTAGATAATTTTTTAAAATTGTATTTAATTTAGCAGCGTTATGGCTCATTACGGCTAGATTACGAGTCTTGTAGGTACAGCTATCCCGCACACTTTTTTGGCCGTACCGCAAATTAACACGCAATTTTCGTAAAGTCTTTTTTTCAATGGGACTTCTATTGCACCAATATTACAAGCTTTTTTTAGGCCAAAAAGTGAGCGTACAGCCTATCCCGCAAGATTTCTAACGCATTCTAAAGTCAGTAGTTATGAGTTTTACACTACAAAGCCGTAGCATAAAACTCATAACTAAAGTGCTAAAAAGTACACTAACACCCATAAACTACCTATTAACCCCTAAACCGAGGCCCTCCCGCATCGCAAACACTAAAATAAAATTATTAACCCCTAATCTGCAACTCCCGACATCGCCGCCACGCTAATAAACATATTAATCCCTAAACCGCCGACTCCCGCCTTGCAAACACTAGTTAAATATTATAAACCCCTAATCTGCCGCCCCTAACATTGCCGCCACCTACCTACATTTATTAACCCCTAATCTGCTGCCCCCAACGTCGCCGCCAGTATACTAAATTTATTAACCCCTAAACCTAAGTCTAACCCTAACATCCCACTAACTTAAATATAATTAAAATAAATCTAGAGAAAACCGACTATTAATAACTAAATAATTCCTATTTAAAACTAAATACTTACCTGTAAAATAAACCCTTAGCTAGCTACAATATAACTAATAGTTACATTGTATCTAGCTTAGGTTTTATTTTTATTTTACAGGCAAGTTTGTATTTATTTTAACTAGGTAGAATAGTTACTAAATAGTTGTTAACTATTTACTAACTATCTAGCTAAAATAAATACAAATGTACCTGTAAAATAAAACCTAACCTTAATTACACTAACACCTAACCTTACAGTACAATTAAATAAATTACCTAAATTAAATACAATTAACAAAATTAAATACAATCACCTAAATTACAAAAAAAAACCCCACTAAATTACACAAAATAGAAAACAAATTACAAGCTATTTAAACTAATTACACCTAATCTAATGGTGTGGACGTAGTAGGACCAGCACACACTTTTGAAGATGTCCTGTATAGCTTATATCCAATACATTATGGTGCACACCTGGAGGGCCTCCCTTTGCAAAGCCCAGGTATATGTAGTAAAGAGAAAAACTCAGGTGGCACACAAATATGGCAACAGTGTCTTTATTGAGCTGAGCAACGTTTCGGAGCTCCTGCCCCTTTATCAAGCTAACAAACAATGAGACATATCAAACATTTATATATACAGGTGACCAATCACAGAGCCATTGGGAGGGGTCAAACAGGAAGTGAGATCACACATGACCTGATATACACATTTATCACTCATCATTAACCCCTACACTCCTGATGTGAAAAAGTCACCAAATTGAAAACAAGTGCAGCAAGTTGCTATATATACTATACAATTAAATCTGAAACATGTATTATTAATATCATACTTTTTAGGTAAACTAAAATGAGCTATATAATCTACCAGGGCCTCAAATTAGTATCAAATAAAAGGAAGCAAATCGAATTCTCTGTTAAGCCCCTTGGGATGCATAGTGTCTAGTTTCCAAATCCATCTGGCCTCCCTATAGAGTAGATCTTTAACTCTATCGCCCCCTCTAATACGTCTAGGGGCTTGATCAATTACCATATATCTAAGTTAGTTAATTTGGTGTCCTTGCTCTATAAAGTGTGCTGGCACTGGGAGGTTGGCTGTTTTCTCGTTTCTAATGGTGGATTTATGTTGGCATATGCGGTCCTTCACTCTTTGGGTCATCTCGCCTGCATATAACAGCCCACACGGGCACTTTAACGCATACACAGCATGTGTAGAGTTGCATGTGTAGTATCCTTTAATCAGAAATGTTTCACCAGTATATGGATGAGAAATACTGCCTCCTTTAATGACATTGCTACACTGGCCACATCCCAAGCAGGGAAATATACCATCCTTGGGTTTCCCAAGGAATGTATGTCCTCCTCTGCTCTCAGAGTCTGAATTGGGCATAGCTCTAACCAATCTTTTACCTATGGTATTGCCCCTACGGTAGGCCGCTCTTGGGATGGTTTGGAATTCTTCTATTTCGGGGCAAGCTTCCTTCAATAAAGGCCAATTTTTCTTAATAATATTAAAAACTTTCTGGCTAATAGCATTATATGAGGTAACAAAATTCATTCTTTTAGTTACAGGTGTAGTATATGTCTTAGGGGGACCCTTAATGGATTACTCCACTTCATCTAGTTTCTGACTGTCATATCACCTCTTGATGAATTTATTCTTCATTTCAACTGATCTAACCCATCTAATCATGGGATCTGAGACTATTCTGTCCACCCTGATCAATTGGGATTTAGGGACACTGTCAAATATTTTGGGGGATGAAAACTTTTGCGATGCAACAAAGTGTTGCGCTCTGTTGTTTTTACAAACAAATCTGTAATAAGAGAACCATTTTGCTTAAAGACCATAGTGTCTAGAAGCTCCACTTTATAGTAGTCCTACTTACAACTGAAGAAAGGGGGTCGCACTCTCAATGTTATCCTTAAGCTGTCTCAGCTTGTCAGGGGGGCCCCGCCACACGATGAACAATTCATCTATGTAGCGGAACCACCCCTGAAAGAATTGTTTAAATAAAGGGTCACCATAGACTACTCTCTCCACAATGGAGTCCATGACTAGACATCTTGGGAAACCCAAGGATGGTACATTTCCCTGAGCAAGGCCACCAAATTAACCAACTTAGATACATGGTAATTGATCAAGCCCCTAGACATATTAGAGGGGGCGATAGAGTTAAAGATCTACTCTATAGGGAGGCAAGATGGATTTGGAAACTAGACACTATGCACCCCAAGGGGGCTTAACAGAGAATTCGATTTGCTTCCTTTTATTTGATACTAATTTGAGGTACTGTTTGATTATATAGCTCAATTTAGTTTACCTAACCAGTATGATGATAATAATACATGTTTCAGATTTAATTATATAGTATATATAGCAACTTGCTGCACTTGTTTTTAATTTGATGACTTTTTCACATCAGGAGTGTAGGGGTTAATGATGAGTGATAAATGTGTATATCAGGTCATGTGTGATCTTACTTCCTGTTTGACCCCTCCCCATAGCTCTGTGATTGGTCACCTGTATATATAAATGTTTGATATGTCTCATTGTTTGCTAGCTTGATAAAGGGGCAGGAGCCCTGAAATGTTACTCAGCTCAATAAAGGCACTGTTGCCATATTTGTGTGCCGCCTGAGTTTTTCTCTTTACACCTAATCTAATAGCCCTATCAAAAAAAATCCCCCCCAAAATAGAAAAAAAAAACCTAGCCTAAACTAAACTACCTAAAGCCCTTAAAAGGGCCTTTTGCGGAGCATTGCCCCAAAGAAATCAGCTCTTTTTACCTGGGCATTGCCCTTAAAAGCTCTATTGCTGCCCAAACCCTAATTTAAAACTAAAACCCACCAATAAACCCTTAAAAAACCTAACACTAACCCCCGAAGATCCACTTACAGTTTTGAAGAGCCGACATCCATCGTCAACGAAGCCGGGAGAAGTCCTCAACGAAGCAGCAAGAAGTCTTCAACGAAGCCGGGAGAAGTCTTCATCCAAGCAGGGAGAAGCGGTCCTCCAGACGGGCAGAAGTCTTCATCCAGGCATCTTCTATCTTCATCCATCCGGCGCAGAGCGGGTCCATCTTCAAGACGTCCGGCGCGGAGCATCCTCTTCTTCCGACAACTCCCAACGAATGAGGGTTCCTTTAAGTGACGTCATCCAAGATGGCATCCCTTAGATTCCGTTTGGCTGATAGAATTCTATCAGCCAATCGGAATTAAGGTTGAAAAAATCCTATTGGCTGATGCAATCAGCCAATAGGCTTGAACTTCAATCCTGATCCAATCAGCCATTAGAATGCAAGTTCAATCCTATTGGCTGATTGGATCAGCCAATAGGATTTTTTCAACCTTAATTCTGATTGGCTGATAGAATTCTATCAGCCAATCAGAATCTAAAATGACATCACTTAAAGGAACCTTCATTTGTCGGGAGTCATCAGAAGAAGAGGATGCTCCGTGCCGGATGTTTTGAAGATAGAAGATGCCGTCTGGATGAAGAATTCTGCCCGTCTGGAGGACCACTTCTCCCGGATTGGAAGAACACTTCTCCTGGCTTGGAAGAAGACTTCTCCTGGCTTCGTTGACGACTTCTTACCGCTTCGTTGAGGACTTCTCCCGGCTTCATTGACGATGGATGTCGGCTCTTCAAAACTGTAAGTGGATCTTCGAGGGGTTAGTGTTAGGCTTTTTTAAGGGTTTATTGGGTGGGTTTTAGCTTTAGATTAGGGTTTGGGCAGCAATAGAGCTAAATGCCCTTTTAAGGGCAATGCCCATCCAATTGCCCTTTTCAGGGCAATGGGGAGCTAAGTTTTTTTTTAGTTAGGGTTTTATTTGGGGGGTTGGTTGTGTGGGTGGTGGGTTTTACTGTTGGGGGGTTGTTTGTATTTTTTTTACAGGTGAAAGAGCTGATTTCTTTGGGACAATGCCCCGCAAAAGGCCCTTTTAAGGGCTTTGGGTAGTTTAGTTTAGGCTAGGGTTTTTTTTATGGGGGGGTATTTTGATAGGGCTATTAGATTAAGTGTAATTAGTTTAAATATCTTGTAATTTGTTTTTTATTTTGTGTAATTTAGTAGGGTTTTTTTGTAATTTAGGTATTTGTATTTAATTTTGTTAATTGTATTTAATTTAGGCAATTTATTTAATTGTACTGTAAGGTTAGGTGTTAGTGTAACTAAGGTTAGGTTTTATTTTACAGGTAAATGTGTATTTATTTTAGCTAGGTAGTTAGTAAATAGTTAATAACTATTTAGTAACTATTCTACCTAGTTAAAATAAATACAAACTTGCCTGTGAAATAAAAATAAACCCTAATATAGCTACAATGTAACTATTAGTTATATTGTAGCTAGCTTAGGGTTTATTTTATAGGTAAGTATTTAGTTTTAAATAGGAATTATTTAGTTATAATGTTAATTATATTTAAGTTAGGGGGTGTTTGGGTTAGGTTTAGACTTAGGTTTAGGGTTAATAACTTTAGTATAGTGGCGGCAATGTTGGGGGCGGCAGATTAGGGGTTAATAAATGTAGGTAGGTGGCAGGGATGTTAGGGGCGGTAGATTAGGGGTTAATAATATTTAAATAGTGTTTGAGATGCGGGAGTGTGGCGGTTTAGGGGTTAATATGTTTATTATAGTGGCGGCAATGTCCGGAGCGGCAGATTAGGGGTCAATAAATAAAATGTAGGTGTCGGCGATGTCGGGGGCGGCAGATTAGGGGTTAATATTAGGGTTTATGTTAGGGTGTTAGGTGTAAACATAAATTTTCTTTCCCCATAGGAATCAATGGGGCTGCGTTACGGAGCTTTACGCTGCTTTATTGCAGGTGTTAGACTTTTTTTTCTTTTTTTTTTCTTTCTTTTCAGCCGGCTCTCCCAATTGATGTCTATGGGGAAATCGTGTGCAAGCACGTACAACCCGCTCACCACTGACTTAAGCAGCGCTGGTATTGGAGTGCGGTATGGAGCTCAATTTTGCTCTATGCTCACTTTTTGTCTTTTAACGCCGGGTTTATAAAAACCTGTAATACCAGCGCTGTATTTAAGTGAGCTGTTAGGAAACAGAAGAAAAAGGTGCACAAGACCTAACTCAAGTGAAGTGCGCCTTGTGCGCCTTTTTCTTCTTTTTCCTTACATGTCACTGCATTCGAGCTGAGGTCCTGAATCACTTGGCTGGTGAAAGGCAGCGCAGATACGGCTACTCAGTTATTCCTGTTACTTAAGGACCTTCCATTAACACATCTTTTGCTGGATATTTGTGGGATAATGGACAACCCTTGTGGACAAAAGTAACTATATAAAGGTATTATAAACAACAATACCTAACACCATTATTCACTAGAGGGGCTGCATTACAAGTGCTACAACAAGTTGTTTATACCACTCTCATTTATTACAAACAAGTTGTCTATATCATTGTCATCTGTTTATATATTATCAGTGTTTTAAAAAAATAAAAAAAAAATTATATAACAAGATAAAAAAAAATATATATATAGATAATAATTATAATAAGTCCGCTCAGAGTCTGAACCTTTAGCGCAATTCATTCTGTCTTTTCTATATTGTAGTTAAGTGAGCTGTGACAATAACGTGCAAGTTAGTACCGCACCCCTCATAACGCAAAACTCATAATCTAGCTGTTAGGTTTTATTTTTATTTCCCAGGTAAGATTGTATTTATTTTAACTAGGTAGACTAGTTAGTAAATAGTTATTAACTATTTAATAACTACCTAGTTAAAATAAATACAAAATTACCTGTGAAATAAAACCTAAGCTACCTTACACTAAAACCTAAAATTATAAAAAATAAAAAAACTACCATTACAAAAAATAAAAAACCTACCATTACAAAAAAAAACTAAATTATCCAAAAAAAAAAATTATTCCTATTCTAATACCCTTTAAAAAAAAAAATAACACCCCAAAATAAAAAAGCCTAATCTAAAATAAACTACCAAGAGCCCTTAAAAGGGCGTTTGGGGGGCCTTAAAAGGACCTTTTGTAGGGCATTGCCCTAAGTTAAACAGCTCTCGTGTTACAAAAGAAAAACAAACACCCCCTAAAAAAATACATTACACAAAATAAACAAATTATCAAAAATAATAAAAATTATTCCTACGCCCCAAAATAAAAAACCTAATCTAGAATAAACTACCAATGGCCCTTAAAAGGGCCTTTTGTAGGGCATTTCCCTAAAGAAATCGGCTCTGTTTATGAAATACAAATACCCACTAACATTATAAACCCCCCCAAACCCACAAAATAAAAAAAAAACTATCTAGAAAACCTAAGCTACCCTGAAAAGAACATTTGGATGGGCATTGCCCTTAAAAGGCCATTTAGCTCTTTTACTGCCCAAACCCTAATCTAAAAATAAAACCCACCCAAAAAAAAAACTTTAAAAAAACCTAACACTAACCCCAAGACGATCCATTTACAGCTTTTGAAGTCCCACTTGAACGACCTTCATCCCGGTGGAGAAGTCCTCATCCAGGCGGCGAGAAGTCTTCAACCAGGCGGCGAGAAGGGCCCTTGGTAGTTAAGGGGTTGTGGGGTTTGTATACTGTTAGGGGGTGTTTATTTTTTTGTAGCAAATTAGCTGATTAGCTTAGGACAATGCCCTACAAATGGCCCTTTTAAGGGCCCCAAAAGGCCCTTTTAAGGGCCCTTGGTAGATTGGGGGGTGGGGGTTTGTATACTGTTAGGGGGTGTTTCTTTTTTTGTAGCAAAAGAGCTGTTTAACATAGGGCAATGCCCTACAAAAGGCCCTTTAAAGGGCCCTTGGTAGTTTATTTTAAATTAGGCTTTTTTATTTTGGGGTGTTTTTTTGGGGGGGTATTAGAATAGGAATCATTTTTATTTTTTTGGAAAATGTTGTTTGTTTTTTTTTTGTAATGGTAGGGGTTTTTTTTAATTTTCGGTTTTACTGTAAGGTAGCTTTAAGGTTTTATTTGACAGGTAATTTTTGTATTATTTTTTTTAACTGGGTAGTTATTAAATAGTTAATATCTATTTACTAACTAGTCTACCTAGTTAAAATAAAATAAATACAAACTTACCTGTGCAATAAAAATAAAACCTAAGCTAGCTATAATATAACTATTTAGTTATATTGTAGCTAGCTTAGGTTTTATTTTACATCTAAGTATGTGTTTAGTTTTAAATAGGTATTATTTAGTTAATAATTGTAAATTTAATTGTTAAAGTTAGGGGGTGTTAGGGTTACATTAGGGTTAGGGTTACGTTAGATTTAGGGATTAATATAGTTTAATTTAGGTTTGTTGCGATGTGGGGTGCTTGCGGTTTAGAGGTTAATAGCTTTATTTAGTTGTGGCGATGTCGGGAAGTGGCAGAATAGTGATTAATATATTATTATAGTGTGTGGCGAGTGTTGGGTGCGGCGGAATATGGGTTTATAACTTAGTCATAGCGGCGGCGATATCGGGAGTGTCAGATTAGGGGTTAATACCTTTATTTAGGGTGGCGGCGATAATCGGGAGCGGCAAGATTAGGGGTTAATAACTGTAGGGCCAGGGTCGGCGATGTCAGGGGCAGCAGATGTTATGTAGGGTGTTGGGTTTAAACTGTATTTTCTTTTTCCCCATAGACATTAATGGGGCTTTGTTAACGGAGCTTTTGTTTCCATGATTTGCAGGTGTTAGACTTTCTTTTGCCGGCTCTCCCCATTGATGTCTATGGGGAAATGTGTCACCAGCACAGCAAACACAGCGCTGTTTTGTGGGTGCGGTATGGAGCTTAAAATCTCTATTTCGCATGCGCAAATGGTGTTTTTCAAAACTTTTAATGGCAGTGCAATAGGGAATAAATAACGCAACTTTTGTTGCATTCGTTAATTTCCCTATAGCGCTCAAAACTCGTAATCTAGCTGATTGTGATTTATCCAGGTGTGCACAATGGTATCAAAGGAGGACATCCAGACAAGATAAAGTGAAATGCCTGACTTAGGGCCAATCGAATACACCAGAAGCAAAAAATGGAGTCACCTGATACAGATGCTAGTTCATCTTCACAGCAGACTTTATAACCACTTACTAAAACAGACATAGAAAACCTGCCAAACTAAGGCGGACTTTACCTCTTTTTTAACAACATGGGAAAAATTATTAAAGAGGGTCTAGCAGACGTTAAAAAAGATCTTTCAGACTTGCTGCAGTCATGCATGAAACTATGCTACATCAAGTGAAACTCCAAATAGAAGAGACCTTAATAACAGAGGAGGCAGAAGCAATATTAGAATAAGAGGCATTCACAACAGATAACACGAGCCAATAGAATGCGAGCTCAATCTGATTGGCTGATTGGATCAGCCAATCGGATTGAAACTGATTCTGATTGGCTGATTCCATCAGCCAATCAGAATATTCCTACCTTAATTCCGATTGGCTGATAGAACCTATCAGCCAATCGGAATTTGAGGGACGCCATCTTGGATGACGTCCCTTATAGGAACCGTCATTCGGCTAGTAGGCGTCGGGAGAAGAGGGATGTTCCTGCGTCGGAGGTCTGCAAGATGATCCGGAAGAAAGAAGATTGAAGATGCCATTGATAGAAGACTTCATCCGGATCATGGACCTCTTCAGCTCCCGCTTGGATGAATGACTTCATCCGATCATGGACCTCTTTCCAGCTCCCGCTTGGATGAAGACTTCAGCCGGATCATGGACCTTTTCAGCCCCCCGCTTGGGGCTTGGATCAGGACATCGGAGGAGCTCTTCTGACGGATCGGTGTGATACCCGTGAGGTGAAGACAAGGTAGGATGATCTTCAGGGGCTTAGTGTTAGGTTTATTTAAGGGGGGTTTGGGTTAGATTAGGGGTATGTGGGGTGGTGGGTTGTAATGTTGGGGGGGGGTATTGTATGTTTATTTTTTTTACAGGCAAAAGAGCTGAATTCTTTGGGGCATGCCCCGCAAAGGGCCCTGTTCAGGGCTGGTAAGGTAAAAGAGCTTTGAACTGTAGTAATTTAGAATAGGGTAGGGCATTTTTTATTTTGGGGGTCTTTGTTATTTATTAGGGGGCTTAGAGTAGGTGTAATTAGTTTAAAATTGTTTGTAATATTTTCTTATGTTTGTAAATATTTTTTATTTTTTGTAACTTAGTTCTTTTTTATTTTTTGTACTTTAGTTAGTTTATTTCATTGTAGTTATTTGTAGGAATTGTATTTAATTTTATTTATTGATAGTGTAGTGTTAGGTTTAATTGTAGGTAATTGTAGGTATTGTATTTAATTAATTTAATGATAGTTATAGTGTTAGGTTTAATTGTAACAGGTTAGGAATTTATTTTACAGGTAATTTTGTAATTATTTTAACTAGGTAGCTATTAAATAGTTCTTAACTATTTAATAGCTATTGTACCTGGTTAAAATAATTACAAAGTTGCCTGTAAAATAAATATTAATCCTAAAATAGCTATAATATAATTATAATTTATATTGTAGCTATATTAGGATTTATTTTACAGGTAAGTATTTAGCTTTAAATAGGAATAATTTATTTAATAAGAGATAATTAATTTTGTTAGATGTAAATTATATTTAACTTAGGGGGGTGTTAGGGTTAGACTTAGCTTTAGGTTTTAATACATTTATTAGAATAGCGGTGAGCTCCAGTCGGCAGATTAGGGGTTAATAATTGAAGTTAGGTGTCGGCGATGTTAGGGAGGGCAGATTAGGGGTTAATACATTTATTATAGGGTTAGTGAGGCGGATTAGGGGTTAATAACTTTATTATAGTAGCGCTCAGGTCCGGTCGGCAGATTAGGGGTTAATAAGTGTAGGCAGGTGGAGGCGACATTGTGGGGGGCAGATTAGGGGTTAATAAATATAATATAGGGGTCGGCGATGTTAGGGCAGCAGATTAGGGGTACATAGGGATAATGTAAGTAGCTGCGGTTTACGGAGCAGCAGATTAGGGGTTAATAATAATATGCAGGGGTCAGCGATAGCGGGGGCGGCAGATTAGGGGTTAATAAGTGTAAGGTTAGGGGTGTTTAGACTCGGGGTACATGTTAGAGTGTTAGGTGCAGACGTAGGAAGTGTTTCCGCATAGCAAACAATGGGCTGCGTTAGGAGCTGAATGCGGCTTTTTGCAGTGTTAGGTTTTTTTTCAGCTCAAACAGCCCATTGTTTCCTATGGGAGAATCGTGCACGAGCACGTTTTTGAGGCTGGCCGCTTGCGTAAGCAACTCTGGTATCGAGAGTTGAAGCTGCGTTAAAAAATGCTCTACGCTCCTTTTTTGGAGCCTAACGCAGCCTTTATGTGGACTCTCAATACCAGAGTTGTTTTTTATGGTGCGGCCAGAAAAAGCCGCGTTAGTTTTTCGGGTCGTTACCGACAAAACTCCAAATCTAGCCGTAACTCTTTACAGACAAAGAAAAAATCATGAACGCTGCAAGAAGGAATTTGTCAAATAACATACGACGGGCGACAATCTTCAAATCTATGCAGACATAAGGCTGGACAAGCATAGAGAAGCTAAATATCTCACAACACATTTACAAGACCTCAAGATCGCCTACAGATGGGGATTACCTTTCTGCATCAAAGTCATCTCAGGCTCTCAGATAGCCATCTATAGAGCACAAGAAGACCTGGAACCCTTCTGCAAGTAGCTTAACACTCCACAGCCAAAACCACCTTCTCTGAATCAACATGCAGGCTACCAGTGAGGGCTTAATGCAAAGCGACCCAAAACCACAGAGAGCTACCTGGACAAAAGTCAACAGGAAAAGAACCAACCTACCTTCAGCTCTCATCTGCCACTCCTGATCCGCCTTTTACTTCTTCTTCTTTATCCTCATAAGTAAAGAAGAGTTGGAAAAAGAGAGAACACAGAGGCGCCAAACATGGCCTAGTACAGCCAAATACAAAAAATATAAAATCCACACCTGTGACAAAATGAATACTCCACAAACGAGCTGCACCCTTTGGTGCTAGTGGAGCAGACTGGAGGCCTCTCAGTGGTCCAGCTCACTGGTACACTTCAGGGGGTCAAGCGTGGTCCTAGGTAATGGTTGTTAGCAGATTCCTAGATGGACACAAAATGTGCAAACCATAGCCAAGTACCGTTTGATCAACACAATGGTGAAATGAGGCTATCCTACTTACAGAATCCAAAGCACCTGTGGGTGCATAAACAGCAAACTGGAACCAAACAGTCGCCCAGTAGACTGAATCCTCCAGATTCCTCACAAATATTTTTTAGCCTGAGGAAACAGCTTGTTTATAGCTGAGAAAACGCTTCGCATTTTTAATAAAGAGATTTTTAGACATACACTTGCTTTCTTCTATGAAGTATTTTATATCCCTTATATTTTGCTAACATGATTATTGGCACCTGAGCGAATTCCTATATCTTCCTGGAGGATTCAGTCTACTGGGACGACTGTTTGGTTGCAGTTTGCTGTTTATGCACCCTACAGTTGCTTTGGATTCTGTAAGTAGGATAGCTCATTTCACCATTGTGTTGATCAAACGGTACTTGGCTATGGTTTGCACATTTTGTGTCCATCTAGGAATCTGCTAACAACCATTACCTAGGACCACGCTTGACCCCTGAAGTGTACCAGTGAGCTGGACCACTGAGAGGCCTCCAGTCTGCTCCACTAGCACCAAAGGGTGCAGCTCGTTTGTGAGTATTCATTTGTCACAGGTGTGGATTTTATATTTTTGTTTTTGGCTGTACTAGGCCATGTTTGGCGCCTCTGTGTTCTCTCTTTTTCCAGTTACCCCTCTACCAGGAAGACCATCCTAAGACCGAGAGCTGCCTACTGAATTTTCTTTTGATACAGCACTGATTGGGACTTCACTCTCTTACCATTGACTGGACATTTGTTTTTGTGGTACTTTTTTTCTCCACACTTGTTATTTATATCATTTCTGTAGGCAATATATTAGATTATATTGTTATATGTTTTGTGAATATTTTACATATTTTATATGTGATTAGTTACAGGAGACGCCCCCTAAGGGTGTGAATACACTTTGGTGTGTATCTCACCCTAATATTCTTTAGTAAAGAAGAGTTGATGATCTTATCCTCGCTTCTAACCAGCGCGAAGAGAAGTATTTACTATGTGTCACTGTCACCATGTATAGACTAGATGGAGTAAGTACACTGACACTTTAAATGTTTTCATCTACTACTATTTGACTATACATTTATACAGACTAAGGCACCTGCTCACAAATATCCATTAGGGATCTACAATCTTTTTAGGTTTAATCCCAAAAAAACAAAATGGTAGTTGCCTTTACGTTATAGTTTACCATTATTTTGTGAACTAAACATTGTTGTATTGTATATGGATATATGTAATTGTATTAAAACTCACATTTGTATAGTTTGTTATCTGTTTATTGTATTGTTATTTGTTAATATTCAACTGGTTATTGTTATGTTACCACATACAGCAGGTTTTTTCTCATAAGCAACATATATTCTTCCTGTCCCGGATCACCACATACTGCCTTCACGGTTGCTCGACTCACACAAAACACCTATATGTCAGGAACATGTTTTTCTATTACTTTTTGATGCATACTTTTCCTTTAAGAGCTCTTGTCACATGACCATACTCCCCTATTTAACCCTGATCAACCACTTAAACCTTTGCTAGGTAATCTGATTTGCTAGATACCTCTCAGCATAACTTGTGCTCTCTTAGCTATTTTCCTGTTTTACAGCCTACAGTGTAACTAAGTGATACGTGCTCAATTATTATCGCTTGGATCCAGCAACTCAAGCTTCCTTCCCTGCATGGCCACAGTTTTTCTGGCTACATAATCGGATTCCGCTGTACTTACAGTTTTCAAGCCAGGCTCTTTTACTCTCACACGCCGGAGCGTGTGACATCACCGCAGACCTCCGACAGGCTCCCAGGCTGCAGGCTACCAAACGGGTCAGACTTCAACTGTACGGTACTGTTCAAAATAACTAACCTATATCCACTGAATATACTTAGCCTGTACCAAGCTCTTATAAGGACTGTCCTCTTCTTTGCTTGCCTGCTTGTTTGTTTGCAACAAGTATCAAGCTCTTATAAGGACTGTCTCTTGCTCTGCTTGACTGCTTGTCTGTTTCGCTAACCAGTGTCACTGCTGTGAACTTTATCCGCATACTACTGACTGCTTCAACACTGTGCTAGTTCCAAGTACTTGCAAATTATATGCTCTTTAAAGTCTACTAAGATCGCTACCATACATTTTTATACTACTGACTGCATTAAGTTACTTTAAAGCTATTTAATCAGGACAAGCACATGAATACATTTTGAGTATACTATTTGTTGTACTGCAAATCTCAGACCTATAACCTGCACTCTGACCAAATATATTCAGGAATGTAATCTGAGCATTTTGCACTGTGTACACTTCTTGACCTACACTAATATCTATCATCTCTATACCCCATGTGGTCTCCCTCAGATCTATGAGCATAACTAGGGTGTTTAAATACATCATAAAACCCTAGGTATGTGTGAGACTGAGTGGAGCATTAAAAGATATATATATATATATTAGGGTAATAATGTTGTATCCTTACATATGTACCTAGCCCACAAGAAATATATTTACCTATATATATATATATATATATATATATATATATATATATATATATATATGTATATATATATATATATATATATATATATATATATATATATATATATATATACAGGGAATGCAGAATTATTAGGCAAGTTGTATTTTTGAGGATTAATTTTATTATTGAACAAACAACCATGTTCTCAATGAACCCAAAAAACTCATTAATATCAAAGCTGAATATTTTTGGAAGTAGTTTTTAGTTTGGTTTTTAGTTTTAGCTATTTTAGGGGGATATCTGTGTGTGCAGGTGACTATTACTGTGCATAATTATTAGGCAACTTAACAAAAAACAAATATATACCCATTTCAATTATTTATTTTTACCAGTGAAACCAATATAACATCTCAACATTCACAAATATACATTTCTGACATTCAAAAACAAAACAAAAACAAATCAGTGACCAATATAGCCACCTTTCTTTGCAAGGACACTCAAAGCCTGCCATCCATGGATTCTGTCAGTGCTTTGATCTGTTCACCATCAACATTGCGTGCAGCAGCAAACCACAGCCTCCCAGACACTGTTCAGAGAGGTGTACTGTTTTCCCTCCTTGTAAATCTCACATTTGATGATGGACCACAGGTTCTCAATGGGGTTCAGATCAGGTGAACAAGGAGGCCATGTCATTAGATTTTCTTCTTTTATACCCTTTCTTGCCAGCCACGCTGTGGAGTACTTGGACGCGTGTGATGGAGCATTGTCCTGCATGAAAATCATGTTTTTCTTGAAGGATGCAGACTTCTCCTGTACCACTGCTTGAAGAAGGTGTCTTCCAGAAACTGGCAGTAGGACTGGGAGTTGAGCTTGACTCCATCCTCAACCCGAAAAGGCCCCACAAGCTCATCTTTGATGATACCAGCCCAAAACCAGGTACTCCAACTCCAACCTTGCTGGCGTCTGAGTCGGACTGGAGCTCTCTGCCTTTACCAATCCAGCCACGGGCCCATCCATCTGGCCCATCAAGACTCACTCTCATTTCATCAGTCCATAAAACCTTAGAAAAATCAGTCTTGAGATATTTCTTGGCCCACTCTTGACGTTTCAGCTTGTGCGTCTTGTTCAGTGGTGGTCGTCTTTCAGCCTTTCTTACCTTGGCCATGTCTCTGAGTATTGCACACCTTTGTGCTTTTGGGCACTCCAGTGATGTTGCAGCTCTGAAATATGGCCAAACGTGGCAAGTGGGCATCTTGGCAGCTGCACGCTTGACTTTTCTCAGTTCATGGGCAGTTATTTTGCGCCTTGGTTTTTCCAACACGCTTCTTGCGACCCTGTTGACTATTTTGAATGAAGCGCTTGATTGTTCGATGATCACGCTTCAGAAGGCTTTGCAATTTTAAGAGTGCTGCATCCCTCTGCAAGATATCTCACTATTTTTGACTTTTCTGAGACTGTCAAGTCCTTCTTTTGACCCATTTTGCCAATGGAAAGGGAAAGTTGCCTAATAATTATGCACACCTGATATAGGGTGTTGATGTCATTAGAACCACAACCCCTTCTCATTACAGAGATGCACATCACCTAATATGCTTAATTGTAGTAGGCTTTCGAGCCTATACAGCTTGGAGTAAGACAACATGCATAAAGAGGATATGTGGTCAAAATACTCATTTGCCTAATAATTCTGCACTCCCTGTATGTGTAATAATATATATATATATATATAATATATATATATATATATACATTTAAAAATGAACATTGCTGAAACTCACAAACCGTGTGTGTGCCTTAGCACAAAAACATGGACCTAATGATACAAGGGCTTAGGGACAATGCAAACAGGGGAACCAGAACTACGAAAATACATCCATGAACAAACTGCAAGTAAAACTCCTGCACTGGAGGGTTATATCTCCTGAACCCCAAATATGTCCACCAGAGAAATTCAGTTGGAGACAGATCTCAATTTCGTGAATTTAGGAATTCATGTAACCTTTATTTCTCACTCAAACCCCAATGCTATCCCACTGAAATGATAAAAGTATTAACAATATCCTATTTGAGAGGCGAACCAAAAGCTGGGCCAACAACCTACTACAAGAACAACGACCCTATACTTGACTCACTTGAGTCATTTTTCAATGCCATGTCCATTGCTATACAAAGACCAACAACAAACAAGGTACTGCTGAGGACTTGCATTTAGAAGTCTCAAACAGGGTAGACGCCCTGTTGAGGAGTACCAATCACAGAATTTAAAAGGTGGGCCCCTGACACACTCTGGAATTCTCCAGCTTTATGGAACCAAGTTCCAGATTGGACTCTCAGATCCCTTAAAGGGACGAGCTTGAGATTCCAGAAAATCTAGAAGCTCTAATGTCTCTAACAATCTCCATAGATCGCTGCCTCAGGGAGAGGAACTCCAGAAGGGTGTAAAAGCTCACACTTACGGAAAATCCTATTCATCCACGCCTGTATTCCCATTAAAATCTCAGGAATGATCCTAGGGATATTGCCTTTGTAAGAGGCGCCCTCAAACCTGAGGAAAAGTTACGGTGCAGGTTAAATAACCTCTGTCTCTATTGTGCAGGCAAGGACCATGGCGTGAAAGAGTGTTCCCCTCTTACTCAAATCAAAAAAGGTAAGGAATTTGATTTTTATCATAACCATAATCCCCTCTCACAGACTTCTTCTCATTTTACTCTTCTGTTTCCCTACAGTGGGGATCACCAAGCAGTACCCACTTATGAAATACCATTAATAAAAAAGCACAAATCACTTGCTATACGTGTGGTGGATGGTTCTTTAATAAATTCTGGACCTATAACACATCATACAGCTCCATTAGTAGTAAGGTTTCCTACAGGTCATATCGAAACCTGTACTTGCGAGCTTATTCATTCCCCTTTATTTCCCGTTATATTGGGTTTAAAATGGTTGAAAATAAATCAGCCCACTATACTCTGGCATAAAGGCTCTATCTCTTTTGACTCTCATTTCTGTACCACTAATTGTTTACCTGTTCAGCCCATTCTACAAATAGACATACAACAGCTACCACATATGTAATCCGACTTCACTGACGTATTCGACAAAAAACAGGCTCAAACATTACCTCCGATATAGATCCTTTGATTGTCCCATTGATTTAATACTAGGTCAAAAGATACCTTACGGACCTATCTATCAACCCTTATCTGAACCTGAACTTACTCATCTCAAAGAATACCTGCATGAATATCTTGAAAAAGGTTTCATTCGCCCCATCCACGTTCGCCAGCTGGCTCAGGTATCTTCTTTGTGAGAATAAGGACAATAGCCTCAGACCCATTATTGACTACAGGCAGCTCAACAAATGTACCATAAAAAATAGATACCCCCTACCTCTTATACCGGAATTAATTGAACGCCTACAGGGGGCTACGATATACACCAAACATGATTTAAGAGGTGCTTACAACCTAATAAGAATTAGGAAAGGGGATGAATGGCTGACGGCATTTCGAACCCCGCTATGGCCTATATGAATACACCGAGATGCCGTTTGGCCTATGCAACGCCCCAGCGACAATTCCTGTACTTTATTAATGACTTGTTTAGAGACCTTCTTGACTTCTTGTATCGTTATATATCTGGACGATATCCTCATTATATTCTGACACGATATAGAACACCATATCTCTCATGTAAGAACTGTCCTCCTCAGGCTTAGACAGAATCATTTATACGCCAAAGCTGAAAAGTGCATATTTCACACTAACTCTATTTCCTTTCTTGGTTACCATACATCCCCATTCAGTATCCGTATGGAAAATAGCAAGGTCGGTGCTATTACCAATTGGCCAATTCCTTCTACTTAAAAAGGATGTTCAGAGGTTTTTTAAGATTCTAAAATTTCTATAGGAAGTTAATACAATATTTTTCAGCTATAGTAAGCCTCTCACTGCTATTACTCAGAAATCATTCCAAATTCTATTGGACACAACCACAAGCTAACCATTCGTTTAATCTACTTAAGACTAAATTCACCACTGCTTCAATCCTACAGTTCCCAGTCCTACCAAACAGTACATATTGGAGGTTGACGCATCTGACTTCGCCATAGGAGCAGTGTTATCACAAAGGAATTCATCTGAAGGAACCACTACTAACCCTACAACCTATTAACTCAAGAACTATGAATCCTGCTGAATTAAAACTATCCTGTATGCGAAAAGGAGCTCTTGGCTATCAAGGCAGCACTTGAATTCTGGAGACACCTCCTGGACGGAGCTAAGTTCCCAATCATCATTTATACCGATCATAGGAATTTACAATATTTGAAAACTAACAGGTCTCTGTCCGCTCGTCAGGTACGTTGGAGTCTCTTATTTACAAGATTTGATTTCTCCATTACTTATCAACCTGCTACCAAAAACGCTAAGGCAGATGCTCTTTCCAGGTATGGTCCAAGACCTATATATATATATACACCCATACCGGATACCATCATACCATCCTATAAGGTCATTGGTCTCACTGTTTATAAGACAACTCTCTTTTTAACAAATATCAATTAAGTGACCCAGCAATTAAAGACCCAAGATTACGTATGGACTCCAAAGGCCTATTCTACCATGGACAGAAGTTGTATGTTCCTAACGCACTCAGAGATGAAATACTCCGTACTACACATGACTCACCTTTATCAGGACATCCAGGTTTCCGAAAAACCATAGACCTCATTCAAAGGGATTTCTGGTTGCCTGGTTTAGTGCAAAGCGTCAAACGCTACATAGAGACTTGTAGTACATGTTCCAAATGTAAACCTTCATGTAGTCACCCTTATGGTTATCTTCTTTCTCTCCCAGTTGCCGACAGACCTTGGCGACACATCGCAATGGACTTTATAGTGGAACTACCCTCATCCTCAAACAATAACACCATACTTGTTGTTGTTGATCAGTTTTTGAAGATGGCTCATTTCATACCATTTCATGGTCTTCCAATCACCTCAGAAACAGCTGACTTATTCTTGAAACACGTAGTATCGTTTACATGGACTCCCCAATTCTATTACAACCGATAGGGGTACCCAGTTCACCTCAAAATTTTGGAACCAACCACTGTAAAAGTCTACTGATCGAGAGAAATTGGAGTTCGGCATACCACCCCACAGTCCAATGGACAAATGGAGAGGATGATCAAACTCTGGAGTAATACTTTGCGTTGTTACTGTACCTACCAACAAGACAATTGGACCACTCTTTTACCGACTGTAGAGTACTCCTACAACAATACTGTAAATACCTCTACCAAATTAACTCATTTCTATATCAATTACGGCTTCCATCCTTCCTATTATCTTCTTCACAGAGATGATACTGTATCACCTTTGGTTAATGACACCGTTAATACTCTTGTTCAAGCTTTTACTCACCTCCAGGAAACACTAAAATGAGCACAAGACAAACAAAAACACTGCTACAATTTAAAAAAGATCCAAACCACCTGAGTACAAACCCGGTGACATGGTATGGCTCTCTTCCAAACATCTAAGACTACAGATTCCAAGTAAAAAACTTGGTAGTTTGTTCATAGGCCCATTCCGTATTGTCATCAATCCCAATGCTGTTACTCTGGAGTTACCATCCTCGTATCGGATAAATCCTACTTTCCATGTTTCCCTTCTCAAACCTTATACACCCGTCAGACCGACCCCTCACACAGACCCCGTACCATTTCCGCTTCAAGATGATACCAGCTATGAGGTCGCCGATGTCCTGGATTCAAGGTATCGTTGTCGATGTTTGCAATACCTCGTTCGATGGAAGGGGTTATGGACCAGAGGAATATTCCTGGGAACCGTCCTCTAACTTGTCAGCCCCTAGACTTGTGTCTTTATTTCATCACCGTCATCCTGATTGCCCAAAAGCCTTAATGCTACGGGGTCGCTCCTTAAAGGGGGGGTTCTATAAGGAACATGTTTTCTATTACTTTTTGACGCATACTTTTCCTTTAAGAGCTCTTGTCACATGACCATACTCCCCTATTTAACCCTGATCAACCACTTAAACCTTTGCTAGGTAATTTGATTTGCTAGGGTACCTCTCAGCATAACTTGTGCTCTCCTTCCTATTTCCTGTTACAGCCTACAGTGTAGCTAAGCGATACGTGCTCAATTATTATCGCTTAGATCAAGCAACTAAAGCTTCCTTCCCTGCATGGCCACAGTGTTTCTGGCTACATCGGATTCCAGTGTACTTACAGTTCAAGCAGGGCTCTGTTTACTATCACAACGCCGAGGCATGTGACGTCACCCGCAGACTCCGACAGCTGCAGGCTACCAAACGGCTCAGACTCAACTGTACGGTACTGTTCAAATAACTAACCTATATCCTCTGAATATACTTAGCCTATACCAAGCTCTTATATGTACTGTCTTTTGCTCTGCTTGCCTGCTTGTTTGTTTTGCTTCCACAATGCGCTCTTTATTTAGTGCAAAAAAGAGCGTAACAAACAGCAAAATTAATATTGACATCATCTATGATTACGTTAACCACCGAAACACGTCAGATGTGAGGGGGTACGTGTCATTACCTGTGTTTTAACTCTTGCCTGTAGGTGCTTTGGACAATTGTCAATATTAATTGTGCTGTTTGTTACGCTCTATTTTGCACTAAATAAAGAGCGCATTGTGGAAGGGAGGAGCCGGTCTGGACATTTTTTTTCTTTTTTACTCATAAGCCCCCGTCCACAGGGCTCGCTAACACATACAGGTGGATTACTCGGAGACCTCTACCCGGATTTTGAACCGGAAGGACAAGCCCAGCACTCTCGGAACAGCGGCGGTGAAGAAGGGAGCGGCACAACAGACAGGAGCTGCATCTTGTGTAAGTCCGCTTTATATTTATATATATTCCACAGAGAGTGTTGTATTTGACTCGTGTGCACATAGGATGTGACTGTATGTTCAGCATACACAGCTACAGGTCTGTGTCAGAGTGGCGTGGTTTCTTAAAGTCGAGTGCTGGTTCTAAGTATTGTTGATTTGTTTGTTTTGCTACCAGTATCAAGCTCTTATAAGGACTGTCTCTTGCTCTGCTTGCCTGCTTGTCTGTTTCGCTACCAGTGTCACTGCTGAACTTTACCTCCTGCTTCAGGGCCTCTATCCGCATACTAGTGACTGCTTCAAACACTGTGCTAGTTCCAATTACTGCAAATTCTATGCTCTTTAAAGTCTACTAAGATCGCTACCATAAATTTTTTATACTACTGACTGCATTAAGTTACTTTAAAGCTGTTTAATCTAGACAAGCACATTAATACATTTTTTTTTTTAAATAGTTTTTATTGAGGTTTACAAGTAAAAATAACATCTAGTTTGCACATTACAAAATATATAAAACATATTAGTGTATCAAATTACCAATCCAAACATCATATCCATACAGGTCAGTCCATATGTTACAGTCTGGCCACTCTTGGGCCTTCAAAACTACTCCATCTTTCGACCATTAGTCTATGTCTAAACCTATTCATTGAAGGCATTGCAAAATAAAAACATTGATATTGCAGATACTAATGCCATTTATGACTTCAATAACAGAAACACAGGTATTAGAGGTGCAAACTACCAAAGTAACCTCATTTTCTTTTTTATCAGAGAGCCTCCCAAAATAAGAGAAAATCAAGTACACCCCGATTAGAAGTTAGTAGCCCTTTTTGGGCCACGGATGGGAAATATAGGTGAGGGGTGAAGATTGGGAGAGATGCTAACAGGGCCCCTCTTAGACCCAATGCTATGATAATATATTCTTAACCTTTATATAGCCCCCTAAAATAGGCAGATAAATACAAGTTATGTAATCCCCAATTGAGAATTTGTAGCCACTTTGGGACTACGAGTTTGAAATATAAGCAGGGGATAAAGTTTTTTTGGGGGGAATGTTAGCTGGGCCACTCCTGGACCCATTCTAAAATTACTATATAAATGGTATACAGGCCACTATTGGGTCCCTATATAATTATTCAACACATTAGAAATCGTAAATATTATACAATTGAACGCAGGTCATTGTAAAAGTAATAGCAATAAGTAACATATTTTTTATATTAGTGGAGGACAATTAGGTACAAGCGATTGTACAAACTATGGCGGTGAGTAACCCACATCTCAAGTTAGTGAAATAGTAATTACATTCAAACCATTATACAGACTTCAGTAATAGGTAACACACTTCTCATGCCTAAGGGACAAAGCAAACACAGATCTTCATACGTCATCTAGTGGCAGCTGTCCCCCCTCCCATACTTATAAGGAACATTTAGATATACAAGCAATACATACTTGCCAACAGGATGTTAGGAAGAGAAAATACCATCAGTCCTCACATAAATGATAACTATAAAATACAAGAGTATAGGAACGGTGCTCAAATATTAACTGTGACATTGCAAACCTGACTCATGGAAACACGTCATAAATACTAAACTCTTGGAAAAACTCCCTCCAGAGACCACACACAATGTGAGCCCGATTTCACGATTATAAACATATTGAGACCCCCAAAACAATGCATCTGACACACCTTGCGGGATATAACAGGACACCAAGTAGGCAGTGTACATTATTCACACCAGTGTCTCTCTCATATCCCGCTGATGCAGCAGAGGAGTCATAGCCAGAGAGCATTATTCACATACCCAATGTGCAGCCATATGGCTTATATAATATCTGTATGCTCCCCAGCTCACACAGTACCTCAAATCCCTAAAGTCTATACAAGTTAAAAAAAAGGCATTCTGCACTGGTTTAGGGAAATTAACCATTAAGGAGCTCGAGCTGCTAGTATGGTTAGCGATCCCAGAATATAGCCCCTAAGTTAACCCACCCCCACTCTCCAGGCTACTAGGACCGCTGGATGCAAAATAAATTGAGAGGTCAGCCACAGATTCCAAGCCACAACAGGGCCGTGCACATAGGAGTCGGCCGCTCTCCCCGGCACTGCCGCAGCCCAGAAATCTGCAGAAATGCCAGCTTCAGTATTACCAGTCTCTTTAGGGAAATCTTCTCTGGTGTCAGTAGCGTGTGTCTCTAAAGTCCCAAAACCGCCATCCCGTAGCAGAATTAGTACTCTGTCAGCTTGTATGTCGTCTTCCTGCGTGGAGCAGTCCTGCAGCCACTCCCGTTGAGAAGAGACCGCCTGAGCTGCTCTGAAGCCAGAACCGAGCTTGGTAGGTTTAAGGTCAACCTTAGATAGACCCATAGTGGGTTGTAATTTATGCAGGTTGTGGAAAGACTCGGCTCCAACGCCGGACAGTTCACATGGCAGCTCGGGGCACACATTATATTGTGTCTCCATCAGTAGCTCTCCTGTCTCAGGCACCCAGCTCTGTGTATGAACCACCACAGGGGGAGCACAGCACTGATTTACTTGCACGGGATCATGCTGCAGGTCGCAATCAATTTCCCTGTCTATAGTAGGCTCCACATCTTCTATAACTTGAGCATCTGCAATTGTTATGAGATGATCTATATCCGTCTGAGCGATCTCAGTACAGTGCGCAGGAGTTGATCTCTCGGCCGTAGAGGCCGCAAATTGTAGTCCGACAGTAGGCATTGGTCTCTGCATCGCAAACTTTCTCAGATCTAGGCTACGGGGGCCAGTATGAGACACCTCCCGCGACACTATTGCTAGCTTCTCCTCCATCTCATATGTTTCCAGACCTGGGGGCCCAACAGTTGTCGCCTGCTCTTTGTATCGCCATTTGTCTCCAAGCTGCGCAGCAGGTGGGCTTATTATTTTGTCAATCCTCTCACAAATCTTCCTGCCACGCTCTTCTAATAGCACCTGCATAAAGACAAGTAGCTCTTCCATTTTAGAAGAGTTAAGAGAATTGCTTATGTTCTCTTTATCCCTGGTATCCCAGGGGGGGTGTTGAGTGCCTTCTCTATTAGAGCTGCCAGGCTTCTCAACGGTCCAGCCTGAAGGACTTGCTGTATAAAAATTGAAAATATAGGTATCATCCGCTTCACTAAAGTTTCTTCTACAAGATAGTGTAAAATGCAGGAGTGGATGGCACAGAAAAATGTAGATTACATGGCAGAATGTTAATTGCTGAGCAGAGTCTTCAGTTTAGCGACCATCTTGGGCCAGAGCCCGGACACGCCCCACATGAATACATATTGAGTATACTATTTGTTGTACTGCAAATTTCAGACCTATAACCTGCACTCTGACCAAATATATTCAGGAATGATTCTGAGCATTTGCACTGTGTACACTTCTTGACCTACACTAATATCTATAATCTCTAAACCCTGTGTGGTCTCCCTCAGATCTATGAGCATAACTAGGGTGTTAAATACATCATAATACCCGAGGTTTGGTGTGAGACTGAGTGGAGCATTAAAAGATATATATTTTTATATATATATATATATATATATATATATATATATATATATATATATATATATATATATATATATATATATATATATGGGTAATCCTGTTGTATACTTACACTATACCATTATTTTGCTTATAAAGGTCTATTACAACTATACCACCTAAACCTTACTCAAATAGACCCCAAGCCAGATCTCACCAACCACAGTAATAGATACGTGTAAATTTAGAATCACAACACAAAACACAAAAGGCTTAAACTCCCCAACGAAGAGGTCAATAACCCTCAGTTGGTTTCACAAACAAGAGTGAAATGATCTTCCTTCAAGAAACCCACTTTCTCAAATACTTTGAACCAAAGTTTACCTCTAAATATTTTCCCATAGGTTATTTTAATTCCCATGCAGACAGAAAAATAAACGGTGTAGGTGTTTTGTTTCATAAATCATTACCCTTCAACATACACTCTAAACATACTGATAAAGATGGGAGATACTTGATACTAGTTGGAGATAGGTTTGTTAAACAGATCAAACTAGCAAACATCTATGCCTCTAACACGGGACAAGCTTTCTTCTTTAAAACTATCACTAATGAATTACTCGGAGTAGCTAAGGGAACAATTATCTTTGCAGGAGATTTCAATATCTCACGCAACCCCTTGTTAGATCATTCTGGAGCAAAGAGCTCACATCCCCTTAAATCCCTCAAATTAATTACACAATACCTGCGATCTATCAATCTCTTAGATGCTTGGAGAATCCAACATCCATCCCAAAAAATGTTTACCTTCTTTTCCAAACCAAACAAAACACATTCGAGAATAGATTACATCTGCATTGAGCAAGCAAGCCTACCACTAGTTCATGACTCAGATATAGGTCCAACGTCATGGTTAGATCACTCCTGAGTATCAATAGAATTAGAATGGCCATACCGCTCTTCAACAGACTTTGTCTGGAGATTTAATAATACTCTCCTACTTCAACCCCCATAGCAGACAAAATAACACAAACTTTATTAGACTATTTCCAGCACAATGACATCACACAAACCACACCGCAAATCATCTGGGAAGCCCACAAGGCAGTGGTCAGAGTAGAATTTCTTAAACAGAAAGCTATATTATCTAAAACATATAAAACAGAATATAATAAACTATTATGCTTACTTCACAACACGGAGCAATCCCATATTTGTAATCCCTTAAACATCATTAACTCCAATAACTTACTAATAGCGAGACAAGCCTTAAACAACCTATTAAACAAAGAGGCCCTTTGTAAGGCCTATTATCTTAAAAAATTATTCTTTACTGAGGGGAACAAAGCTGGTACTCTACTAGCTAGATCCCTCAAAAAACAGACATACCAAAGCTTTAGCCATAAAATGACCACATCTAATAATACAGTGACACACGACTGTAGAGAAATAGCAAAAATATTCTACTCCTATTATAAAAACCTTTATAACATCCCCCCCCTACCAATAACTCTACCAACATTCCCACAATAAACCAATACCTAGAAAAACCCCAGCTCCAAATAATTCCTGAAATATTATCTAAATCTCTAGTAGACCTAATTAGCTCCCAAGAAATCCTGGAAACTATAAAAAATAGACCCTCACAAAAAAGCCTGGGTCCTGATGGCTTTACTAATTTTTACTATAAACAGTTTAGGCAGATATTAATGCCACACCTGGCCAATATGTTTAACGCACTGGACCATGATGGACACTTTTCTCCTCAACAATTAGAAGCTTACATTTCAGTAATACATAAACAGGGTAAACCAACAACCGACCGAGTAGTTCCCGCCCAATTTCATTACTAAACGGTGATATAAAAATATTCCCAAAAATTATAGCTGGCAGACTCAACTCCATTTTGCCTTTAATTGTTCATGTTGATCAGGCGGGATTTGTGCCGCTCTGAGTGACCAGGGACAATACTATCAGAGCTCTGCACCTGATAGAATATGCTAAAACAGCTAATATACCTGTTGTCCTGGTCTCCACTGATGCTGAAAAAGCCTTTGATAGGTTAAATTGGGTTTTCTTAAAAAGGACATTACATTATACTACAAACCATACCAATAACGTTAACCAAATTCTATATTGCGCAACTACAAAAACGTATTAATACTTTTATATGGGGTAAAACGAGTCCACGTATAAACGCAGCAAATATGTATAGAACACTAGGAAAGGGTGGACTGGGTGTTCCTAAGATAGAATCCTACTACCGGGCAATAATATTGCAACATTTATTAGACTGGCATAGCAAAAAAGACGCTAAAGCCTGGGTCTCCATGGACTTGCAAATCCTGAAAGCACCCAGCTCTGGAGCTATCTGTTAGATACCCAAAAACCTCAGACCCCATCTATGTTACAAATCGCCATTATATATACATATTATTATAAATGTACAAAAAATCTCCACCATATACTCTCCACTGACCCCAATATCCCCCAACATGGAATTTATGGGAGGCTATGAATTGGTAGGTAAAGCAAAAGCAAACTGGAGAATACCGGAAACAGTTGTAATCATTAGAACACTAGAACAAGGAAAATTGAAACCATGATTAAACTTACATAATATACTAAACGGTGCATTTACCTCCTGCCTAAAATATTCACAGATGAATCACTTCCTCCTAAACAATCACCTCAAGCAGAACCTTACCAGATCCCCAACCCCCTTTGAACATCTTTGTTTAACAGCTATCCCAACTAGAGGGTCTGTATCACTATCTAAAACAATATTAGATACAGCATGCCGACCTTTGCTACCATCATAAACGGCACAATGAACTAGATTCCCAATTAGACAAAACTGATTGGAATTTTTTTTATAATAACACACGCAAATCCTCTACATCAGCTCGCCTGATAGAATTAAATTTCAAAGTCCTCCTTCACTGGTATTTTACACCTACCAGACTTCACAGATTTTATCCCTCTTCCTCCCCATTGTTTTGGAGGGGATGTAAAGATACTGGAACCATGACATGTGGTGGACATGCCGCAGACTCGCATCTTTTTGGAAATCCATAGAACAGACACTAAAAACAATATTAGGACAAGAGTTTGTTTTGACACCTGAGATTGCACTATTAAACAAATGTACAAATTGTAGATGTAAAATATGCTCCTGACTCACTCAGATGTGAATTAATAGCGCAAAACTGGAAATCTACACTTGTCCCAACACACCAACTATGAAAGCAAAAAGCAAACAAAATTCTCCCAGTAGAACAATATGGATAATATAAAATAAATAAACGACCTATCTTTCTAGATGCAAAATTCTATTGGGAATCACTAGATGAAACACGCCCTAATCCTGACGCTTCTTCTAATAGTGAAAACTCACATTACTAGTAGACAGTCTCAACACCATGACCGGAACCTATCATACACATTATGAAATATGAGAACATTAGCTTTAACAGCTTTTCAAACTTGCACCACTGAATGTAATACATGTTACCTTAAAGGGCCATGATACCCAAATGCTAAAACACTTGAAAGTGATGCTGCATAGCTGTAAAAAGCTAACTAGAAAATATCACCTAAACATCTCTATGTAAAAAAGAAAGATATTTTACCTCAAAATGTCTTAAGTATCAAACCCCATTGCAAAGGACTTTAAGCAGCATATCAGTATATATGGTTCAGGACAGCCAAGGGAGTGAGCTTTGTGCTCACTCATATTATTTCCCTATTCAGTTTAAGGAAGTTTACTATGAAATCTCATGAAAGTTAAGTGAAATCTCATGAGATCACAGTAAAAGAGTTCATGACCTCAGCACTGCTGATGCTGATTGGCTATTGTTCATTTCTTCATTTTTTATTTTTTTTTACCTGCAGCTAAGCAGCAGCTGAAGTATAACTTTTTACACAGAACTTACTCGGCTGAGCTGAGGAAATTGTGAGGTAAAATATCTTCCTTTTTTACATAGAGATTCTTAGTTGATATTTTCCTGTCAACTTTTTACAGTTATACTGCATCAGTTTCAAGTGATTTAGCATATGAGTATTATGTCCCTTTAATTGTTATTTGTTAAGTTATGTTGCACAACAAAGTTTATATGTTTGTATTTTATCTTGCTTACTACCCGCATACTCCTCAAGAGGAGATGAACCGAAACTGGACTCTATAAACCAGAAACAACTAAACTGGTTCATCACCACATTATTAAACCAACAGGACAATGGCAGGCTAATGCAATATATCTCTCACCATGTGGACTGTACAAAGTAACACTTTTGAAAGTTGATGACATTGATGTATTCACAAGTCATTTCTTGTATACTATAAGCCTGTACCTGTATTTGTTCTCTGTCCATATGTATGCTTGAAAACTAATAAAAACCAAGTTAAAAAAAAAAAACTAAAATTAAAGTAATTTAAGATTACAAAAATAAAAAAGTCTAACATTATATAAAATTATTATCAAAAAAAAAATTAAACCTAAGCCCTATGAAAAAAAAATACCCAAAATAAAAACACCCCCTAATCTAATGCTAAACTACCAATATCCATTAAAAGGGCTTTTTTTGTAGGGCATTGCCCTAAGTTAAACAGCTCTTTTACCTTAAAAAAAATACTAAATGAGAGGGCGGAGCTAACTCCTGAACTGAGCGGTCGCACACTCAGTGAGCTCTGCCGAAAATTTTGATTAAAAGTGCACTTTTTGGTTAAAATTCAACCTGGGGACTGGTTTATATTATTCCTGAAGCCCCCGAACTCATCCTAGCACCTTTTTCAGTGAGGAGCTTCAACTCAATCCGGCTAACTAAAGTTTTCCTTTAGACCCGGTTGGCTCTACAAGGGGCCTAGACATTTGCCTACAACACCGCTATTGGTCCGCAGACTGAGAAGGCTAAGATCTCCTCCTGCCAACACCGGTGACTCCGGAGGGTCGGGGCTCCGCTCCGGAGCCATCTCGGCTGGAGCTGCGTGGATTTCACCTATGAGCCGGAGCTCAGCATAGGATACCCTTGTGACCGATACTTGGTATGGAAAGAAGCCTCTCATCGTACCCTTGGTGCCGACTACATATCCTTCCAAGAAATCTAATGCTGAGCACCCGACGCCTGGTACATACCAGCCTACACTCCCCTTGAACTTATCCTGCGCGGCGCAAACAGCCGCCATCTTGCCTGTGAAGTGATAGTGGAGCAGTGACGCAGCTAAACAGGGCGAGAGTTGGGATTATTTCCCCTATCCAGATCTACAAATGGGTGACAAGCAAGGCGCCTCCCCTCCCGGACAGCTCCAGCCTCATTAGAACACTGGAGAGTCGGGGCTCCGATCCGGTGGTAAGATCACCTTTTCCACGCAGCGCCTGGATCCTGACCTGATTGCCTCCTCTTCCAACCAATGACCAGCTTTTGTGACAGACTCCCTGGGACACCGGTAAGCCCGCACTCTCCCAGACTTTGTAATTCCTGAGCCGGAGCAGAAGGGTGTTAGAACTGTTCCCCCCACCACCACAATCTGCCCCTCTGGGCCACTTTCACATAGAAGGGTCGCTTAGTGTATTTAACATCCCTCCCTGATGTGGCTCTTTCTCTGCTCATGTTAACCCCTTGGGTCCCGGTACACCTATATGGGCATATCATCTATATGAACTGTTGTTCCTGAGCAGGACTGTACCCTAAGCCACCTACATCTTTAGTGCAGTTAATTTATATTATACTTAGGCATCCGGGCTATTTTACACTTTATTATTACTCAATCAGGGGTCAGACCACTCACATACTGAACAGCCCTTGGATATTCAATTGCTCAACTTGGCCAAGCAAACACTTCAATACTGAGGACTTTTTTGATGCAAGGGCTAATTAACAATTGTACTGTGAATACCTGCAAGCAGCAAAATAAATATAAAGCCCCCACAGGAAAATATTTGTACCAATAACCACCTCCTCTGTTGCTTGTATCCATACATTACACAAAAATGTTTAAACTCTGAGGGACTGCAACCTGGACTGGGCTCTCAGCTCAAAGTGGAGTGTTTTTGCTTTTGAATATCTTACTAACGCTTACTTTTGTCTACAGGCCCTATCTTCAGTACTAGACTTTAAAGCTGCATTCTACATCTTGTGCATATAATTGCTTGATTTCTCTCTGCAGCTTTCATCAGGGTGTAGTGTCTTTTTTTATCTGGGTTAACCTGCACTTTTCCTTTCCAGGTTCTCTACCCCCTCTATTATATTTGTGCTGCAGCCACAGAATCAGTACATGAGAGGGTATGATTACAGGTGAAGTGCTGACTTGCTTTATTGCTTTAATTGTTTTTCTAACCATTCACTTCTCACAGGTTATTACCATAAATATCAGTCCAGTTGAAACCTGAATAATTGCCTATTAAAGCAACAACACCTCAAGGCTCTTCCTTTCCGGCCCAGCCAGTCTGGGCTGGTCACTCCCACTTCCCTTTTTCCCTTCCTCAGTGTCGTATACCCATTCCCCGAGTTAAGAGGCAGATTGTTAAGTGTAGAGGTGACAAGACGCAAACATTTCTCTCCTTTTTAGGGTATTTATTGGTTGAATCACAGGTTTGCAATAGTATGATGTGAATGATTTATTTTATTTTGGCAACTGTATTCTCATATAACTATTTGTCTAGAGCATGAGCCCTTTCTTGATCGCCCATAGCAACAGTAGCTTAGAGATTAAGTTACAAAAGAAGAAAAGTGTTCTAGAAAGAGAGAACCCTGTTGCTTCTCTTAACCAATAATTTAGGAAAAATGGTTTTTGAATAGCTGCTCCTGTCGGGGGAGGTGCACAATGTTTGCTCACAAGTAAATACCAAGTGCAAAAAAGAGCATCTAAAATAAAGCTAAAATACTAAAATATGCTCGTATGACAGCGGTGATATCAATAAAACACCATCTAAATCAAGCATACTATAGAGTTTGTGGAGAATTGTTCCTGAGCCAGAATTAGTAATATTATGGAAGGAAAACACCAAACAGTCAAAGACTGCTTGTCAAGGGCCCAAGCTAAAAAGAATCGGAAAGCCTCAAATCAGGTAGTCATGTCCTCAGCTGTGGATCAGGATAGCTTGTCTGACGACACCCCAGCAGACCAAATAGGTATCCCCTCTACTACCCTGGTAGGGCAAATAAGAGAGATATTTCAAAAGGAGTTGAGATCAGCAATAGCAGAATTGAAGTCAGACATACTGAGTATTGGCAATAGAACCTCAGTAATAGAGGACAAAGTAGACGAAGTGATAGAAGATCTGACGGAAGTTCACTCCATTATGACAGAACAGGAAAAACAGATCTCAACGTTAGAATCCCAAATTGAAGACTTGGAGAATAGGTCTCGAAGATCTAATATTAGGATCCGTAATCTACCAGAAACATTTGATAACCTTCAAGAAGTGTTACCTACTATTTTCAGAAAACTGCTACCTGACATTGAGGAGGATTCCTTATTGATGGACAGTGCTCATAGAGCCTTAAATAGGCCTCAAAATCCTAATGCATCAAGAGATGTCATAATCAAGTTTCACTACTTCACGACTAAAGAGAAAATAGTACAGGCCTCAAGAAAGCTTCCACAGTTCGAATTTGAAGGACACGAGCTACAGTTCTATTCAGATTTTCACCAACCACCTTAAAGAAACGCAGAGATCTTAAGCCAGTTGTCGAGGCCTTGCAGAAAGCCAAGTTGAAGTACAGAGGGTCATTTCCCTTTCGACTTATCTGTACATATCATAACACCTCATACTCCTGCACCAACTTAGAAGAAGGTATAAAAATGGTGAAGCAAATGAAAATACCAATGGAAGAGACAGCCTTACCGTTACATCAAAGAGTCCCCAAGAAAAGAACACAGCGGATCTGGGACAAGGAAACAAGACCACAAACTCCAAAGAAGCGATCTCAGCTAATTGAAGATGATGATCCTGGTTAAATAAGATTAGAGAACTCAGCTGGTTACTACTTGTAGAGCTCCCCCCCGACAGGGTACACCTGATTAAGGGAAGATTTACGCTGATATACCTAAACTGTGCCTTTTGGGGTATCAGCGACTTGAAGAAATATTGAAGTGAAATTAAAGTTAAGGTTGTGTTTAAGGTTGTTAAGAGAAAAAGTTAGAATTTACTAATCCATTGGTTTGTTACAATTACATAGAGTTATTTAGTATAGCTATGAAAACAATAGAGGCTAAATTAGCAACGACTGCTATTGCAAATATGATGTTCAACATCTAATATGGAGGGGAGCTAGATAATATTACTACTGTTATCTGAATACAAGATCATCAAAATGTTTTGAAACAGTTTATATGTACTGAATGGTTCAGATTAGATTTACTTGTTTAATTAATCATATGAATGCATTATATAAGGATGTGCACCCCCGATATGGGAGTACGGTACTAAATTAATGTTGGTTACGTATCACTTACAGATACAATTAATTGTTTTTTTCTCTATCTTTACTTTTAATTCTCTTCTTTTCTCTTTCTGTTTCTCTTCTCCCATGGTCACTGGTGGGTTATCTTGGCTTGAGACCCCTGACAGAGACACGAAGGTTAGGTTCCATTCTAATACGGGTAAGAATATAATCGGCACTAGCAGTAGATTACAGTTAAGTACACTATATTACATAAATCCACATACATACTAAACAATGTCTTTTAAAATAATATCACACAACGTGAGGGGTCTCCACTCACATATAAAAAGAAAGAAAGCTATAGCAGAGTACAAGTCGCTAAACGCGCAGGTGATTATGCTTCAAGAAACACACTTTACTAGTGTAACCACCCCAAAATATTGGGATGCAGCTTTCCCAGCTCAATACCATGCAGTTGGAGCTAAAAAAAAAGGAGGGGTTTCTGTCTTAATAAGAGACACCCTGGGTTTTCAGGAGGAAGAAGCAATAAGGGACCCGGGAGGGAGATTTCTCATCTTAAAGGGTAAAATTCAGGGTAGCCCAATAATATTAGGTAACATTTATGCTCCTAACGAGGAACAGGGAAGGTTTATAGCCAAGATTAGTAAAATACTAACCTCTTGGAAGAAATACAAGATAGTCCTTGGGGGGGATTTTAACCTCACAATCAATGACCAACTAGATAGGTCCCCAGCGCCACACAAAGCCTCCTCCAAAATTTTAAGCGACTTAATTTTAGACCATAACTTAATAGATGTATGGCGTATCTGCAATCGTTCAACGAGGTGTTTTACCTATTATTCAGCCGCACACCAATCATACTCTAGAATTGATTATATCTTTATTAGCCAGATTCTATGCCCTCTGTTAGTAAATGAAAATATATCACAAACATCCTGGTCTGACCACTCCATTGTTGAGATCTCTCTGAGGGGGTTCTTTGACCCCTCAAGACAGAGAAATTGGACACTAGATATGCATTTATTAAAAGATGAAGTTATCTCCCAAAGACTGATCAGATCTATAAAAGACTATTGGCAAATAAATAAAAATTCAACAGAAAACCCATTATATGCATGGGGGGCTTTTAAATCATACCTTAGGGGTATACTTATTAGAGAAAAGGCCCTTATAATTAATAAGAAAAAAGAGGCCCTTCAGCAAAAAAAATTAGAACTAGATAAACTTCAGAAAACTCACATACATAAGAGAACAGAAGCCGGTGCTAGAGCAATCATAGCTAAAAAAGCTGAAATAGACACTATAATGAATGAGGAGGCCTTATCATCTCTGAGAATAATAGAAGCGCAATATTTCATATACGCTAATAAGCCTGATCGAATGTTAGCTAGGAAAATTAGGAATATAACTCGTACCTCCTCTGTTCCCCAACTGCAAACTCCAGAGGGGCATCTCCTTAGCGATCCCCCACAAATAGCTAACGCCTTGGCTGATTTTTACCAATCCTTATATAATCTTCCGATCGATAAGTCTAAAAACAGGGTCACACAAATTCAAACTTTTCTAGCGGAAAGTAATATTCCCCAGCTAGACAAAGAACACGCGGGTCAATTAGACGCCCCAATTTCGCCTAGGGAAGTTATAATTGCAATCAAACAAATTAAAAGTAACAAAGCCCCAGGTCCAGATGGGTATTCGGGGGGATTCTATAAAAAGTTTTCCATAGATTTAGTCCCGCATTTAGTTGAATCCTTTAATTATATACTTCAGGGAGGTTTTGTCCCGCCAGAACTTTTATCAGCAAGAATCTGTGTAGTGCCTAAACCGGGTAAGGACAAATTTCACTGTAAAAACTATAGGCCTATATCATTAATAAACTTAGACCTCAAGCTCTTTACTAAAATACTGGCCAATAGGTTAAACCCAATGTTGACCAGTCTGGTTAACCCGGATCAAGTAGGGTTCATAAGAGGGAGGGAGGCTCCTGATAATGTTAGGAAGATAATCAACTTATTTGATTATGCAAATAAAGAAAGAACGCCTTCTCTGTTCCTATCGTTGGATGCGGCGAAGGCGTTCGATAGGATCTTTTGGGACTATATGTTCCTGACATTGCAGCAGTTTGGGATAAAGGGAAACTTCTTAAAGGCAATTCAAGCATTGTATACGACCCCGTCAGCTTTTATCAGACTTTCAGGCTACCAATCCAAATCAATCAGGATTCGAAATGGAACGAGACAGGGGTGTCCCCTTTCCCCGTTACTTTTTGCCCTTTGCATAGAGCCGTTAGCAGCGACTATTAGAAGTAAGAAAGACATCACAGGAATCCAATTAGGTGACACGGTACACAAACTCGCATTATTCGCTGATGATGTGATATTAACTATCACTAAACCTATGTTGTTCCTACCCCCGCTTTATAAATTATTATCAGACTTTGGGAGACTATCCGGATATAAAATAAACAATGACAAATGCGAGGCACTAGAGACCCATCTTCCAGAAGTAACAAAAAAACTACTTGAGATTAATTTTGACTTTAAATGGGCCTCCTCTAACATTACATACCTAGGCATTGCCATACCAAATAACCTAGACAACTTATATAAACTAAACTATAAAAAAATGTTTACGCATCTTAAAAGGGAAATGAAAACTTGGTGAACTTATAAAGTATCTTTTTATGGTAAAATAGTAATCACAAAAATGATAATATTACCGAAGCTGCTCTATCTGTTCAGAGCACTACCTATTAACGTTTCTCAAGAGGACATAAATGATATGCAAAGGTATATGTCAAGGTTTGTTTGGGTTAATAAAAAGGCTAGAATCAATAGAAAAACACTGCTACAAGGTAGGGACCGAGGAGGATTAGGAGTACCAGACCTGCAAAAGTACTTTTGGGCAGCCAGGTTAGCACAAACTTCGCTCTGGAATATTGGAGGGAACGACATAATGTGGGTAAAATTAGAGAGTGACATGTTACGACTATATCCAATCTATCAGATTCTGTGGACACCCAAGCGAGACAGACCATTGAATTGGTCCAATTACCTCTCCATAGCACACACTATCAGGTTGTGGGATACTCTACATGGGAGATACAAACTACATACAGCCAGTTCTATAGCAACACCGTTAACCTTACCATCTGTTCAGATTCCAAAAGCAAGAAGCTGCATATGGGCTAACAAAGGACTTTACCGAATAGCTGATACTCTGATAAATTCTACTTTCATTTCCTATGAGGAATATAATTATATCCAACCGGTATTACCAGGCTCTTGGCTCCACTATATGCAGCTGAAATCTAGGATTAGGGAGATAGGTAGGCCACCTTCACACACAGTACATACCCCCTTTGAAAAGCTATGCACATCTGCAACTAGAACTAAGGGAGCTATATCGATTTTATATAACTCATTAAATGACAATAGCACAGGAGACAAACTAAATTTTATGGAAAAATGGGAAGAGGAGGGACAGTTTGTAAAAGAGCCTCTGGAATGGTCTAAAATTCTAAAAAAAGGTCAGGCATGCTCTATCAGTGCAATCTGAAAGAAAGCTACATTAAAGTAGCGTATAGGTGGTACCTGCATCCCAGCAGAACACAGTGGACAGACAAAACCCCCAAGTCTTGCTATAGAGGCTGCGAGGATGTAGGTTCCTACACTCATATGTGGTGGTCTTGTGTGGAGGTGCAGAGGATTTGGTCACAAACCAATAATCTTCTGACTGAAATACTAAATAGAAAATTACACTAAATAGGGAACAGGCTCTATTACACTTCCCGATTGAGGGCCTTACCAAAGCTAAATCACAGTTGGTGGGAATGGTCTGTACATCTGTCAAGACCACAATAGCAAGGTTCTGGAAGTCTTCGGTGCCTAGCTTCAATCTCATAATAAATAAAATAAAATATTACTATGAAATAGCAGACATTTCCTCTACCCTACTCGATACCAGAATAGAGTTCCTCCAGATTTGGGAGGACTGGATAGTTTGGATAGATACTCAACGAATGAAGAACAGACGTAGCATACAGGTAACGGAGGTTACGCAGATGGAGGGAGCAGAGGAGAGAATAGATACCCACTAGTGACACAGGTTCTTGACCTTCTACTTCCCCCTTCTTTAAATGGGAGATTCTCTTCTCCTTTTCTTTCTACTTTTTCTTATTCTTTTTCACTTTCATTTCTAATATCTACTTATGAGGGAATACAAACAAGAGAAAATGTATTGCATTTTTTGCTTCCTTAAATAGCATTATTTGAGGTTTTTCCCCATCCATGACGAACAATGCTATGACAATAACATGATGACTATGTACGAAATGGTGGACCTATATGAGGGAAAGGGTTCATCATGATTTTACCGCATTCTCTGTATAATAAGAATTGTCATGTCACACTTATATATATGCTAAATATGTCATGGAATTTGTTATCTTTTTCTCAATAAAAAAAAAAATTATTTCAGGGGGCGGAGCCGGCGGCTGCCATGAGTGCAGCGTAATTCCGGAGCTCCGTGTTGGCTTTTCATAAATATCATAATTATTCCGCTACAAACATGTCTACATTAGCTCAGTAGTGCCCATAAAGGTAAATGAAGAGCCGGAGCTGACAGACATCCATCGAAAATCGGACATACACGCTAAATGGGGGCTCAAACTAACTGCTGAATCCCACCCGGCAGCATAAACGAGCAGATCTCCTTCCGCCAACTGCCGGTACATACTGACATACTGCCCTCTCAACAAACCATATCAGGAGGCTCACAGGCATCGGACCGCACCAGACATTATCGGTAAGAGGCAGACAAATCCCCACAACGGGGACACCACGATCGTCGCAGACACCTTTCTGGAAGCGCTGCAACCGCCACTGCTGCCGCAGCACTCCAGCAATTCAAGGTATACTTTTTTGGCACAATTCCCCCTATCACTGCCCCATCCTGCAAGGTACCTCCCGGCTACTTACCTAAGGGGACTCCAATAAGGGGAAAACATTTCCCAGATCCAGGCCACAGTGTTCGAGCAGCTGCAGGGGAGGAGCGTCTTCACGGAAGTGCGCTGGCAGCCATATCTGCTCCCATCAGCTCATACATTAAGCCGCGCCACATACGCCAGCAGTGCTCTTACAAAGTAAAAACAAACAACAGCGGTAAAATACTAAGAGCATTACATGCCACTCACAACTAGACTCAGCGGCTAAAACTGAACACCTAAAGCTAATTGCTGATCAATCATAAACAGCTTTATCTAATAAAAAAAAAAAAAAGAAGCCAGTTTTGTTTTAAAAGCAGTCTATTAACCCCTGCACACTCAAAGGCACACCTGTAATTTCTACATTACACCAGGAAGACACGCATCTGTATGGTCAGAAATACAGGGTGAAAGCAACAGCACAAGAAAGAATAAAGCAACCACAAATACGGAGCCTTTCACCTTACCTTTACTATTTGCTCAATACGTGGCAGCACATCATATTGTGGGGGTTCTGCTAAAACACGCCAAATAGAGGCGACATTGCACGAGACCCAGTTAAAGGAGGACCCATATTTCATTTCATACCGCATCCCATATTTTATACTGACACACACCCCTGAACCCCTACTGATCACTGATCATTATCCTCTAGAGACAGCACCAAAAGATCTCCTGTGCCCTTCCCCCAACCCAGTCCACTATCATGGCATCGAGGAGGCCAAGGCAAGATAAACCCCTAAAAACACCTGCATTAAAAACAGCTACCATCTCCTCCTATATGCAACCAACTGATGTCTCTGAAACAAGAGATAAGAGACTCTCTACAGACCAACAAGCCCCAAACATGCCTACATCGCAAGATGAAGACGCCAATTTCACATCCACAATCCTTCAAGGCCTACCCTCTAAGCAAGACATCGCGGACATTGTCCGCATGTGTATCCGCGAAGAGCTAGCAGGAATGAAACAAGACATCCACACTATCGGACTTCAGGTAGACTCTCTCGAAACTAATCAGGACGAGATAAAAGAAGATGTGCAGTCTCTCACTGACCAAGTCACCTCTCATCAAGACACCATCACCTTACTCCAAGAAAAACTTGAGGACCTGGAGAACAGGAGCCGCCGAAAGAAAATAAGGATTAGAGGTGTTCCCGAAAGTGTCCTCCCGCGTGACTACCCGGTCTATCTCCAGTCCCTATTTCAACAAATAAAGGAGTCTGCCTGCACCACAGATATCCAATGGGTGCGAGCCCACAGATCTCTCAGGCCTAAGCCCCCAGACACTGCACCTCCAAGAGACATCATAATTCGCTTTAAAAATTTCCTAGAAAAGGAGATGCTCCTAAACCAATCAAGAAAGCTTCAACCAATCAGATTTCGTGGCAATGTTCTCCAATTCTATCAGGACTTGGCCTCACAAACATTACAGCGAAGAAAGGAGTTCAGCCCATTGACCACCCTCCTCCGCAACAAAAAAATTCCATACAGATGGGGTTTCCCCACACAGGTCTGGGTACTAAGAAATAACACCCGATTAACATGCAGATCCCCAGAAGAACTGGACTCTTTTTGTAAACAATTGGGGATTGACCTCCCACCCGACACCACCACACAGAACAAACCAGGATCCTCAACATCCAGAGATAACAGAATCCCGCTCACACCAGAGAAGATTGCCTCCAACAGACAGAGTAAAAACTACACCCAGCAACAGTCCCCTCATGCCCACACGGTGCTACTGTCTGCCCCAAAGCAAGGCCATGATGCCTACAGAGACTCAACTCACTGAACTTTTGAATGTCATACCACTTGGACTGAAGCTGAGATAAGTACACAGAGATTGCTTCCGTACTTGTTGTCTACTGATTGTTGTTATGCATTGTTTTGTAGTAACAGTTAAGTTTTATTGATGCTGTTGTAAGATAACCTTACACTCTGATGCTAATCACTTATATAGATCGGGGGCGAACTAGCCCTCGACCTACACGAACCTGTGAATGTGGAAAGCCCCAACCCACAAATAGTCGTCCTCTATAAATAAAAATCTAAGTCAAATCTCTAACGAAAGTATGTCGACCTCCTCCCCCCCTATCTATTGTATTTATAGAACTTATAGAACTTACATTGCAATCACACAGCTAGAACAGAAAAATCTTGAGCCATAAATATAGAATACATTAACTAACGCTCAAGGGCTCATGCCTCAGGTTATGAGGAAATAATTCCCTGCTAAATATGATAGCACTATGTCTAAATATTTCCCAGCTCCGTGAAACAAAGTAGCTACTAGGCACCTGAGCTATAAAATCCATAAAACCTTCAAAATAACTACATAATGTGGAATGGATAACTATGAGTATATCCCTCAGGATTAGCCAATGTTTTTCCCCTTCACGAAAGCTCTCAAAAATGACCTATATTAGGCAGAGAGCCAAATGTTTGTTTATTTTGTTTACTATGTTCAGTATGTTTGTTATGTTCTGTTTTCAGAGAAAATGGTTTTATTGTTACAAGATCCATGTTTACATCTTTGTTACTCCACCATCAGCTACAATAACCACAACCATGCAGATATCTCTTGAGTCTAGTACCAATTTATGCCTCACTATCCATATACACCATGAACACCTACAGCGATGCAATGCCAACATTGACACGTAGCCCGGCCCCTCAACTGACCCTCCTGACTCAGAATGTAAAAGGGTTTAACTCGCCAATCAAAAGATCCAAAGCCCTATCTGATTTAACAAAGCGACACATAGATATTCTTTTCCTCCAAGAAACACACTTCAAAACACAACATATACCTAAATATTTCGGAAAGCATTACACCACACACTTCCACAGTACAGGTCCTACTAAGAAAAATGGAGTGAGCATTTTGATACATAAAACCACCCCTTTTACCATCATCAAAAGAGTCGCAGACCAAGAAGGCCGTTTTCTGGGCCTGATGGGCCTCTTGTACGGGAGACCCATAACTCTCATAAATATATATGCTCCAAATACCCAGCAGCTTTCCTTCTTTCGCACTATGTTCACAAGGATATTGGACCTAGCCAAGGGCCCAATCTTCCTATCCGGTGACTTCAATGTCCCTATGCAGCCCACTATAGACAGTACTAACACAAACATCCAAATCCCTAGAAAGCTGATTAGAACCATTTGGCAGGGAATGAAAGACATGACCCTTTATGACACTTGGAGGTTCATGCACAGAGAGAGAAGAGATTACACCTTCTTCTCCCACCCTAACAAGTCTTACAGCAGACTAGACTACATCTTCACTAATCAGAATGGCCTCTCCCATGTAAACAGATGCGACATAATTCCCACCTTTTGGTCAGACCACTCATCAGTCCAACTTAAATTCACCTGGCCCAACACTCCCCTCACCCCATACCAGTGGAAACTGGATGATAGCCTTTTAGACCATCCGGACTTAATCCCTAAAATCACTAAATATATTGAGGACTACTTTGTCGTGAACTCGCACTCAATTAATGATAATTTCGCTATTTGGGAGGCACACAAATGTGTAATTCGGGGGGAATTAATCAAAATCAGAGCCCATTACACACAGACCCACCGCAAACGGTACCATGAACTCACAACAAGATATGCGCAACTCGAGCACACACATAAGAAATCCCCGGCAAACGCTGAGATTCTAACCGAAATACAAAAAACTAGAGAAGAACTAGATAACTTTTTAGATATGGAATACCAATCACAACATAGAAAAACCAACAGCATGTTCCATTTCGAGAACAATAGGGCAGGCAAACTTCTAGCCAGAGCGCTAAAGAAAAAAAGGTTCAAATCATACATCCATCAATTACAGAACCCAAAAGGGAATCCATACCAATCTACCCCAGAGATCCTCCAGGCCTTCCATGAATACTATGCCTCACTATACAACCTACAAAAAGATACTCCAGCCACAGACCACTCTGCAAAAATCGCAGAATACATCACAAAATACCCAACACCAGAATTGACAAATGATCAAAAGAACCAACTTAGCCAGCCAATATCCCCACGGGAAGTCCAGTTGGCCATTAAATCCCTGAAAAATGGGAAAAGCCCTGGCCCAGATGGCTTTTCAGCCAAATACTACAAGACCTTCTCATCCACATTAATACCCCACCTCACCACAATGTTCAATGAAGTGGCTGACGATAACCCCTTCCCATCCTCCATGCTAGAAGCTCTAGTGGTAGTACTTCCGAAACCAGGTAAACCCCCAGACACACCTGCAAATTTTCGCCCCATTTCTCTCCTAAACTTCGATGTAAAACTCTTCGCGAAAATTATAGCTACAAGAATAAATCTAATCTTGCCCTCTATCATACACACTAACCAAGCAGGCTTTACACCCTTCAGGGAAACCAGAGATAACACCACCAAAATATTAGACCTCATGGAATACACCTCCACTCAAAAAATCCCATCAATATTTCTTGCCATGGACGCGGAAAAAGCCTTTGACAGGCTGGACTGGTCTTTTCTAAAACAAACTATGTACACATTCGGCTTTCCCCAAGAAATCATAGGCAAAATATTCACCCTCTACAACAACCCACAGGCCAAAATCAAATTAAATGACTCTATCTCACCCCCCTTTAAAATTAATAACGGCACCAGACAGGGCTGTCCACTCTCGCCTCTTCTATTTATACTAGCAATGGAGGTGCTTGCTATACATGTCAGACACAATACCGACATACATGGAATAGAGATCGGACCCGCAACATACAAAATAACCTTATATGCAGACGATATCTTCTTAACATTAACAGATATCGAGACTTCACTACCCCCTTTGATCAACACATTACAAACATACGGTAAATATTCCAACTTCAAAATTAACAACACAAAATCCGAACTATTGGCCATTCATGTACATCCGGAGGTAATAACTAACATAGAGCAAAGATACCACTTCCATACACAACCCAAGGCTATCAAATACCTAGGGGTTTACATCTCACCATCCGTTGACACCATAATTTCCCTAAATTATAAAACAATTAACTCGACAATTCAATCCACTCTCAATGCGTGGAACCTCAAACCTCTCTCATGGCTAGGGAAAATAAACGCAGTCAAAATGATCGTTTTACCAAAAGTCCTATATCTCTTACAAACTCTTCCAATTCCCATCCCAGACCATCTCCTATTCTCCCTGCAAAAACAAATCAATTGCTTTATCTGGTCACACAAAAGGCCCCGCATTGCCACTTCCACTTTATATCGCCCAAAAGAGTCGGGAGGGATTGGAGCCCCAAATCTAATGCGGTATAGACAGGCAGTTTTTCTTACACGTGTCGTAGATTGGTGCAAACACAGTGAGAATAAAGAATGGATCCACTTAGAGCAGGCACTTTCAGATGCGCAAAACCTGTGCGGGAACTGCTGGACTCTTAAAGCCCAACGCAAACTGCTATACACTACTCCTAGGCTAGTGCATGAAACCCTTAGACAATGGGACAAAATACTCCAGAAACACCCCAAAATCTCCACTACATACTCTCCCCTGACACCGGTCAGCAAAAACACACCATTCTCATCTAAAATAAAAATAGTTGCTGCAACTCATCCCACTCCCCCTTTGCAAAGCGCAATCCCGCATCACCTTTTATATAAGGACAATGAGATCCAACCACAACAGGCAATATGCGACATTCTTGGGGTGCACTTCCAAAACTGGTACACCTACATACAACTGAAACACTACCTAACCACACATCCCTTCAAACCCCAGCTGCAAAGGCCCCTTTCTCAATTCGAGGAAATATGCCTCCATCCTCACCCACAAAAGGGAATATTATCATTAACATACAAAATGCTATCACAGGTAGCCCATCTGACGCCCCCCACATATGTAGCTAAATGGGAGGTGGACTTAGAAACTACCCTAGACCTACCCGAATGGACAACCATTTTCCAACAGATGATGAAGGCCTCTTCGTCCATCTCAACCCTAGAGATGAACATCAAGCTTTTGAGTCGTTGGTATTACACACCTGTTAGACTGCACCATTTATTTCCCAGCACAACAGCCAAGTGTTGGAGGGGGTGCGGAGAAATAGCAACTTTTGCACATATATGGTGGACATGCCCGAAGGCTATATCCTTTTGGGGCTCTCTCAAACCAGAAATTGAAAAGGCTCTAGGCTCACCGCTCCCGCTCACACCCTGGGTTTTTCTTTTCAACAAATTTCCTAAAATCCCCTGCAAATTGAAACAAGCACTCCTTACCGCCATGATAAACTCTGCAAAAAGGCTAATCCCACTCAATTGGAAAAAAACAAACCTGCCACCTCCAGCCGTCTGGAAAACTAAAGTCACTCACTACCTCCAACTGGAGAAATACCATTATGCCCGCACCAAGCGAATAGAAGAATTCCAAAACATAACCTTCCTGTGGGAAGAATATGTAAATAGCTCATAGAAATCCACCCCTCCCCTTCTCCACTACTACTCCCACAAACCTTCATAGACCAGCTCACACAATGAGATCTATACCCTTGATACCCATAGACTCCCCTTATGCAATAAGCATACACAGCAGGGTTGGTCAATAACAGAAAAGAGGGCGCCAGTGTCACCCCACTTCTAGCTATCTCTTACTCTTAGGCATCGGCAGATTGGTACTCCAAACCTAATCCACTTATAATAACTGATCTCGAGACCCAGCAACATAAACACAACCATTGTAAATGTAATCGCATAATTGTAACAAAGTTTTATTTTCATTTCGTTTGTTAACAAGTGATATTGCTTTGAATGTTTCCTTATTATTTTCTCTATGTATATCTTGGAAAATTCTCAATAAAGCATTTGAAAAATGAAGAAAAAAAAAAAAAAAAAAAAAAAAAAAAATTATTTCGTTAAAAAAAAAATACTAAATCCCCCCTCTAACAGTAAGCCCCTCCCACCCACCAAACCCCCCCAAAATAAATAAATCTAACACTAATAAAACCTAAAATACCCATTGCCCCTAAAGGGGCATTTGTAAGGGCATTGCCCTTAAAAGGGCATTCAGCTCTTTTATTGCCCTTAAAAGGGCATTCAGCTCTTTTAAGAGTGCCCAATAAATCCCTAAAAAAAAATCCTAAATATAACCCCAAAATAGGTACTCACTGTTCCTGAAGTCTGGCGGACAAGGTCCTGTTCCAGGCGGCGGTGAAGTCTTCTTCCAAGCGGCCAACATCTTCTTCCAACCGGGGACCACTTCCTTCTTCATCCAGGACCAAGCCGGCACAGAGCAGAGATGAGCGCGGGCAGGACCGGTGACCGCAGAACAAAGGAATGTGGAGGATCCTCTTCATGCGATCGCAGCCGTACACTGAATAGTGAATTCAAGCTACACATTTAAATATGGGGTCCCTTGCATTCCTATTGGCTGATTTTATTCTTCAAATTCAAATCAGCCAATAGGATGTGAGCTACTGATATCCTATTGGCTGTTCAAATCAGGGCAATCAACTCTTTTGCTGCCCATTAAAATAAAAAAAGCCCTAATAAATATTTTTTAAAAAAATACAGCAAAAAAAAAAAAAATAACTCTAACCCCCGAAATAGGTACTCACTATTCCTGAAGTCCGACAAGTGCAGGTCTTCTTCCAGGCGGCTCCATCTTCATCCAGCGCAGGGAAATCTTTCTTCATCCGGAGCCAAGGCAGCACTGATCGAAGGCGGCTGCAGAGACAATCCAGCATGGAGGATCCTCTTTATGCGATTGTCGCTGCACACTGAAGATTGAATGCAAGGTACCTATTTTATTTTGGGGAACCTTGCATTCCTACTGGCTGAAATTTTCAAATCATCCAATAGGATGAGAGCTACTGAAATCATATTGGCTGTTCAAATCAGTGTTTATTGGCACAATTCTCAGCCTCCTTCTCCTTTCTCAGCAAGGCATGCAAGGCCAATAGGGGAAAAGTTGCACAACAAAACTTGGGGGCAAATTTTTAGAATTTTGCCCTGTGACCCAGATTCTCTAGAAATTGGTTACAAATGTCCTATGAATTGCCATAACAGTTTCAGCTAATAGTGAAAACATTTAAGGCTAGATTACAAGTGGCACACTATTTTAATGCTCCCGCTCTAGTGTTAACTAGAAGTTAACTTTTTGCGCACGTGAGGTAGCGCTCATATTACAAGCTGAAAGTAAAATGTTTGTGCACAAGAAAAATCCAACGAGAGCAAAGAGTTGGACTTCAGATATCAAAACGTTAATGCATTCTCCCCATAGACTTCAATGGAGTATGCAAACTGAAAAAAACACCTATACTTGCACACTAACCCGAACTGAGCTATTAATATTGTACATTTGAATGTTCTTCACATTAAAATATATGATATATATATATATATATATATATATATATATATATATATATATATATATATATATACTGTGTGTGTGTATATATATATATATTTAAATATCAATATATATTTCTATATGCATCTGTATATATACCTGTATATATTTATATAGATATAGAAGTATAAATATATATTAAATAAAAATTATTCAGATATATATATATATATATATATATATATATATATATATAAAAATATGAATATTACATTTATTTCTATGTGAAGAACAATGGAATGTACAATATGTGAATCTCAATTCTGGTTTAACGTTGTAGGTCTAACGCGGTGTCGGGTTAGCACACTTGATTACAGTTATCTTAAGGAGCGTTATTTGGATATTAAATATAAAAATAATGTAAAAAATATTAATAATAATTATTAAAAATTATTAAAGAGGTTCTTAAAAAAATTCTAAAAAATCATTAGAAGGCATATGTATTTATTAGAATTTTCTAGAACCTCTATCATAATTTGTAATCATTTTTATTAATATTCTTTACATTATTTTTATATTTAATATTTAATATATATTATATTTAATATTTACATAACGCACCTTAAGATAACTGTCTTCAAGTGTGCTCACCCGACACCACATTAGACCTACAGCACTAAATCCAAATAGTGATTCACATAATTTAAATTCCAATGTTCTTCACAAAGAAGAAAATGTTCTATTTATTTTTAAATATATATTTCTATATATACATCACTATTTTGAAAAATATGTATCTATACCTGTATATCTATATTAATACATACAAGTAAAGGTATATACATATACAGTATATAGAAATAAATATTTAATAAAACATAGAACATATTCACCTGTGAAGAATATTGGAATTTAAAAAAATTACATTTTATACACAGTTAAACACATTATTTTTTTTTATTATTATTTTTTTTTTAAATATTTATTTATAACCAGCAGTATATACCATTGTACAGTTCTACACCTTGCCGCACCACACAGGGTGCCAAGGAGATAATACAACAGCAACAAAAAAGAAAATAGAAAAAACGTACAAAGAAAATATGGCAATGCATTAACATAATCGATTAATTTCATACAAGCATTGCATTATACATATTGCTGCTTTTTTTCTTTTTTAAACATATATATTGCAAACAGAAAAAAAAGCACACCGTGCGACATATTCATAACTCCAAACACAACAAAGAGGGGGAAGAGAGGGAAAAAAAAAGGAGAGGGGGAGATTAAATTTAAGTTCTGACAACCCTTTCTTTCCTTTTTGTAAAAATCATAATGCGCTGCCTCACCTATCGAGTCCCCCTCCGGCCGCTATATATCCGGGAATTCATTCTCAGCAATGGTTAGCTCTAAGTATAAAGTACCCTTAAAAGGGGTAATAAGTTGTTTTTGAGTTTCTATAGGTTATGCTAGAATAATATTCTTCCATTTATGGAAAAAGCGCTTAATTTGAGATTCTGAATTAATAGAAATATACATTTGTTCCATAATTATCAAATTTTGTATTTTCTGTTTAAATTCTACCAGATTGGGCACCTTTTAAGATTTCCAGTATTTCAAAATCAATAATCTACATACTATTATTACCGCATTCAGCTGGCGAGTGTTTTGTAGTTGGTTCTCTTTATGGTTATCTACTAAAAAGAAAACATGGTTCTCTATTATTTTAAATCAATCATAATTTACTTTATTTAGCCAATAGTTTACCTTGTACCAGAATTTCTTTATTTTATAGCAACTCCAGAAACAATGACGTAAGTCTGCCTTTCTAAGTTTACATTTATAGCAAGATGCACCTGCCTCGTCCCAATAGGCTTGTATCTTAGGGGTGATATAAGATCTATTTATTAATTTAAAGAGTGACTCTCTCCATGATGAAGAAAAAATTTCAGTGTCAGCTAATTGGACACTTTTCTGTACCGTCTCTACTGTAACTTGCCAGGCCTGTACAACCTTTTGAATATGCTTCTGACCCATGAGCCTTGAAACTGTCCTATAAAAAAAGGAAATGGAGTATTTACCAGCCTTAAATAACTTAATTACTGGTTTCAATATACACCAATACTCCTTGCCATTACCTGTTGTCATCAAAGTCTGTATGTAATGACGTACCTGTAGAAAGGCATAGAATTCTTTGTTTCTGAGCCCAAACTCATTTTGCAGGTCCGAAAACGCCCTACATCTCCCTGTGTTGTGATCTGTAATTTGGAATATGTACCTTAACCCTTTCGATGCCCATTCTCTGAAAATGTTGGAGTCAAGTGCCGGAATAAAGCCAGGGTTACCCGTTATATATAGATATTCTGAGAAATTAATATTGACATTTATTTTTTCAAGTATTTTTTGCCAGGCCCTAATAACATTATAAATGCTAGGTATTTGCTTAACCTTATATGGACAATCTATAGCTGAACAGTGAAGGAGAGCCGTAAGCTCGTATGGATATACAATATATTTTTCAAGTTCATGTGATGCGTAATACTCCGCATCAGTTAGCCAGTCAAGTGCTATCTTTGATATTGCTATTAAATTATAAATCTCTAAATCTGGTAACGCCATCCCTCCATCCGCCCTAGCAAATGTTACTGTCTCCCCAGAAAAACTGAAGGCATGCTTGTTTAAATGAAATTAAATCCTGACGCTTTATGAACAGCGGTATATTATTATCATCTTAATCAAATTTATTTTGCCTGTTAACGATAATTTAAATTTAGCCCAGTTTTTAAAATTTTTAACGAGAAGTAGGGAATAGTTAAGACTGTACCAATCATTACTGTCTTTGGATAGTTTAATTCCCAGGTAAGTAAGAGCTTCACCAGATTCTTTGAACTGTGAGCAGAGATAAGAATTCTCTTGCTTCTTTAACCAGAAGATCTCTGACTTCGTAGTGTTTACTTTATAGCCTGAAAAGGCACTAAACTCTTGCAGGATTTGCAATAGCCTGGGGACATTTTCTTGAGTATTAGATAAAAATATAAGCAAGTCATCTGCATATAGTAGTGTTGTAATCTGTCTTGTGTTGAATATAATGAATATTGGAATTTAAAAAAAATGACAGTTTATACACAGTTAAACACATTATTAAATATTAAAGATAAATAAATATGATTTTTCATGTTTACAGGTATTTGACTGCAAAGGGCTCAAATGTATGTTTGTGTGTATATACATATATACACATATAAATAAATACATCTGTACATATATATATATATATATATATATATATATACACATACATAGTATATATATATATATATATATATATATATATATATACGTATGAAAAATGCTATAGAAGTGAATGCACCTAGATGCACTCACTGCTATAAACAAAGTTGCGCACACTCACAATAAGATCATCAAATGAATATTCACAAAATGCAGGAAAACAAGCATATAAAATTGCACTCAAATGAAAATGATTAAATAAGAGAAAGGGTCTTATCCTTCCGTAGTTGAATTAAGGTGGGTTAAAGAGGAGTGTTCCGTGCTGCTCATCAAAGGTGACTCAAGGTTCGAATTGAGTAGATAGGTACAGCTGCTTCAATCTAGAAAGATAAGCGCACAGAAACACTGCTCATAGTGCAATAAAGTTTAATAAATTAAAACATATATACAACAGTAATCCCCTAGGGTATTCCCTACTCACAGAGATAACCTCAATCGTATGAGGTAAGTAAAAGCAGTTAGATATCAGTGTCCCCACTTGTATTCCAAACGATATCCCAGCAGTTCGCCTCGCCCACCTTACGTCATTTGTGAACGTGCACGCCGAGCCGTGGAGTATGATTGCCAGCAGCTATTAGGAGCGTGTTAACAGGATTTTCTATAGCGGCAGTTTTGAATATACCGAACCTTGAGCATAAGTGTATGCCTTTGATAAGGACTGATTGGGCACTTTAACAAGGAGTCTTGGGCTGGAGCATTGCTTTGACAAACCGCTGGGATATCGTTTGGAATACAAGTGGGGACACTGATATCTAACTGCTTTTACTTATCTCGTACGATTGAGGTTATCTCTGTGAGTATGGAATACCCTAGGGGATTACTGTTGTATATATGTTTTAATTTATAAAATTTTATTGCACTATGAGCGGTGCTTCTGTGCGCTTATCTTTCTAGAATGAAGTATATATATATATATATATATATATATATATATATATATACACATATAAACATGATAACATATATGATAAAATAATTTTATCAGATAGTATTTATATGTGTAACTGTACTTTTTAATGAATGTATCTTGTGTTTTATGCAAATTTTTAACTCACTACCCTTTATTCGAGTTCTTCAGTCACGCTAACCTGATGAGTGCAAGTGTGAATGCATTTACTTTCAATTTGTATTAAGCGCACAATTTCAGACAAGCACAATAAAAAACGATATCTCTCACGTGTAAAAATTAGCATGCCACTTGTAATCTAGCTCTTAGTAGGGTTAATGATCTGTAATTACATTATATTAAAAAAACATATAAATAGCTCAGTCCGCACACCTCAGAACGCTATTTTGCAGTGAGGTGATCATAGCCAATAGCGTGCTAGCTATCCAGCATAATTCCAATTGGCCCGCACGGCTTTTGGCTAAGAGGTTGAAACGACACCTCATTGAAAGCGTTCTGCTGCGGGCAGCCTGAGGCGCTCAGCGCAACAAACGCTGCAGACCAATAAAAGAACTTTCACCATGAAGTATTTTATGGTTCCTGACTGAAAGTCCCCTTTGTTGCACTGGTAAATCCTAACCTTACACAAAAACTAGGATTTACTATCACTTTAAAGGGACAGTCTACACCAGAATTTTTATTGTTTTAAAAGATAGATGATCCCTTTATTACCCATTCACCAGTTTTGTATAACCAACACAGTTATTATAATATACTTTTAACCTCTGTGATTATCTTGTATCTAAGCATCTGCAAACTGCCCCTTTTTTCAGTTCTTTTGACAGACTTGCAGTCTAGCCAATCAGTGCCTGCTCCCAGATAACTTCTCGTGCACGAGCACAGTGTTATCTATATGAAATACGTGAACTAACACCCTCTAGTGGTGGAAAAACTGTTAAAATGCAATCTGAAAGAGGTGGGCTTCAAGATCTAAGAAATTAGCATATGCACCTCCTAGTTTAAGCTTTCAACTAAGAATACCAAGAGAACAAAGCAAAATTGGTGATAAAAGTAAATTGGAAAATTGTTTAAAATGACATGCTCTATCTGAATCATGAAAGTTTATTTTGGCCTAGACTGTCCCTTTAAAGTCATGTCTTACATTTGTTGTTAATAATAACTAATGCAGACAATGACATATGGCATATTTTTTTAAAAAACTAAATCCAAGTAATTGCTTGTTTTAAATAAATAATGTAGGCACATGGTACCTTTGGGGGGGACAAAGAAATGTCTTGCACCAGAGCCTTCTGTTAATACACACCACCGACAGAACTCTGAGGCTGAATGCTGGTGCATGAGCCCTCACAGAATATGTGAGTATGCAGATGAAAAACACTAATAACTTTTACTAGATGCATTTCTGCTAAAAAAATTATTGCAACAATGATTCTATTTAAAATTAAAATGCATTCATGCTCATTTCAGTTTTGATCTTTCTATGCCTTTTACTCCTCCACTGCCGAGAATTTCAGAGAAAAACTTGTCCAAAGTGCAGAAGAATTTGTAACATTTTAGCTCATACTCAATTGAAATAGAAAAAGAGCAAAACTGTATATGTATGTATGTGTGTGTGTTTGTGTATATATATATATATATACTAGTCCTAAAGCCCGTTCACACGGGCCGTGTTGTGTTATGTGTTATATGTAATTCTCATTCTCTCTCTCTCTCTCTCTCTCTCTCTCTCTCTCTTCTCTCTCTCTCTCTCTCTCTCTCTCTCTCTCTTCTCTCTCTCTCTCTCTCTCTCTCGTGCGATCAGCTGTGCTGCCCGGTCCTCTCTCTCCTGTGTTTCACCCCTGCGCGTGTGATCAGCTGTGCTGCCCGGTCCTCTCTCTCCTGTGTTTCACCCCTGCGCGTGCGATCAGCTGTGCTGCCCGGTCCTCTCTCTCCTGTGTTTCACCCCTGCGCGTGCGATCAGCTGTGCTGCCCGGTCCTCTCTCTCCTGTGTTTCACCCCTGCGCGTGTGATCAGCTGTGCTGCCCGGTCCTCTCTCTCCTGTGTTTCACCCCTGCGCGTGCGATCAGCTGTGCTGCCCGGTCCTCTCTCTCCTGTGTTTCACCCCTGCGCGTGCGATCAGCTGTGCTGCCCGGTCCTCGCGCTGCTGTGTTTCACCCCTGCGCGTGCGATCAGCTGTGCTGCCCGGTCCTCGCGCTGCTGTGTTTCACCCCTGCGCGTGCGATCAGCTGTCTAAGGCCAAGTGTTTGTCTGTACTGCGCATGACGGCTTCAAACAAACACTTGTCTTTTATAATATAGGATATATATATATATATCTCACAAAAGTGATTACACCCCTCAAATTTTTGTAAATATTTTATTATAGCTTTTCATGTGACAACACTGAAGAAATGACACTTTGCTACAATGTAAAGTTGTGAGTGTACAACCTGTATAACAGTGTAAATTTGCTGTCCCCTCAAAATACCTCAACACACAGCCATTAATGTCTAAACCGTTGGCAACAAAAGTGAGTACACCCCTAAGTGGAAATGTCCAAATTGGGCCCAATAGCAGGTGTGTTAAATTTGGTGTTATCGCTCTCACACTTTATCATACTGGTCACTGGAAGTTCAACATGGCACCTCATGGCAAAGAACTCTCTGAGGATCTGAAAAAAAGAATTGTTGCTCTACATAAAGATGACCTAGGCTATAAGAAGATTGTCAAGACCCTGAAACTGAGCTGCAGCACGGTGGGCAAGACCATACAGCGGTTTCACAGGACAGGTTCCACTCAGAACAGGCCTCGCCATAGTCGACCAAAGAAGTTGAGTGCACGTGCTCAGCTTCATATCCAGAGGTTGTCTTTGGGAAATAGACGTATGAGTGCTGCCAGCATTGCCACAGAGATTGAAGGGGTGGGGGGTCAGCCTGGTGCTCAGACCATAAGCCGCACACTGCATCAAATTGGTCTGCATGGCTGTCGTCCCAGAAAGAAGCCTCTTCTAAAAATGATGCACAAGAAAGCCCGCAGTTTGCTGAAGACAAGCAGACTAAGGACATGGATTACTGGAACTATGTCCTGTGGTCCGATAAGACCAAGATAAACTTATTTGGTTCAGATGGTGTCAAGCGTGTGTGGCGGCAACCAGGTGAGGAGTACAAAGACAAGTGTGTCTTGCCTACAGTCAAGCATGGTGGTGGGAGTGCCATGGTCTGGGCCTGCATGAGTGCTGCCGGCACTGGGGAGCTACAGTTCATTGAGGGAACCATGAATGCCAACATGTCCTGTGACATACTAATGCAGAGCATGATCCCCTCCCTTCAAAAACTGGGCCGCAGGGCACTATTCCAACATTATAATGATCCCAAATACACATCCAAGACAACCACTGTCTTGCTAAAGAAGTAAGGGTAAAGGTGATGGACTGACCAAGCATGTTTCTAGACCTGAACCCATCTGTGGGCATCCTCAAACGGAAGGTGGGGGAGCGCAAGTTTTTAACATCCACCAGCTCCATGATGTCGTCATGGAGGAGTGGAAGAGGACTCCAGTGATAACCTGTGAAGCTCTGGGGAACTCCATGCCCAAGAGGGTTAAGGCAGTGCTGGAAAATAATGGTGGCCACACAAAATATTGACACTTTGAGTCCACTTAGGGGTGTACTCACTTTTGTTGCCAAAGGTTTAGACATTAATGGCTGTGTGTTGAGTTATTTTGAGGGGACAGAAAATGTACACTGTTATACAGGCTGTACATTGTAGCAAAGTGTCATTTTTTCTGTGTTGTCACATGAAAAGATATAATAAAATATTTACAAAAATGTGAGGGGTGTACTCACTTTTGTGAGATACGGTATATATGTATATAAAAAGACAACCCAAGGTATTGATCTAGCCCCATTTTGGTATATTTCATGCCACCAAATACAATCATATAAAATCTTAAAGGGATACTAAACCCAATGTTTTTCTTTAATTATTCAGATAGAGCATGTCATTTTAAGCAACTTTCTAATTTACTCCTATTGTTATTTTTTTCTTCATTTCTTTTGCTATCTTTATTTAAAAGCAAGAATGTAAGCTTAAGAGCCGGCCCGTTTTTGGTTCAGACTGCTGGATAGCGCTTGCTGATTAGTGGCTACATTTAGCCATCAATCAGCAAGTGCAACCCAGGTGCTGAACCAAAAATGGGCCGGCTCCTAAGCTCACATTCTTGCTTTCTAAGTAAGAGTTTGTGCTCTGACTTAGAAATGTATATAATTGATGCAAAGAAGCAGAGGCAGGAACAGTGTTGTCAGAGTGGGGAACCAGGAAATAAAGGGTGTGAGTTAGTTGCTGTATAAATGGACTCTGTAAAAAATCCAGGTGATTTTAGAAAGATATCTGACACAAACATTACATATTGGCAATGAGGATTATGTTTGAACCCCAGTGCTTTGTCTCAGCAAACAGTAAAGTGAGTAACCTGCTGCAATACCCACATGAATGGCTGCATGTAATGAATACAATTTCCCTGTGTTTGGTGCAGAACTTAGCTCTGAAGGCCCAAGATATCTAAAATGGATTCAGAGATTTGAAAATTATCTTATTGCTGTAAATGTTACTGATACAAACAGAAAACAGGCTTTACTGCTTCATTTAGCTGGCGAAAAAGTGTATGACATTGATACCTTGTCTGTAACCTCTGACACATATAATGATGTTAAAGATAAACTGACAACATATTTTCTCCATAAAAAGAACACTCAGTATGAAATATACATATTCAGACTGGCTGTTCTGCTTTAAAACTTAGGAAATATGCACTGAGAAAATCGGAACTATCTTTAAAAGACTTGCTTGATTATGGCAGAACATTAAAAATTGCTAACAGGCGGGGGATGCTTCCAGGCGGCGGCCATGATGGTCGTTTCTTTCAGAGGCTGAGAGGAGGATTCAGTAAATTTGCTGCTTATCGGTCACAAAATCAGCCATCCACACTCATCTAGACTATACTTATTACGCTGATTTGTTTGATACATAAAGTTAATTTTATCTCAGCCCTAAAGAACTGGAACGGTATGATCAGCAGTGACGGCCTTGTAATAGACCGGATCCTACCTATACCCCCCCTGGTAACCTGAGTACAACAGCTTTTATGCTGGACAATTTCTGCAATTTCCATTGAGAGTCTGACATTCTATAAAGTATTATACCCTAAGTTGTTTTTGGCTCAGAATTTAAGAACAGGTACCTCAAGTGCCTGCATGATGGAGCCCGAGTTGAGACTGCGGGGAGAGGAGATCTGTGATCTACTAGAAGAGCATTTCTTACAGCTGATCCGAAGGGTGCAGCAGTGTTTTTCCAGAGTGTCGGAGAAGCAAGAATCGATGACAGAATATTTCCCAAGCCATGATAGTAATCTGAGGGAGACATTAGGACCCCATAATGTTGAAACGGGTGCTACCGTTGAGACGACTGGGGCCTATCCGCATAGCGCACCTAACCTCGCGGTAGTAGACAGCGCCACCAAGACCGTAAGAAACAAACATTTGAGCCGGAGCAGTCAAACCTACCTTCGATCCACCCACTACATCCCTCCTTCTCCGCATCAGAGGGTTCTGGACGCTGTCAAACACATAACTGCTGTTGGTGATGGAGGTTCACGATGTGTGCAGTTCAGCATGACATCCGACACAGAAGGGAGCTATGGATATGAAAGAGAAGATGGGTATGTAATGTGCTACGACCCGGGGAGCAACTTGGTCTGGATCCCTGTTGTTCCTGAGATGGAGAGAGTGGGAGTTGGTGCACTGCTCTTGCAGCAATTTGCCTTTGGGCTGCCCGTATCTTTAGCCGTGTCTGAGCCTTGCAGTTAATCTGCTGTTTCCGATGAGACTCGCAAAGTTCTCCACACTTCGGAGACTGTGCTACATGCTATTAAAGTTGGAGTGGGTTAAATAGCACTACCTGCTACTGTCCAGCACTGGTAAAATGACATTGGCAGTCTCTTCAGCATGACTTTTCTCCTAAGCCAGGAATTACCTTGTCAGTAATTGTACACAGAGTACCATGTAACCACATGTGTAACTACATGTGTTATTGCATTAAAACAACCTTTGCTGAATTCTCAGACCTGAACCCACTGAATGTTTAATGTACAAAATATGATATTTAAGGGATATATAGGCTTAGCTGTAAAAGATTTGTTCCACAATTAGTTTTGTAATATAGATTATTCTCCTCACCTTAATTTTACCAAACATCTAGTGTCAGTGAGTCTTAAGCTCTATCTAATGCACTAGGAGTCTATGTCTACATATTTTTCTAGTCCTTAAAAGGGTACCTGTAGACTGGGAAGGGCCCCAACATAATCAAAGGTTTAATACTGCTATAGATCCTGAGAGACTTGAGTTCACTACCCTTGCCAGGCTGTATTGTTAATAAGAGTTTTTCAAGATTATCTATAACTGCACTATGGCTTTTAGACATTATATATGAAGAGCACACTATTTTAATTCACCGGGTCCTACTGATAGCAAATTATAGTAACTAGAAGTTAGATAACGTTTGTTCAAGTCTCATCCTTTGTACTCAATTTTACCTATGACTTAGTTATCAATACTTGTTATCTGTGACTAGGGGTTGGATTTGCACTATGGTTGTGCTTATTTATGGAAAGGGTAAACTGTACACCTTGCTACAAATAACTTAACATCAATCCTGATTAGACTGAGTCCAACACAGCAATTTAAACAATAGTTATTACCCAACGCGGGTCTCTCTAGTGATCCCATATAAACTCTTGATCTTGGTCACCCTTTTGTATATCTGTACATACTACCCTGATCTTCATGTACAATTTAACCTGCAGAGTGTTCCATTGATATAATAACTTATGGTTGTGCTCCGCCAGTGGCCGGGGCGGGATGGAATCATTCCATTTACTGACTTTTCTCTGCATCACTGGGGTGGTAGATGGTAGACATGACCCCTATTGTACCCTGTTAAAAAACTGGAAGGAACATAATTTCTTAGTTTGAGACTGATTAGGGGTAAAGACGCGTATACCTATCAAAGCTATAATTATATGCTACTATTAACCTAACCTCTAATATGAGATATAGCTATTGGATTCTAATAGACCCACACATATCCTCCCATATAGTCTTACGCTCATGGAGACTTACTGTGAGAGACCATGATCCCTAAAGGCATCTATGTGTATATACGTAAACGCTACATACTAGGTTGAGTACTTCAGTATTGAAGCTTCCCAACGTATTTCATAGCTGACCTTTTGAATGCTCTCCCTACTATTTTAGAAGTGTATATTACAAATTATAATATAACTAATGGAAGACTCAACTACCATTATAGCTGGTTATTATATTATTTTGTGTTCAATTCAATGTTTTCAATATGTACAGTATCAAATCTACAATAAGTATGCTATTATACAAGCCAGTTGTTTCCATTTGGGGTCCAAAAGTGGCCCACTTTGTTATTTATTTATTTTTCCCCTAAAATTCCCTACCCTGATTTAAACCCTTTTTCAGGGGGTCCAAGAGAGGCCTCTATTTTCCATGGAGGGAAATCATTGTATTTGACTTTATATCATATCTTAAGGGGATAATCCTTAATTGAAAACCTGAGGTTAACTTTTATTTGCACAACTGGGCGATTAAGTGAAGGTTTATTTTGACATTCAGTATGTATACCGTATTATGATTCTCCTATGTTTCTGAATTTGAGATGTTTTTTGCCTGTATTATTTTTAGAACCTCAATAAAAATAAATAAAAAAAAAAGTGTATTAAGATAACAGTGTAGGTTATGCAAAACTGGGGAATGGGTAATAAAATGGTTTTTAAACAATAAAAAAAAATTGCTAACAGGCAAGCTGCAAGCATAGAAAATAGATCTACTGACGATTAGTGATGTTGTGAACTGTTCGCCGCGGCGGGCGAACATATGTGATGTTCGATCCGCCCCCTATTCGTCATCATTGAGGAAACTTTGACCCTGTATCTCACAGCCTGCAGACACATTTGAGCCAATCAGCAGCAGACACTCCCTCCCAGCTCCTGGGCAGCAGCCATTTTAGATTCATTACGATCCTGCATTCTTAGTGAGAGGAGGGTTAGTGCTGCTGCTGGTGATTTTATAGGGAAATAGATAGCTAGGCTAGTGTATTTAGTGTCCACTACAATCCTGAAGGACTCATCTAATCTCTGCTGTAAGGACAGCACCCCAAAAAGCCCTTTTTAGGGCTAGAACTTCAGCCAAAAAAGCCCTTTTTAGGGCTAGAACTTCAGTCATTTTTTTTTTTTTTTTGTAATTTTATTTGCATTTGCCTGGCTGTCAGCCTGTGTGTAAGGCTCACAGCATATACTGTGATTAGTGCCACCACTGATATCTGCTTAACATTAGTGTAAATTTTTTCAAAAAACTTTTACATCATTTTGCTAGTGTAATCTAATTTCATTTTCTATCAGGCCTGTGTGTCAGGCCCACATCATATACTGTGATTAATTCTTCTGTGCCACCACTGATATCTGGTTAACATTAGTGTAAATTTAAAAAAAAAATAACTTTTACATAATTTTGCTAGTGTAATCTAATTTCATTTTCCATCAGGCCTGAGTGTCAGGCCCACATCATATACTGTGATTAATAGCTCTGTTTTCCACCACTTATATCTGGTGTAACATTAGTGTAAATGTTTTAAAAAAAACTTTTACATCAGTCCTCTTCTAGTGTTATTTAATTTTAGTTGCCAGGCCAGCCTGGCTGCCACTAGTGCCAGCCTGTGTGTCAGGCTGCCAGCATATACTGTGCCTACTTCCATCCTCAGTGCCACCACTCCTATCCGGTGTAACATTAGTTTAAAATTTGTAAAAAAAAACCTTTTACATCAGTCTTCTAGTGTTATTTAATTTTAGTTGCCAGGCCAGCCTGCCACTAGTGCCAGCCTGTGTGTCAGGCTGCCAGCATATACTGTGCCTACTTCCATCCTCAGTGCCACCACTCCTATCTGTTGTAACAGTTGTTGTAAAGTGCTAATAATAGTACTACTTAACACAACCTAGTTACCATGGGTACCAGACCGCATGTCTTGTTGTTATATTTTGTCAGGGTAATCATGCAGGCCATATAGACCTCCCCGATAGGGGGAGTAAAAGGGATTAAAGTGCTAAGAATAGTACTACTAAACACAACCTAATTACCATGGGTCCCAACCGCATGTCTTGTTGTTATACTTTGTCAGGGTAATCATGCAGGACATATAGACCTCCCCCCGATATGGGGAGTAACAGGTATTAAACTGCTAAGAACAGTACTACTTAACACAACCTAGTTACCATGGGTCCCAGACTGCATGTCTTGTTGTTATACTTTGTCAGGGTAATCATGCAGGTCATATAGACCTCCCCTGATATGGGGAGTAACAGGTATTAAACTGCTAAGAACAGTACTACTAAACACAACCTAGTTACCATGGGTCCCAGACCGCATGTCTTGTTGTTATACTTTGTCAGGGTAATCATGCAGGCCATATAGACCCCCCCTGATATGGGGAGTAACAGGTATTAAACTGCTAAGAATAGAACTACTTAACACAACCTAGTTACCATGGGTCCCAGACCACATGTTTTGTTGTTATACTTTGTCAGGGTAATCATGCAGGCCATATAGACCTCCCCCGATAGGGGGAGTAACAGGTATTAAAGTGCTAAGAATAGTACTACTTAACACAACCTAGTTACCATGGGTCCCAGACCGCATGTTTTATTATTATACTTTGTCAGGGTAATTATATATCTATCAAATCAATCTATTTATCTTCTATCGATTCTATCTAACTATCAATCTATGTATATCTATCTATCAAATCTATCTATCTCGTGGCCGGACTGATTTGAGACAGCCACTTGTGTTTAGGCCAAATTTGAAGTAGGAGGACAGACCAATCATCTTCTTCCATCTCCCTGTTCCAAAAATGCAGGCCATATAGACCTCCCCCGATAGGGGGAGTAACAGGTAGTAAACTGCTAAGAATAGTACTACTTAACACACCACGGGTCCCAGACCGCATGTCTTATTGTTATACTCTGTCAGGGAAATTATATATCTATCAAATCTATCTATTTATCTATCGAATCTATCTAACTATCAATCATATCAATCAAATATAAATTGCATCTATTGATCTATGTAATTCGTATCTATCAAATGTATATTGCATCTTTGGATCTATGTAATTTGTATCTATCAAATGTATATTGCATCGATTGATCTATGTAATTCGTATCTATCAAATGTATATTGCATCTATGTAATTTGTATCTATCATATGTATATTGCATCTATTGATCTATGTAATCTATGTATCTATCTATCAAATCTATCTATCTCGTGGTTGTGCAAATGGACTGTTTGCAGTTGTTTGCGGTGCGTTACACAGGGAGTTTGGTCTGTCACTGTGAAGCGGGCGTAACCCTTACACTACCTGATCGATACAACATCATACCTGATGTTTTAAAGCACGTTATTCAAAAAAATTTTAGGAATGTTAGGTGATTAAGGCCCTTTATGGGTTAAAATCAGACTCTGCATCAACTATGTAATTTTCCGTGGGAGTTTTGCCAAGGATCCCCCTCCGGCATGCCACAGTCCAGGTGTTAGTCCCCTTGAAACAACTTTTCCATCACTATTGTGGCCAGAAAGAGTCCTTGTGGGTTTTAAAGTCCGCCTGCCTATTGAAGTCAATAGCGTTTCGCCGGTTCGTGAACAGTAGCGGAAGTTCGAGTCCGCTGTTCGCGAACCGAAATTTTAAGGTTCGCGACATCACTACTGACGATCAGTTTATTATAACTATAGTTTAAAAAGACAGTTCAAAAGTACAACCCACAAGAAAAAACCAGACCTCATGTGTGTTATGCAGAAGCTGTGGTGGGTTCTATCCACATAATGGGACTTGTCCAGCAAGAAATAAACAATGCAGGGAATGTGGAAAATGTTATCTTTTTGCAAAATCCCATACTGATCCACATACATCAGAGCATTGGAAAGTCTAGTCAGATCTCCTGATGAAAATGTACAATACTCAAACAATGATGACAAATATGTCTTTTTAGTACACAACATGTGTAACCTAACTCAGCCACAAGTTGATGTACTCATTAATTACACTAAAATCACTGCATTGATTGATTTAGGATCTGCTGTTAATCTAGTGGGTGAACAAACAATTCACATGTTAAAACTACAACCATGCGGCTAGATTACGAGTTTTGCATTATGAGCGGTGCGGTACTAACTTGCAAGTTATTTTCACCACTCACTTACCTACACCACTGCTATTACAGGTTTACAAAAACCCGGCGTTAGCAGGCAAGAAGAGAGTGTAGAGCAAAATTGAGCTCCATACCGCACTCCAATACCAGCGCTGCGGTGAGCTGCAGTAAGCTGGTTTTACGTGCTCGTGCGCGATTTCCCCATAGACATCAATGGGGAGAGCCGGCTGAAAAAAAGCCTAACACCTGCAATAAAGCTCCGTAACACAGCCCCATTGATTCCTATGGGGAAATAAAATTTATGTTTACACCTAACACCCTAACATGAACCCCGAGTCTAAACACCCCTAATCTGCCACCCCGACATCGCCGCCACCTACATTACATTTATTAACACCAAATCTGCCTCTCCCGACATTGCCGACACCTACATTATACTTATTAACCCCTAATCTGCTGCCCCCAACATCGCCGACACCTACATAATGTTAATAAACCCCTAATCTCCCTCCCCTAATGTCGCCGCAACCTACCTACACGTATCAACCCCTGATCTGCCGCCACCTACCTATATTTATTAACCCCTAATCTGCCACCCCCAACGTCGGCGCCACTATACTAAAGTTATTAACCCCTAAACCTAACCCTAACACCCACTAACTTTAATATAATTGAAATAAATCTAAATAAAACCTACTATTAATAACTAATTTCTATTTGCATCAGCCAATAGGATTTTTTTCACCTTTAATTCCGATTGGCTGATAGAATTCTATCAGCCAATCGGAATTCAAGGGACGCCATCTTAGATGACGTAATTTAAAGGAGAATTAATTGTTCAAGAAGACGTCGATTGAAGAGGATGCTCCGCGCCTGATGTCTTGAAGATGAACCCGCTCCACGCCGGATGAATGAGGATAGAACATGCCATCTGGATGAAGACTTCTGCCCAGTTGGATGAAGACTTCTGCTCGGTTGGATGAAGACTTCGGCCCGCTTGGATGAAGTCTTCGGCCGCTTCGTTGAGGACTTCTGCCGGCTTCATTGAGGATGGATGTCTGGTCTTCAAAAACTGTAAGTGGATCTTCGGGGATTAGTGTTAAGCTTTTTTAAGGGTTTATTGTGTGGGTTTTATTTTTAGATTAGGGTTTGGGCGGAAAAAGAGCTAAATGCCCTTTTAAGGGCAATACCCATGGGGAGGTTAGTTTTTTTAGTTAGGATTTTATTTGGGGGGTTGGTTGTGTGGGTGGTGGGTTTTACTGTTGGGGGGTTGTTTGTAATTTTTGTTACAGGTAAAAGAGCTGATTTCTTTGGGGCAATGCCCCGCAAAAGGCCATTTTAAGGGCTATTGGTAGTTTAGTGTAGGCTAGGGTTTTTTTTTTTATTTTGGGGGGCTTTTTTATTTTGATAGGGCTATTAGATTAGGTGTAATTAGTTTAAATATCTGATCATTTATTTTTTTATTTTGTGTAATTTAGTATTTGTTTTTGTAATTTAGTTAATTGTATTTAATTTATGTAATTGATTTAATTGTAGTGTAATGTTAGGTGTTAGTTACAGGTAAATTTATATTTATTTTAGCTACGTAGTTAGTAAATAGTTCATAACTATTTACTAACTAATCTACCTAGTTAAAATAAATACAAACTTGGCTATGAAATAAAAATAAAACCTAAGCTAGCTACAATGTAACTATTAGTTATATTGTAGCTAGCTTGAGGTTTATTTTACAAGTAAGTATTTAGCTTAAAATAGGAATTATTTAGTTATTAATAGTAGGTTTTATTTAGATTTATTTTAATTCATTAAAGTTAGTGGGTGTTAGGGTTAGGGTTAGAGTTAGGGTTAGGGGTTAATAACTTTAGTATAGTGGCAGCGATGTTGGGGGTGGAAGATTAGGGGTTAATAAATGTAGGTAGGTGGCGGAGATGTTGGGGCGGCAGATTAGGGGTTAATAAGTGTAATGTAGGTGTCGGGCGGCAGATTAGGGGTTAATAACTGTAATGTAGGTAGCGGCGATATTGGTTGCGGCAGATTAGGGGTTAATAAGTATAATGTAGGTGGCGGCAAGGTCGGGGGTGGCAGATTAGGGGTTAATCATTTTAGTGTTTGCGATGCGGGAGGGCCTCGGTTTAGGGGTTAATAGGTAGTTTATGGGTGTTAGTGCACTTTTTAGCACTTTAGTTATGAGTTTTATGTTACGGCTTTGTAGCGTAAAACTCATAACTACTGACTTTTAGTTCATGGTATGAATCTTGATGGCATAGGCTTTACCGCTCACTTTTTGGCCTCCCAGGTAGACTCGTAATACCGGCGCTGTGGAAGTCCCATTGAAAAAGAACTTTTTAAAAGCTGCGGTAGTTACGTTGCGTTACGGCCCAAAAAAGTGGGCGGTGCCCCTAAACCTGCAAGACTCGTAATACCAGAGGCAAAACTCGTAATCTAGCCGATGGTTATTACAGAGTAAAATAAATATTCATATGGATCAACTAAATGGATCAACTAAACCCCTTAATGTCATCGGTTAGGAAAAAAAAGTGTGTGAGTTAGTTGCTTTATAAATAAACTCTGTGTCAGATATTTTTCTATATCACCTGGATTTACAAACACTAAATTTTTCACAAACTTTAGGTTTCACACTGAAATTATTTACATACTGCTTGTGCAGTCATAACACAATTAGTTGTAAAAGCTTCTCTGGGATTCCCTTTCTTCAGAAATAGCAGATATGCACAGCTTTGCGATTGTTTTTTTGCTAATTGCACATGTGAACCACACTTCTGAAATTCCTGGCAGTAAAAGGGTTAATCAGTTAACTGTTAAGGTTGATATATATATTTTGTAGCGCTACAGAAGTTTGCAGCACTTTGCAAATAAATAATAACCTATTGCAGTGCAGCGATTACTCTCCAACCTAACACCTACCACTGTCCTGCTTCCTCCCAAACAGCAATCCCTCCTCACTGGTTATCACAATCTTAGGTACTAGCAGCCACTGTATCCAGTGTAATATTTTTATTTTTCTGTAGTGCAGGGATCCCTCCTCATCCCCCCCCCTCAAGGCGATCAGTTTTTTAGTGTAGAGACCCACCATCTCATCTGTTTCTGCAGTGTAGAGACCTGCCCCTCCCTTCCTCTTCCTACAATGGTCTTTTCCTCCTTCACCACCCTCCAGCTCCAGCACAACAATACTGACAGTGTCACTATCTGTATCAGTGATCTGGCTTCATATGGGATCTTCCTCCTTTCTTCGGTAGCAGCTCCCAATGTTGATAGTGGGAACGCAACCTGTGCCACAATGTTGGGCCTGGGTAAAATGATGAATAATAATGTTGGACCTAGGTAAAATGATGATACTACGTCACACAGTACTTTGCCCAGCATACTGTGTTGACATAGTATCTACGTCCAACACTGTTACACAGTTTGCAGCTCCTGCTGCCAAGTATAACAGTGGGACCGCAATCTGTGCCACAATGTTGGACGTAGGTACTACATCAACACAGTATGCTGGGCAAAGTACTGTGTGACATAGCATATAAATCCATATGGCACAAGGGGTTAATTAAATATAGTGCAAAAAATTATAATAATTAAAAGCATATCAAATAGTCTGTTTAATTGTAATAAAAAGGCACTAAGTTGTTGTTTATACTTAATATACATTATTGCAATATGTATTATTCATCATTTTAAAATATTTTTCGTTTTATTTTATTTTTTTAACTTCATGTGTGCATTGGCCATTACTTCCTGTCACAAGCCCACAAGGGGGATGGGGTCTCTACAGGAAGACATAGCTAACATGATGTCCTAAATCTTCTAGAGTAACATGAGATGGTTTACTATTCAATGAATACTGCAATATTATATTTTACACTATTCAATGAATGCTAGAGAGACAGGAAGTCAGTTTCTTGCCCATGCTCAAAAGAGTCTAATCCCTTATCTACCTACTGGCAGTGGCTACACTACAATGAGAATTTCTAACTGCTTATTTTGCAAGAAAATGCAAGTTGTTTGCTCTTTAACACAATCTGTTTTTATGTTTACTTTGATTTAACTTTTTTTTTTTTACTGAAGGAGCACTGTTTTATACTCCTTTAAAATACACTAATGCACATTTCATATTAGACTAAAATGTCCCTTTAATATTCAGTATTGCTGAATGTCTATCCACTGTATTGATTGTTCTTTCTGTAAATAAGAATTTTTTAATTATGGCCTCTCACTCTAAATTCTTTTTAGAAAAAATACTTTTCTACTGAACTTTTCTTAATCACATAAAGGGATATAAAAGTCCCTAAATACTTCAGCATTATTTTTTTTAAGGTAAATTGCCCATCTGCCCTGCAAAAAAGAGGTTGGGCCTATTTATGAAAAGTCTTGTGGACCTGATCCGACAGTGCGGATCAGGTCCGCAAGTCCTCGTTGATTGCGGAGAGCAATACGCTCTATTCAGCATTGCACCAGCAGCTCACAAGAGCTGCTGGCCGCCAGCAGGGAGGTGTCAATCAACCCGATCGCACTCGATTGGGTTGAATTGCTGTGATTCCTTTCGGCCTCATCAGAGCAGGCAGACAGGGTTATGGAGCAGCGGTCTTTAGACCGCTGTTTCATAATTGGTGTTTCTGGTGAATCTGAAGACTCGCCAGAAACACGGCCTAAATGGGCCTCGTTGTAAAATGGGCCTCGTCGATAAATGGGCCTCGTTGTGTGAATTAGTCTTATATCTGCTCTGTACTGATTGCAGGGATTTCTATGTGGCTCTAATATATTTTAAGGCATTAGTCATATCACACCCTCTCTCCTTTATCCTAAAATTTTATTTAAAGGGATAGTTAATTGTAAAATTGTTTTTCCCTGAATGTGTCCCCATGACCTGTTATACTAGCTGCAGCATATAAAATGTATGAGAAATTGCTAATTTGTGCTTTTTTTAAAAATAAAATAAAAAAAGCTGGATTTGACTTTTGGAACCAGAGCCCATCAAAATAGGCTAAGCTTGCAGTGTGATCAGATCTTGTTGTCTTATCACTCAAATGTTTCCCTTTCTTATCTCTGTCTCTTTACAATACTTAGAAAGAAAAATTGAAAATTAACCATTTAGAGCTTAATCTTTTCCACCTCCCACTGTGTGAGTAATTTCTTCTGCTGGCTGTGTTTACATAGTATCTCAATAGCCTATACCTAGGTATAGAAACGTTCAGTATAGGTGGGGATACTATAGGTTAAATCAGCTATTTCAAATGTCAATATAAAGGTAAGGAGCTATTTGTAAACTATCGAATACACTCCAGAAGGTAAAATGGATCATATGGAACAAATAAAAGGAGAGAACGTTTTTGGATAAACTGTATTAGGGAACCCCGCTTCTCCCCCCCCCCTCCTCCGCAGGGCCACCCACCCTCCTTCCCTCCCACTTGGCACTAACAGATGATCAGTTCTTTCTTACATATGAAGGCACAACATGTGCCTCTGTGCTGGACATAGGTACTACGTCTACACAGTACTGATTTGTTATAAAAGAGGGGGGATTACTTGGCATTATTTAGTCTGACAGTAATATTCATATTTTAGCACTCTATCATCTGCAGCTTACAGATTTTAGCAAACGTTTTAAACATACACCACTTCCTACACACAGTGCACAAATATGAAAATTGCTGTCAGACTAAATAATACAAACATCTATTTGCCCCCAACAGCTCATCCAGTCCGGTGCTGTGCATAATCCCACAGTAAGATCATCTGCACTCAGTGTGTGCTGTGTCTCTCCTCCTGTTTATAGAAAATTGACACGCTGCAGCCTAGCTAATCCCCTGCACCTCTGCCCTCAGAGTGTCATTAGGAGTCCAGAATAATTTAGGAAGCATTGCTGCTGGCTATTAGGACATTAGATCTAAGGTAGTTTTGTGTCACTTTAGTTCTGTGCATCTTTAAAGGGACAGTCAAGTCCAAAAAAACGTTCATGTTTCAAATAGGGCATGTCCTTTTAAACTATTTTTCTATTTACTTTTATAACCAATTTTGCTTTTTTCTCTTGGTATTCTTAGTTGAAAGCTAAACCTAGAAGGTTCATATGCTAAATTCGTAAACCTTAAAGACCGCCTCTAATCTAAATGCATTTTGGATAGTTTTTCACCACTAGAGGGCATTAGTTCATGTGTTTCATCTAGATAACATTGAGCTCATGCACGTGAATTTACCATGGAGACAGCTCTGATTGGCTAAAATGCAAGTCTGTCAAAAGAACTGAAATAAGGGGGCAGTCTGCTAAGGCTTAGATACAAGGTACTTACAGAGGTAAAACGTGTATAATTATAACTGTGTTGGTTATGCAAAACTGGGGAATTGGTAACTAAGGGATTATTTATCTTTTAAAACAACAAAAATGCTGGTGTTGATTGTCCCTTTAAAGAACATTTTTGCACACACAATGTTGTGTTTTCGTGAGCATTTTTAATTGCACTGATATTACAAGTTGAGCGAAATTGAAATTGCACTAGCGCAATTGCGATTTACGCTTTAATCCTTAATGCAATCTCAGAGCTGTAGTTAAATGTTTTCCGAAAATAAAAGGTGTCACAAAACACTTTAAAAATACACTACAAAGTACATTTACACTCATAATACCACCATCTGATAAAAATTATTGAAGGCAGGCAAAGGACATTAACATAGAGATACATACAGATACATGTCTAAACATGTATGTATATATATATATATATATATATATATGTCTACATGTGTACATATTTATTAATGTATTTATATGTGTATATATGTATTTAAAGACATATACACATAAAAAAAAATTACTATATATGGATAAATATTTTTCATATTTTCATGTGGTGTGTGCGCATATTACAGTATGCGATCATTTTTGAGCATATTACAAAAAAACATGTGAAAGAACGTTTGAATATGTGATATTCATATTTTCATATTTTCCTGTCTGATTTGCGCTAATGAGAATATGTCATAGTGTTTGCCCTAGTAGGGTGGTTTTTTTCTCTATTGAATTCTATGGGGTAATATGTAAACTTGCACACAATATTGTAAGTTATTTTTTTTTCCTAGTCGAGATACTAGCGCAAAAAGCTTAACTCCAGCAGAAAATAAATACTGCACCACTTGTAATCTAGCCCAAAATGTTTAATTATTGCAAATGACATTCATTTATTATTTTTTTGCAGTCTGTTGCTGTAAAACACAACTAAAAAGTGTGCTTGTTTGACTTGTGCCCAACATTTAGTGTATGTACGCATGTGTGTAATACTGTGTATGTATATATGTGTGTGTGTATATGTATATATATATATATATATATATATATATATATAAAGTCCAGCACTCGCTCTCAGCTAGGATTAAAACAAAACTGGAAGAGTTAGTTACTGCATTTGGGCAAATGGGACAAGCCCAGGTACCACGTCAAGGTCTCTTCCACATACCGTAGTCCCTAATACAGCCTTGACGTGGTACCTGGGCTTGTCCCATTTGGTTAAATGCGGTAACTAACTCTTCCAGTTTTGCTTTTAATCCTAGCTCAGAGCTTGTGAGTGAGTGCTGGACTTTTTTAATGTGTGTGTATATGTATATATATATATATATATATATATATATATATATATATATATATATATGTATGTACTGTATATGTGTGTGTATATACATATATATATATATATATATATATATATATATATATGTATGTATTATTTAAATATATGCAACTTCTACTGGAATATTGTTATTCTTATTGAATGGGTTCACATATTATTTGTCTGCCTAATGTTGATGCTGTGTTGTAACAATAAAACCCAGAATGTGTTCCAGAGACTGGTGTTGAGAATATTATGGGGGAGGTGTAAGAGTTTGGTGCTCTAATCTGTATAATAAGATATGAATAAGTCATAATTATACTATTACTATCAAATGGGTGTGTTTTGATTGCCGAACTGAGTGGGCGGAGCAATTGAACAGTAGGTTGTCAATACAAAGGTAACCTGCTTGATTGCTCAGCTGCAAAGTATCCCTGGAATTTTTTTTTTAAATGTTGGCAACTATGCACTAGGGATGGGTGATTGCTTTTCAACATTCAAAAAAAATTAAACTAATTTTAACACATTAATTTGTTCGCTTTAAATGTCGAATACAACATTCTAACATTAGTTTAATATAATAGTATTTCTAATGCTTTCTTTAAATGTAATATTTGAATTATGCAATATTAAAAATATAAACACTGGACTTGATATACAGTATTTGTATCTATTATTTATCAATTTACTAAATTCCCTACCACATGAACTATTGAACTTCTGAATAGTATTTGTTAAATCAAATACATATGGAAAAACAAACTGTGCTAAATTTCCCAATATCTAATATAACTAAGTATTATACATTAAATATGGCCACAATCTTTCAACAATATATGTTATAAGTTATAAAAAAATGTTATAAAAACATGTTATAAAAAATGAGGCATGTGTCACACATAAGTAGTGAAATGGTGAAGACAGCACCAGGCTACGTTATGGATATATAAACCAGTTTAAATACCACATATGAGTGACCAGTCATATTTGCCGTAACTTGTGGAGTGGGATATGTCCCCCCATGCTAGATTGGCACCAAAAGTACCTCAGTGTGAACTCTGCAACGGTATAGGGTAAGTCACAGATAACCCCTTAGCTTTGTGTCCCGGGGGTCAAAGAAATCCGTTGCAGTGCTTAGACGGTGGCTGTCCGTTAGACGTTAACAAATGGATGTTTTCCACAGGTGCCGCTTTGTTGATACTGAGTTCTCTCCCCTCAGTTGTACGGATACACATGCAAGACAAAAGACAGAAAAGCGCACTCTCATCAAGTGGAGTTTATTCACAAGCGCACCGCGCACAAAGTAAAATCGTAGTTACAAAATCACAGATTAAAAACAGCATGTAAATTAGACCACTGTGCAGGCGAGCCACAAAAAGTCCTCTCCTGATCAGTTTGAAAAACATAATTTATGTAAGAACTTACCTGATAAATTCATTTCTTTCATATTAGCAAGAGTCCATGAGCTAGTGACGTATGGGATATACATTCCTACCAGGAGGGGCAAAGTTTCCCAAACCTTAAAATGCCTATAAATACACCCCTCACCACACCCACAATTCAGTTTAACGAATAGCCAAGAAGTGGGGTGATAAGAAAAAAGTGCGAAAGCATATAAAATAAGGAATTGGAATAATTGTGCTTTATACAAAAAAATCATAACCACCACAAAAAAGGGCGGGCCTCATGGACTCTTGCTAATATGAAAGAAATGAATTTATCAGGTAAGTTCTTACATAAATTATGTTTTCTTTCATGTAATTAGCAAGAGTCCATGAGCTAGTGACGTATGGGATAATGACTACCCAAGATGTGGATCTTTCCACACAAGAGTCACTAGAGAGGGAGGGATAAAATAAAGACAGCCAATTCCTGCTGAAAATAATCCACACCCAAAATAAAGTTTAATGAAAAACATAAGCAGAAGATTCAAACTGAAACCACTGCCAAAAGTACTTTTCTACCAAAAACTGCTTCAGAAGAAGAAAACACATCAAAATGGTAGAATTTAGAAAAAGTATGCAAAGAGGACCAAGTTGCTGCTTTGCAAATCTGATCAATCGAAGCTTCATTCCTAAACGCCCAGGAAGTATAAACTGACCTAGTAGAATGAACTGTAATCCTTAGAGGCGGAGTTTTACCCGACTCAACATAAGCATGATGAAATAAAGATTTCAACCAAGATGCCAAAGAAATGGCAGAAGCTTTCTGGCCTTTTCTAGAACCGGAAAAGATGACAAATAATACAAAGCTCTAACAGCATCCAAAGAATGCAATGATTTCTCCTAGAATTCATAGGATTAGGACATAATGAAGGAACCACAATTTCTCTACTAAGGCTGTTAGAATTCACAACCTTAGGTAAAAAATTCAAAAGAAGTTTGCAGCACCGCCTCATCCTGATGAAAAATCAGAAAAGGAGACTCACAAGAAAGAGCAGATAATTCAGAGACTCTTCTGGCAGAAGAGATGGCCAAAAGAAACAAAACTTTCCAAGAAAGTAATATAACGACCAAAGAATGCATGGGTTCAAAAGGAGGAGCTTGAAAAGCCCCCAGAACCAAATTCAAACTCCAAGGAGGAGAAATTGACTTAATGACAGGTTTTATACGAACCAAAGCTTGTACAAAACAATGAAATATCAGGAAGATTAGCAATCCTTCTGTGAAAAAAGAACAGAAAGAGCAGAGATTTGTCCTTTCAAGGAACTTGCGGACAAACCTTTATCTAAACCATCCTGAAGAAACTGAAAAATTCTCGGTATTCAAAAAGAATGCCAAGAAAAAATGATGAGAAAGACACTAAGAAATATAAGTCTTCCAGACTCTATAATATATCTCACTAGATACAGATTTACGAGCCTGTCACATAGTATTAAACACAGAGTCAGAGAACCTTCTTTGACCAAGAATCAAGCGTTCAAACTCTATACCTTAAAATTTAAGGATTTGAGATCCTGATGGAAAAAAAGGACCTTGCGACAGAAAGTCTGGTCTTAACGGAAGAGTCCACAGCTGGCAAGAGGCCATCCGGACAAGATCCGCATACCAAAACCTGTGAGGCCATGCTGGAGCTACCAGCAGGACAAACGAGCATTCCTTAGAATCTTGGAGAATACTCTTGGAAGAAGAACTAGAGGCTGAAAGATATAGGCAGGATGATACTTCCAAGGAAGTGATAATGCATCCACTGCCCCCGCCCGAGGATCCCAGGATCTGGACAGATACCAGGGAAGTTTCTTGTTTAGATGAGAAGCCATCAGATCTATTTCTGGGAGTTCCCACATTTGAACAATCTGAAGAAATACCTCTGGGTGAAGAGACCATTCGCCCGGATGCAACGTTTGGCGACTGAGATAATCCGCTTCCCAATTGTCTATACCTGGGATATGAACCGCAGAGATTAGACAGGAGCTGGATTCCGCCCAAACCAAAATTCGAGATACTTCTTTCATAGCCAGAGGACTGTGAGTCCCTCCTTGATGATTGATGTAAGCCACAGCTGTGACATTGTCTATCTGAAAACAAATGAACAACTCTCTCTTCAGAAGAGGCCAAGACTGAAGAGCTCTGAAAATTGCACGGAGTTCAAAAATATTGATCGGTAATCTCACCTCCTGAGATTCCCAAACCCCTTGTGCCGTCAGAGACCCCCACACAGCTCCCCAACCTGTAAGACTTGCATCTGTTGAGATTATAGTCCAGGTCGGAAGAACAAAGAAGCCCCCTGAACTAAACGATGGTGAACTGTCCACCATGTCAGAGAGTGTCGTATAATCGGTTTAAAGATATTAATTGAGATATCTTTGTGTAATCCCTGCACCACTGGTTCAGCATACAGAGCTGAAGAGGTCGCATGTGAAAACGAGCAAAGGAGATCGCATCCGATGCGGCAGTCCTAAGACCTAAAATTTCCCATGCATAAGGCTACCAAAGGGAATGATTGTGACTGAAGGTTTTGACAAGCTGATATCAATGTTAAACTTCTCTTATCTGACAAGGACAGAGTCATAGACACTGAATCTATCTGGAAACCTAAAAAGGTTACCCTTGTCTGAGGAAACAATGAACTGATTGGTAAATTGATCCTCCAACCATGATCTTGAAGAAACAACACAAGTCGATTCGTATGAGATTCTGCGAAAATGTGAAGACTGAGCAAGTACCAAGATATCATCCAAAAAAGGAAATACCAAAACCCTGTTCTCTGATTACAGACAGAAGGGCACCGAGAACCTTTGAGAAAAAAAAAATTCTTGGAGCTGACGCTAGGCCAAACGGTAGAGCCACAAAACTGGTAATGCTTGTCTAAAAAGAGAATCTCAGAAACTAAAAGTGATCTGGATGAATCGGAATATGCAGATATGCATCCTGTAAATCTATTGTAGACATATAATGCCCTTGCTAAACAAAAGGCAGGATAGTCCTACAGTTACCGTCTTGAATGTTGGTATCCTTACATAACGATTCAATATAGATAGATCCGGAACTGGTCTGAAGGAATTGACCTTCTTTGGTACAATGAAGAGATAGAATAAAACCCCAGCCCCTGTTCCAGAACTGGAACTGGCATAATTACTCCAGCCAACTCTAGATCTGAAACACATTTCAGAAATGCTGAGCCTTTGCTGTGTTTACTGGGACACGGGAAAGAAAAAAATCTCTTTGCAAGAGGCCTTAACTTGAAGCCAATTCTGTACCTTAAAAGAAAACGTAAACTGCCCCATACCAGCTGAGCTGGAATGAGGGCCGCACCTTCATGGGTATTTAGGAGCTGGCTACAGGTTTCTATAAGGCTTGGATATATTCCAAACTGGAAATGGTTTCCAAACTGATACCGCTCCTGAGGATGAAGGATCAGGCTTTTGTTCCTTGTTGACCTAAATTTACCTTAGATTTTTTTATCCTTTGGTAAAAAAGTTCCCTTCCCTCCAGTAACAGTTGAGATAATAGAATCCAACTGAAAATCGAATAATTTATTACCCTGGAAAGAAAGGGAAAGCAAAGTTGACTTAGAAGAAATATCAGTATTCCAAGTTTTAAGCCATAAAGCTTTTCTAGCTAAAATAGCTAGAGACATATACCTGACATCAACTCTAATGATATCAAAAGATGGTATCACAAATAAAATTATTAGCATGTTATAGAATAATAATAATGCTATAAAATTATGATCTGTTACTTGTTGCGCTAAAGCTTCTAACCAAAAAGTTGAAGCTGCAGCAACATCCGCTAAAAATATAGCAGGTCTAAGAAGATTACCTGAACATAAGTAAGCTTTTCTTAGAAAGGATTCAATCTTCCTATCTAAAGGATCCTTAAATGAAGTACTATCTGCCATAGGAATAGTAGTACGTTTAGCAGGAGTAGAGACAGCCCCATTTAACCTTAGAGATTTTGTCCCAAAACTCTAATCTGTCAGATGGCACAGGATATAATTGCTTAAACGTTTAGAAGGAGTAAATGAATTACCCAAATTATTCCATTCCCTGGAAATTACTTCAGAAATAGCATCAGGGAGAGAAAACACTTCTGGAATAACTACAGGAGATTTAAAAACCTTATTTAAACGTTTAGATTTAGTATCAAGAGGACCAGAATCCTCTATTTCTAATGCAATTAATACTTCTTTAAGTAAAGAACGAATAAATTCCATCTTGAACAAATACAAAGATTTATCAGCATCAACCTCTGAGACAGAAACCTCTGAACCAGAAGAACCATTATCAGTATCAGAATGATGATGTTCATTTAAAAATTCATCTGAAAAAAGAGAAGTTTTAAAAGACTTTTATGTATACTAGAAGGAGAAATAACAGACATAGCCTTCTTAATGGATTTAAAAAATAAAATCTCTTATGTTATCAGGAACACTCTGAAAATTAGATGTTGACGGAACAGCAACAGGTAATGTAACAGTACTAAAGGAAATTTTATCTGCATTAATAAGTTTGACATGACATGCAATACAAACAACAGCTGGAGAAACAGATACCAAAAGTTTATAGCAGATACACTTAGCTTGGTAGCTCCAGCACTGGGCAGCGATTTTCCTGAAGTATCTTCTGACTCAGTTGCAACGTGGAACATCTTGCAATATGTAAAAGAAAAAACAACATATAAAGCAAAATTGATCAAATTCCTTAAATGACAGTTTCAGGAATGGGAAAAAAATGCCAGTGAACAAGCTTCTAGCAACCAGAAGCAATAAATAATGAGACTTAAATAATGTGGAGACAAAAATGACGCCCATATTTTTTAGCGCCAAAAAAGACGCCCACATTATTTGGCGCCTAAATGCTTTTGGCGCCAAAAATGATGCCACATCCGGAACGCCGACATTTTTGACGCAAAAAAAACGTCAAAAAATGACGCAACTTCCGGCGATACGTATGACGCCGGAAACAGAAAAAAAAAAAAATTTGCGCCAAAAAAGTCTGCGCCAAGAATGACGCAATAAAATTAAGCATTTTCTGCCCCCGCGAGCCTAACAGCCCACAGGGAAAAAGTCAAATTTTTTAAGGTAAGAAAAAATGATTGAAACAAATGCATTTATCCCAAGTATGAAACTGACTGTCTGAAAATAAGGAATGTTGAACATCCTGAGTCAAGGCAAATAAATGTTTGAATACATATATTTAGAACTTTATAAAAAAGTGCCTAACCATAGCTTAGAGTGTCACAGAAAATAAGCTTACTTACTTACCCCAGGACACTCATCTACATGTTGTAGAAAGCCAAACCAGTACTGAAACGAAAATCAGCAGAGGTAATGGTATATATATAAGAGTATATCGTCGATCTGAAAAGGGAGGTAAGAGATGAATCTCTACGACCGATAACAGAGAACCTATGAAATAGACCCCGTAGAAGGAGATCATTGCATTCAAATAGGCAATACTCTCCTCACATCCCTCTGACATTCACTGCACGCTGAGAGGAAAACCGGGCTCCAAAATCGTAGTTACAAAATCACAGATTAAAAACAGCATGTAAATTAGACCACTGTGCAGGCGAGCCACAAAAAGTCCTCTCCTGATCAATTTGAAAAACACCGTTATGCTCTCCCAGTGTAGTGAAATCTGGTGTGGACAACGGTTGACCTCAATGAACAACTGGCAAATACGCGTATATGTGCATATGTTGTCCAGGTATTATAGCCCAACATGTTTCCCCCGGGTTTCGACCGGGCTTTTTCAAGGGAAAACAATGAAGATCTAGATAGGAGCATGATATGCTACTATTTAAAGCGCTGGGAGAGCGTAAGGGTGTTTTTCAAATTGATCCGGAGAGGACTTTTTGCGGCTCGCCTGTGCAGTGGCCTAATTTACATGCTGTTTTTAATCTGTGATTTTGTAAGTACGATTTTACTTTGTGCGCAGTGCGCTTGTGAATAAACTCCACTTGATGAGAGTGCGCTTTTCTTTCATTTTTCTTGCTTGTTAAATCAAATGTTACATTAGAACATTAGAAATTTAGAATGTGGATATTCGATCTAATTATTAACATTAAAAAATGAAAGTAGCATTCGAAAACCGGAAACAAAATTTGATTATCGAATTTAATGGATTTTTATTCTTATCAACATTTGATTGTCTAAAACAAATGTCCACAGTACTAAACTTTCAGCGCCTTTGTCCACCCCTACTATGCACATACTACTTTGTGATATTAACTAATTATTTATTTATTGTACATGATTTACCTTTTGCCAAATATCAGGGACAGGGGAGCTTTATTTTTTTGTAATTTGTATTTTTTGTAATGTTTTGAAGGTGTTTTTGTGATGCTGGTATCTTTCACAGTGGAACTTGTTCTATTTGTTGAGAAGTGAATGGCTACTGGATAGATGCAGCTCCATTGAGGACCAGCTGTAGCAAGGAGTGAGTACAAGTGTTTATGAATTCTGAATTTTGTGGCAAGTCTTATAATAGTTTCACAGATGGGTTTTATTGAATCTTAGGCCAGTATCTTCTACCCTAATATAACTCATTATTTCCAGGACTCCCTCAACTTCACTAAAACTTTTTTTTTATTAATCCATAACCTGAATTCTTTGATTGCACAACATCCCATGAATGGAATTTCCCCACCCATAGGACCATTTACCCAAGGATTACACATAACCATTATAAGGTAAAATACCTTATGACCTCTTGACAAAAGAGGCTTCCTACTTCATTTCATGTTCCAGAAGCGATTCATTGTTTCTTCAACCCTAAAGTCATCATTCCTACTTAAAAAAAAGAAAAGTTCCATCTTTATCGATGCCATGATCATCAGTTTCTGTATCATGTACTCATGGTCACTGATGAGCTGGACGCCAAAGGGGGCACGCAACGTTTGAAGGAAGCTGGATTCATCATCGATCTGCAAACTACAGTAGGAGATGCAGGTGGAGGAACCGTGGTATGTTTACCATAACGCAATGGTAACATTTTAAAAAAAAGAAGCGTCTTTGTAAAGTTTAATGAATTAATGTGCCCCTGTTTTTAAGATTATTTTTAGACACTGGGCAGTAATTCATTAAACTTTACAATCACTTTAAATGCTCATGTACACTAACTGCAACAAAAAAACAAGATTTAAACAGGTGTTACTAGCCATCAGTTATACTTATATATAACCTGATGTTTGAGAAAAGGGTTGTTTCTGTTGTCTTATTACTGTGTAATAGTAACATGTATTGTTTTAAAACTAAGCTTGCCATTAATCCCTATACAAACGTTATGCTGTGCATGCATCTGTAAAAAGAACATTTTAGGAGCAGCTGGTGCTGGGCACTGTGGGTGGAGGGCGGGAACTAATACCCACAAAGGCAGTTATTAAATGCAATGCCTTTAAATCTGTGTGCCATTAATTTGTTGGTATAATGTTTTGCTAATCTGATTGAAGATTTGTTCGTGCTTTGCTGTATAACACAATGTCAGTGGCCTCTTGCCTGTGTTTGTATCATTCCTAAGATGAGGAAGCACTCTGTTCTGACATTCAGCCTGCCCCTTGTTAGCCCTGTTTTATAGTACTATAGGGGGTGAGGTTAATACAAAGATTCTACACTCAGACTCTTAGCTAATCCCGAAAGGTGATGTAACCTCAAAAACACTATCACCAAAATTTAGAAGAAAAGAAAAAGTGGTTGGGATAGCGCTAAACAGCTGCGAGTCTTATAAAGTGAAATAAATGTATGTGATCTCGGATCGATTTTTATCTGAATGTGAGGGTGTCCCTGTTTTGGGTTCTCCAATTTTGGGATTACTATTTTGATATATGAGGATCCCCGGTTTATTTTGATCATATAACCGGGATGATAGAATAATTCCTATATTTTTAGGATAGTCTTATGTCCTATGGTTTTTTATATATCTCATAGATATTATTGTAAAATATGACGAAAAAAAGAAGGAGCATATGCTTGAAGATATATGTATTTTTATTCCTATACAGATAAGATTCCTATCGTGAATTAGTTGACAGTAAAAGCTAACACATAGATGCCGGCATCTAGATTTAAAACATCATTAAAACAATTTTGTATTTAAAATTTATACTTGTTATATTCTATCAGTATTACTGCTGGTTTTAAACTATAATCGTGGTTTTATGAAAGCGGCTCTAATTTGCAACATTTAATACAAAGCAAAAAGTTTATTTTCCTTAGCATACATGTATCTTATATTATGTTTGTAACAATTACAATTTTTCGGTACAGATCTAATTTTACAGTGTACTAGCTAGATAAGTGTGAATACCACATATTTTTACTCAGACATTGATATTCCAGGTCTACGGTGGTTTGTCACAATTATAAATGGTAGTTTGTAGATTTATCTGTCATATATGCGTGTATAGGCAGATTGTCTCTTATTATAAAAACCTTGGTATATTGTCCATATTCTGGATTTCCTCAGTTAAAGTTGTGACCGGCTGGTCTTTTGGTGAAGTAATTCCGTGTGTTCTCCCTTGCTTTCTTTCTTTGGTTTAAATCCGGGTCCTTCAGGTATTTTCTGATCCAATTGTGGATTTCTCCTCGTGTCTGTATAACCCTTAAGCCAGGTGATTGAGGCTGGAACGGTTACTGGATCCTTGGATAGGAATTACACATATGGAGTCTGTCCCTAGAAAGTGGGATATGGCTCGATGTACCTGTCCTAGCCAGCCCGAACACGGGAAAGACCTCTCACCTGCTGGGTTCTGTATTTAGATATCCTGTGACTGTCAGCAATCTCTACGCGTTTTAGCCTGGGGCCTTTATCAGCCTGGGGCCTTTATGTTTGATAAAGGCCCCAGGCTGAAACGCGTAGAGATTGCTGACAGTCACAGGATATCTAAATACAGAACCCAGCAGGTGAGAGGTCTTTCCCGTGTTCGGGCTGGCTAGGACAGGTACATCGAGCCATATCCCACTTTCTAGGGACAGACTCCATATGTGTAATTCCTATCCAAGGATCCAGTAACCATTCCAGCCTCAATCACCTGGCTTAAGGGTTATACAGACACGAGGAGAAATCCACAATTGGATCAGAAAATACCTGAAGGACCCGGATTTAAACCAAAGAAAGAAAGCAAGGGAGAACACACGGAATTACTTCACCAAAAGACCGGCCGGTCACAACTTTAACTGAGGAAATCCAGAATATGGACAATATACCAAGGTTTTTATAATAAGAGACAATCTGCCTATACACGCATATATGACAGATAAATCTACAAACTACCATTTATAATTGTGACAAACCACCGTAGACCTGGAATATCAATGTCTGAGTAAAAATACGTGGTATTCACACTTATCTAGCTAGTACACTGTAAAATTGGATCTGTACCGAAAAATTGTAATTGTAACCAACATAATATACGATACATGTATGCTAAGGAAAAGAAACTTTTTGCTTTGTATTAAATGTTGCAAATTAGAGCCGCTTTCATAAAACCACGATTATAGTTTAAAACCAGCAGTAATACTGATAGAATATAACAAGTATAAATTTTAAATACAAAATTGTTTTAATGATGTTTTAAATCTAGATGCCGGCATCTATGTGTTAGCTTTTACTGTCAACTAATTCACGATAGGAATCTTATCTGTATAGCCCTGTTTTATAGCCTGGACTAAAAAAGAAACTGCTGCAATAATTATCTGAAAGATATCTCATATACTTGATAAAGTGATGACAGACATCTTAGAGTGAGACTATGATAGATCCTTTTGATTGTCAGTAGTATTTCAATGGCAAAGTAATACTAAACTAATGATGCTTGAGAACATAATTTGTAATGTTTAATTAGCTAATAGGAAGATGATCAATGATTGGGAAGTAGAAAATACATAGAATAATGCTCACCACAGCATCACTTCTTAGACTACTTTGATGTTAATATGAATTATTTTAGATCTGGAGATCAAGTAATCATCTGGTTTTATTAATGACAGGAGGGAAACTTTTGTTATCCATTTATTTAGTCTAGACTTTGTAATCAGCAAAGAAATTCAATTGTTATTAAAGATATTTTGCCTTGTTCATTGCATAACTGAGGCTCTAAAGTAAATGGATGGCAAATATTCACCTCTTGTTATTAATAAAACATCCATTACCAAAGAATGGAGTGTAAGAGGTGGCGCTGTGCTTAGCCTTATTGTAGGTCATTTTTGCTGTAGTTAAGAGGTTGAGCCAGTCATTTTGCTGCCAGCTAATGAGATATCGCCAATATTGTTCTGGAGGAATGAAATCAGTAGGTGGTCTTTGATGTAGGAACAGGAACAGATCAAAATGTGGTGTTTCTTTAATAGAAAGGGTATCGAGCATACAGATGAACCAAGCGAACAGAACCACAGGAATATTTATTCACACTGAAACATTAATAAAAGAGATGAACAGCAAGATACATGTTTCAACACTAAAGGCAACAGAGTAAAATCATTCAGGTAAATTAGTATGAATGTCAGTGCCAAGTAGAATATATAAAATACAACGACCCTATGGGTAGGATAATTATAGAAAGGTTGCCCTCTTCTTTGTTAATAAAATTATAATCGTTTGATCTAAAAAGTGTCTAATTTAATTATAACAGGAGTCTTAATATTTGTATTTAATGCTGAATTATAGAACAGTTTCAAAGTATATGAGAAACAATTGAAACAAAACTTGCTACAGTTGTAATCCAGAGACCAGTTTGCATCATATATATTATCATGCACATACGTACCATTGAATAAGTATATATGCCACAGCGCCCTGGATAAAGGGCAATCCCAAGGTGTGTTTACCCACTACTGCAATGTTATTGGTCTTGGAAATGGCCTCAACTGCTGAAAAGTTTCAAGACCAACTTTAAAAAAAAAAAAAAAATGTAATGACCTCTTTCACCACACTCAAAAGGTAGTTTCCCATGTGGGCATTGTGTTTATTGTATGCATATGGATAGTACCAAACAATTTTCTGCTGTTCATAAAAAGATATATGACATTAGATTTTTCTTTAATTGCAAATCAGAAGGGGTGATTTACCTCTTACGATGTTCGTGCCCGGTCTTTTACGTTGGGACAACCAAAAGATTGATAAAGGACCGGGTACAGGAACATAGAGATGATATTCTCTTCTCTAGAGATACAAATGTGGCTAGACGTTTTGCGACGGTACATAATAGTGAGGTTCACTCCCTGAAATTTATCGTTATAGACAAGGGGGTAACCTCCGGTCATGGAGGAAATAATGATAGGTTCCTGCTTCAAAAAGAAGCCAAATGGATCTTTAAACTTGGGACTAGGATCCCGGTAGGGCTTAATGACAACCTAGAATTTGCTAGTTTTTTGTAACTATATCTATATTATAATGCTTCTAAATAATTGTACTGTGATTAGTATGAAAACTGTATATATGTATATAAATTAGGAAGTTTGGTTTTAGATGAATGATGTATTCATATGCGATCTCTTCAAAGTGAGGGCCAGTCCAAATTAAATGAAACATGGTAAATTAAGATGAAAGTTATGATTAACATACTCTCTAGGAATGATGTGCGTTTTGTTGTAATCATATCTATTCTAATACATTTTTTGTTTTTAAATTTTGTATATACATTGTATTTAGCAACCACTAGGGAGGGTGATACTTCCCAAAATGAAGCCAGTTGGCGCCAAAGAAAGGTATAAGTTGTGTGAACAGTGTAATACAATTAGCATGACTAAGTGGGTTCACCACGAAACGTTGCTGCTTTTAATGTAACCTCAATAAAGCATTTATACTCAAGAAACTGGTGCTGGTGTTACTAAGAATATATATTCTTAAAGGGACATAAAAGCCAATTTTTTTCTTTCGTGATTTAGAAAGAGCATGTCATTTTAAACAACTTTCTAATTTACTTCTATTATCTAATTTGCTTCATTATCTTGATATCGCGTGCTGAAAAGCATATCTAGATATGCTTAGTAGCTGCTGATTGGTTGCTGCACCTAGAGGCCTTGTGTGTTTGGCTCACACATGTGCATTGCTATTTCTTCAACAAAGGATATCAAAAGAATTGAGCAAATTAGATAATAGAAGTAAATTGGAAAGTTGTTTAAAATTACATGTCCTATCTGAATCATGAAAGTTTAATTTTGACTAGACTGTCCCTTTAAGATTGGGCAGTGCTTCAATATAATAGCCTTTAGGTGGTAATGTCCCTTTTAAGAAATGGAGTAAGGCATGGAAGCAATCACCTGAATGATATCAGGTGCTATAAAAGAAGGAGGTCTGGAGTGGACTAATTATGCCCTGACAAAGCCCCTGAGACACATACTCTATGTGTGTGTGAAATGTGCTTTGGCACCTATGTGTTTGGCACTTATGTGTTTTAACTTATCACTGGTGTAAGACAACTATCTCCAGTGTACTGATGAATATAGGAGCTGTTATTTATGTCATGCTGCTTAGGATTGGAAAGCTGTTTTGAATACCCCATGTTTGCTTGCCAGCACTTTTTCAACTGCTAAAAAGTTTCAAGACCAACTTTTAAAAAAAATTGTAATGACCTCTATCACCACACTCAAAAGGGATCAGTACTCATTACCATTAAACCACATTGCCCATGATGGCACCTTTATATAAAGTCTTCAGGTTCCTGGGACTCAAGACTAATATGCTTGATTCCACCAGAAAGCTCTCAGTCATCCATGAGCCTCTGAAATCTTCCAGATTACCAGCTCAAGAAGTACTAAAGGAGACAGTTGTGGAGATCTTCAAAGGGTTTGTCTAATCTACAACAGAGAAGATTTGTAAACCAATCCAGAGAAAGCCAATAAGGCATAAGTAGGATTGTGGTAAAAAAGATGTAGGCTATCAATATAGAGATCTTTCACAGCAAAGAAAGAATGTTTCAATAAGTTTGTAAAGCTTTCTAATTATATGAAATATGTACGGAACACATTCAGATGCACAACCTAAAAACTTTATCCATCCTAATAAGAATAGAACAGTTGGTCTGAAAACTTGCTATGAGCAAAGGATATGGCAGATATGCTAAGGCTATACCAGTCTCTGGTTATAGGAGCTACATTTTAGGAGACGTTAGTCTGAATCAAGAACAAAATCTTAAATATTGAAAAAAAAAATATTTTTAAGCCTTCATTGAGTGATACCAGCTGGTAAGAAGTGTTTGGACAAAAGCTTAGATTTTTAGGAGCAATATAACTTGATAGAGGACTTTGGAAAATGTCTGATTTTGATAAAAAAAAACCCGTTCCCTGGCTATGTTTTCTTCCTTATATGTCTGCTGATTTTAAATGATGGTAAATATATTACTTACTTATAGTGTAAAACAAAGTAACATTCTATTTTCTGCAATTATTCAGTAGCCAAACTCCCCCCATCACATACGGAGGAGCCATTCTGGGCTTGATTCTATAGAAGACAAGGCTAGCCTTGGTCATTATGCATAAAATGCATTGCTTGTGTCTGCTAAAGGTAGGTAACAGGTTTAACCTTCAGAAGTCTGCAGATTGCATTTCCAGTTCTAGAAAGTTTTAGAAAATAGAAACAATTGTAGGAGCTAAATTACAAGAAAAGGTATTTAACAAAATTGTTTTGTTTTGCTGCACTTAACTTTTTATCTTAAAATCTCAACGTATTTAATCTTCCTTTAACGATTTAAGTGCGGATGACAACACAAGGCCTTTAGTGTGGATGATGACTGTATTGTCCTCTAGTGGGGGTGCTTTTAGAGCTGATTACAGCCCCACCCCACAGGTTGTTATAAGACAGCCAAGTGTGTTCAGCATTGCCAGACTACTGCAGGCCAGAGAAGGGAGCCGGATTGGGGTAAGTATTAAAACCTAGAAACCTGAATAATCTATTGAAAGGCATGGGAGCTCTATGCACAGAAAAAAAGGTTACATAAATATACCGAAAAACCCTTATTTATAAGAGTATAAACCCTTTTTTTAACTTTAGGTACTGTTGAGGACACTATAGTAGTCAGGTGATCACTGAGATGACTGCAGTTCCCTAGCCAGACTTTAAATTAACCAGGTGTTTAGGTGTACAGGGAAAGCCCCTACATTACCAATAAACGTGCAAGAGGCCTAAAAATGCCATTGTCTGGACTACAATACCCCCATCTCCCGACTGTAGGATGTAGCATGGATGCTTATTTAACATTTTATAGCTACTCGTATGCATGAAATGGGTTGCACTGAATATGTGGGGGGGGGTTCCTTTTGAATATCATTTGGTGATTTCAATAGAAAATTAAGTTACTATGAATTATTCTCCATTTTTGCTTATTTTAGAAAGGTTACCTAATCTAATTATAGATCCACAAGTTTTGACTAATAATTTTAATAAAAATATGCCTTTGTTCACAATTTTTGTAGTATTTATTATTATTATTATTATTAGGGTTGCACCGATACCATTTTTTTATGACTGAGTACAAGTACCGATACTTGTTTTCAAATACTCGCCGATACCAATTACTGATACTTTTTAATGTCATGTGACAGTTTACCAAGCACAATACAGACTAATTATTTAAGATTCCTTCTATATAATTATAAAGGGCTGTAATTCAAAAGACATTATGAAATAATAAAACAGTTTTATTTGTCACAAAGTTCACTGAACATGTTTATAAATAAAAAATATTACAATAAAATATTAAATTTAAAGTGGTGATGCAATTGGGTTGCAGGGCTGTTATATAACATCAATCTGACATTTGTATGGAGGTTCGACTATAAGCTGAACAGTCTTTCACTTTCCACACTACTGCATGGTGCAGAAAGATATTTTTGGGCCATTTTAGCCAGAGCTGGAAATCTGTTTATTAACTGACCAGTACTTCAGGGGTTTGTCTGAACGAGGTACAGTGATCTCTCCTACAATAATACAAATAACAGCAATTTGTATTGTCAGAACAGTAGTAAACAATTTTTAGTTTAGTCTCCACTCCAGTTTAAAATGAAATGGGAACATGCAGTTTGAAAAAACGCCACAAGATAGCATATGGGTAGGAAGTAGAGGTATCGGTTTAAGTATCGGTGCATTTACACGAGTACAAGTACTCATGCAAATACTTGGTATCGGTACCGATACCGATACTAGTATCGGTATCGGTGCATCCCTAATTATTATCATTTATTTATAAAGCGCCAGCAGATTATGCAGCGCTATACAAAGAATTAAAACATTTCAGGGATACAGTAATACACAAACAAGTACAGTAGGTTAAATAACAGTTGTAGGTGCAATAATTGAGTTATACAAAAGGAGAGGAGTGCCCTGCCCTTGAGCACAATCAGTAGTAGTTCACTTTAAATACAAAGTGGCCTACAGGTGGAGGGGCGCTCAAGCTTACAATCTAAAGGAGAGGGAATGGACACAGAAGGTGAGGGAGAAGGGAAATAAGTCTGATATAAGGCAGGGAAAACTGAGAGTGAGTGATGATATAGGGGAAAAAGTGTATGGTGACATAGCAAAGAGATTTTGAAAAGTGTAAAAGAATGTGGTAAAATGTCAGCACAAAGGCTGTGAGTCTGAAGTGGTTTCTTTATCCTGGATTATTAGTGACAGCTGCACATAATTACTGTTACAAGGTGTGTGTATATATTAAGGTAAACACTAGGGTGGGTTGGTGGTGGGAAGGGACTGGAGGGCTAGTGCGTGCAAATCTCTGGAGTCTGATGTTAGGCTTTACAAATCTGATGTTAGGTGTGAGTCTGTGGAAAGAGAAAGAGGGTAGACATCCCTGGTGAGAATGTTTAGGGGGGGGAGGAGTGGTTTGAAGCACAGCAGGGTGGGTGAAAAGGTTTGGAAACAAAGGCCTAGATTTGGAGTTTGGCGGTAGCCGTGAAAACCAGCGTTAGAGGCTCCTAACACTGGTTTTAGGCTACCGCCGGTATTTGGAGTCAGTCAAAAAAGGGTCTAATGCTCACTTTTCAGCCGCGACTTTTCCATACCGCAGATCCCCTTACGTCAATTGCGTATCCTATCTTTTCAATGGGATCTTTCTAACTCCGGTATTTAGAGTCGTGGCTGAAGTGAGCGTTAGAATTCTAACGACAAAACTCCAGCCGCAGAAAAAAGTCAGTAGTTAAGAGCTTTCTGGGCTAACGCCGGTTTATAAAGCTCTTAACTACTCTGCTATAAAGTACACTAACACCCATAAACTACCTATGTACCCCTAAACCGAGGTCCCCCCACATTGCCGCCACTCAATTAAATTTTTTTAACCCCTAATCTGCCGACCGCCACCTACGTTATACTTATGTACCCCTAATCTGCTGCCCCTAACACCGCCGACCCCTATATTATATTTATTAACCCCTAACCTGCCCCCCACAACGTTGCCGCCAGCTACCTACAATAATTAAGCCCTAATCTGCCGACCGCCACCTACGTTATACTTATGTACCCCTAATCTGCTGCCCCTAACACCGCCGACCCCTATATTATATTTATTTACCCCTAATCTGCCCCCCACAACGTCGCCTCCACCTGCCTACACTTATTAACCCCTAATCTGCCGAGCGGACCGCACCGCTATTATAATAAAGTTATTAACCCCTAATCCGCCTCACTAACCCTATAATAAATAGTATTAACCCCTAATCTGCCCTCCCTAACATCGCCGACACCTAACTTCAAATATTAACCCCTAATCTGCCGACTGGAGCTCACCGCTATTCTAATAAATTTATTAACCCCTAAAGCTAAGTCTAACCCTAACACTAACACCCCCCTAAGTTAAATATAATTTAAATCTAACAAAATAAATTAACTCTTATTAAATAAATTATTCCTATTTAAAGCTAAATACTTACCTGTAAAATAAATCCTAATATAGCTACAATATAAATTATAATTATATTATAGCTATTTTAGGATTTATATTTATTTTACAGGTAACTTTGTATTTATTTTAACCAGGTACAATAATTGATCGGAACAGCCAATAGAATGCGAGCTCAATCTGATTGGCTGATCGGATCAGCCAATCGGATTGAACTTGATTCTGATTGGCTGATTCCATCAGCCAATCAGAATTTTCCTACCTTAATTCCGATTGGCTGATAGAATCCTATCAGCCAATCGGAATTCGACGGACGCCATCTTGGATGACTTCCCTTAAAGGAGCCTTCATTCGTCGGTAGTCCGTCGGGCCAGCAGGATGTTCCGCGTCGGAGGTCTACAAGATGGATCCGGAAGAAAGAAGATTGAAGATGCCATTGATAGAAGACTTCAGCCGGATCATGGACCTCTTCAGCTCCCGCTTGGATGATGACTTCAGCCGGATCATGGACCTCTTCAGCTCCCGCTTGGATGAAGACTTCAACCGGATCATGGACATCTTCAGCCCCCTGCTTGGGCTTGGATCAGGACATCGGAGGAGCTCTTCTGGATCGATCGGTGAACCTGGTATGGTGAAGATAAGGTAGGAAGATCTTCAGGGGCTTAGTGTTAGGTTTATTTAAGGGGGGTTTGGGTTATATTAGGGGTATGTGGGTGGTGGGTTGTATTGTATGTGTTTTTTTTACAGGCAAAAGAGATGAATTCTTTGGGGCATGCCCCGCAAAGGGCCCTGTTCAGGGCTGGTAAGGTAAAAGAGCTTTGAACTTTAGTAATTTAGAATAGGGTAGGGCATTTTTTTATTTTGGGGGTCTTTGTTATTTTATTAGGGGGCTTAGAGTAGGTGTAATTAGTTTAAAATTGTTGTAATATTTTTCTGATGTTTGTAAATATTTTTTTATTTTTTGTAACTTAGTTCTTTTTTATTTTTTGTACTTTAGTTAGTGTATTTCATTGTATTTATTTGTAGATATTGTATTTAATTAATGTATTGATAGTGTAGTGTTAGGTTTAATTGTAGGTAATTGTAGGTATTTTATTTAATTAATTTATTGATAGTGTAGTGTTAGGTTTAATTGTAACTTAGGTTAGGATTTATTTTACAGGTAATTTTGTAATTATTTTAACTATTTTAGCTATTGTACCTGGTTAAAATAAATACAAAGTTACCTGTAAAATAAATATAAATCCTAAAATAGCTATAATATAATTATAATTTATATTGTAGCTATATTAGGATTTATTTTAAAGGTAAGTATTTAGCTTTAAATAGGAATAATTTATTTAATAAGAGTTAATTTATTTCGTTAGATTTAAATTATATTTAACTTAGGGGGGTGTTAGTGTTAGGGTTAGACTTAGCTTTAGGGGTTAATAAATTTATTAGAATAGCGGTGAGCTCCAGTCGGCAGATTAGGGGTTAATGTTTGAAGTTAGGTGTCGGCGATGTTAGGGAGGGCAGATTAGGGGTTAATACTATTTATTATGGGGTTAGTGAGGCGGATTAGGGGTTAATAACTTTATTATAATAGCGGTGCGGTCCGCTCGGCAGATTAGGGGTTAATAAGTGTAGGCAGGTGGAGGCGACGTTGTGGGGGGCAGATTAGGGGTTAATAAATATAATATAGGGGTCGGCGGTGTTAGGGACAGCAGATTAGGGGTACATATCGATAATGTAAGTAGCGGCGGTTTACGGAGTGGCAGATTAGGGGTTAATAATAATATGCAGGGGTCAGCGATAGCGGGGGCGGCAGATTAGGGGTTAATAAGTGTAATGCTAGGGGTGTTTAGACTCGGGGTACATGTTAGAGTGTTAGGTGCAGGCGTAGGAAGTGTTTCCCCATAGCAAACAATGGGGCTGCGTTAGGAGCTGAACGCGGCTTTTTTGCAGGTGTTAGGTTTTTTTTTCAGCTCAAACAGCCCCATTGTTTTCTATGGGGGAATCGTGCACGAGCACGTTTTTGAGGCTGGCCGCGTCCGTTAGCAACTCTGGTATCGAGAGTTGAAGTTGCGTTAAATATGCTCTACGCTCCTTTTTTGGAGCCTAACGCAGCCATTCTGTGGACTCTCAATACCAGAGTTATTTTAAAGGTGCGGCCAGAAAAAAGCCAGCCGAAAGTTTGGAGAACAAAAGATTGGAATATTACTGTGATGATAGCAGGATGTGATGTCACTAGCTGGTGGGCGGGGCTTAGGTCCGGTGTCTGTGTCGCAGTTAGTTTAGTACAATCAACCTGTCTGGATGTGTATTGCTATGCTCTGTAATAAAATAGAGTTGTACCATCATTGCTGTGTCCTGCATATGTCCTGCATCTCATGACATGGTGTCAGAAGTTCTGGACTACGCTTCTGTTTCTGATGATGACGATGTCAAAGTTTACCCCACCTGAGCCTTTTGACTTTTCTCAGCCTGCAGCTTGGCCCACATGGCGTCAGCGGTTTCAGCGCTTCAGGATTGCATCCAAACTGAACAAGGAGAGTGGTGAAGTACAAGTTAATTCTCTTTTATACTCTATGGGGAAAGATGTAGAGCCAGTGTTCAATGCTTTTACTTTCCAAGAAGGGGAAGAAGTTAACTTTGATATAGTTATGGATAAACTCAGTGCCCACTTTGTGCCCAAAAGAAATGTGATTCATGAGAGAGCTTGTTTTCACAAACGTAATCAGCGTGTGGGAGAATCTGTGGAGTCATTTTTGCGCAGCCTGTATGAATTAGCTGAATTCTGTGAGTTTGGTGTTGCTAAAGAAGAGCAAATCAGAGACAGAATAGTTATTGGAATTGCAGATGCTGAAGTCTCCCTGAAGCTGCAGTTAGAGCCTGATTTAACATTAGACGGGGCTATTAGGATGGCCCGCCAGAGTGAACTGGTGAAAAAGCAAAGTGCTGATCTGAGGTCTGAGAGTATTGTGGATGAAGTACAACAGTCTAGGAAAATTGCTAGTGAAAGGCACAGTGTGAGCGGTAGATCTAAAGTACTGGAAAGGCCTAGAAGTGGATGGGCGCAACATGGCCGATGCACACGGTGCTACCGGGCTCATGATCAGAGTGCTATATGCCCGGCCAGAGATAAAAGATGCAGAAAATGTAACAGAATAGGCCATTTTGAAGTGGTGTGTAAAACTGAATACATTAAGGAGATGCAGGTGGACAGTGACCAGGAGGGTCAGGAAGTGTCTTTTGTGGGGTCTGTTGTGGAACGGACAAGCTCAGAGGAAGATTGGAAAGTTACCTTTACTGTAATGGGAGCCAATGTTGATTTTAAGATTGACACAGGAGCAGATATCACTGTAATGTCTTTTGCTGAATTTATGAGACTGCCTCGACAGCCCCAGCTGGCGAAGGTTACTACAAATGTTCATAGTCCTGGTGGCCGCATTGATTGTGTGGGGAAATTTCTTGCCAGCTGTGAGTACAAACAAAGGAAGTTCACCATGTGGGTGCATGTGATCCGAGGTCAGTGTGTTAACAGTTTATTGAGCAGAAAAGCAGCCTGTGACTTGGGCCTCGTGGCCAGAGTGAATGAGATCTCTGAAGATATGTTTGGCGAGTTGGGCCTACTGAGCTGCAAACCTGTCCGTATAGCACTTAAAAGTGACGCAGTCCCGTACAGTATTTCTACTCCTCGTAGAATTCCGTTCCCGCTCATGCCTCAAGTGGAGAAAGAGCTCATGCGCATGAAGTCTATGGGGGTTATTGAAGAGGTTGTTGAAGCAACTGATTGGTGTGCCCCCATTGTTCCAGTTGCAAAGAAAAACGGAAAGGTGCGCATCTGTGTGGACCTGAAAAGGTTGAATGAGGCAGTGAAGAGGGAGAGATTTGTGCTGCCGACACTGGAAGATATAGCCCCGAAGTTGGCTGGGGCGAAGTTCTTTTCCACATTAGACGCTTCTAGCGGCTTTTGGCAGATCCCCCTGGATCCAAAGTGCCGCAAACTGACTACCTTTATCACTCCGGTAGGTCGGTTCTGTTTCTGCAGACTTCCCTTTGGGATATCCTCCGCTCCTGAGATCTTTCAGAGGGAAATGAGTTCTCTCCTGAGTGGCCACGTGGGCACAGCAGTCGTCATGGACGACATTCTAGTGTATGGGTCTACAGTGGAGGAGCATGATCAGCGTTTGAGTTGTGTGCTGCAGGCTATCAAAGAGTCTGGGCTGAAGCTGAATAAAGAAAAATGTCATTTTAGGAAAACTGAATTATGCTACTTTGGGCATATCATCAACGGGGATGGCATCAAGCCGGACCCCGAGAAAATTCGGGCTATCGAACAGATGAAAAGCCCTTCTGATGTACATGAGCTGAGACAGATATTGGGCCTAGTAAATTACGTGGGCAAGTTTCTTCCAGATTTATCTACAGTTTTGCACCCTATCACAGAGTTGCTTAAGAAAGATGTTGCCTGGGTCTGGGGACCCTCACAAGAAAAAGCGTTCCTGCATGCTAAGTCCCTGCTGGGGTCTGCCCCAGTGCTGGGGTTCTACGACCCTTCAAAAAAGACTGTGGTTAGTGCTGATGCAAGCAGTTATGGGTTGGGGGCTGCACTCCTGCAGCTGAATGACAACAAACTACAGCCCATCGCCTACTGTTCCCGCACACTGACGGCTGCGGAGTCAAAATACGCTCAAATTGAGAAAGAGTGCCTGGCTGCAGTTTGGGCCTGTGAGCGCTTTCAGCGTTATCTAGTGGGTTTGGAGAAATTTAGTCTGGAAACTGACCACAAACCGCTAGTCCCTCTTATCAATTCTTATGACATCGACAAAACACCCTTGAGATGCCAGAGACTTTTAATGAGACTGCTCAGGTTCAATGTTCAGGCAGTGCATGTGCCGGGGAAGCAGCTGGTTGTGGCAGATACACTGTCCAGGCTCCCGCTGGCTGCTGCTGAAGAATCCTCTACAGAATCGGATGTAAAAGTGTATGTTGATTCAGTTCTGGCCTCTAAGTCCATTTCTTCAAGGAAACTGGAAGAGATAAAGAAAGAGACATATTTGGACACAGATCTGCAAGAAGTTATAAGGTACATAAGAGATGGCTGGCCCGAGAGCCGGGCAGCCTGGATGTCTTTAAATGCTTACCAGCCAGAGAGGTCGCAGCTCACGGAGCTGGAGGGGTTGGTGCTGTTCCAAGACCGTATTGTAATTCCTGTCAGCATGAGGAAGGAGATGTTAAACAGGATTCATGATGGCCACTTAGGCATTACAAAGTGCAGAGAAAGAGCAGCTACAGCTGTGTGGTGGCCTGGGATCAGCTCCGACATTGCAAATCACGTGTCTAAATGTGCCTTTTGCCGGGAACGCCGGCCTACTCAGAGAAGGGAGCCCTTAATGTCTACTCCGCTGCCTGCGGGGCCGTGGCAGAAAATAGCTGCTGATTTGTGCGAACTGCACGGGAAAAAGTTTCTTGTTGTTATCGACTACTATTCCAGGTATTTGGAAATAGCACCCCTGAATGATATCACAAGTCAGGCCGTTATCATTCGCCTGAAGAGCTTGTTCGCCCGCTGGGGCATTCCAATGGAGCTGGTGAGTGATAATGGCATGCAGTTCGCTTCTACAGAGTTCAGTGCCTTCAGCAGAGAATATGATTTTGTACATTCCACGTCAAGTCCACATTATCCGCAGGCCAACGGAATGGCTGAAAGGGCAGTTCAAACAACAAAATTCATCCTAAAGCAATCTGAACCGTACCTAGCCCTCTTGTCATACAGGGCGACGCCCATTCAAGCCACCGGGTTTAGCCCGGCACAGCTGATGCTAGGACGCCAGATTCGCACCACTTTACCCTCAGTGGGTGTCTTCAAGCCGCCTGGCCCTGTTCCTCGGGACGAAGTCCTTAGGAGGGATGAAGAGGCCAAAAAGGGTTATCGTTTCTTCTACGACAGGAGACATTCTGTCAGGCCTTTACAGGAACTGAAAGCGGGCCAAAGTGTCAGAATTAAACTGGATGATGAGAAGAAATGGAAGACGCCTGCTACGGTAGTGGGCCGCTCTCCAGAACCAAGGTCTTACACAGTCCTTACAGAGGGAGGGACGGTTACACGCCGTAACCGAAGACATCTTCAGCCTGTACCTGAGAGTCTGGAACCGGATACCTCAGTACCACCGCCGGTGGGATCTCCTGTTCTAAGAGAGGTGCCTTCCCCTCAGCAAGATCATAGCGGGGATATATCTTTGCCTCCAGCAGACTCTTGTTCACCATCTTCTGTATCAGAGGACAATTCATGCAAAGTTACATCAAGCGGAAGAGTGGTGAGGCTTCCGGCCCGATACAGGGACTGACTTTAGCTAGAACAGTGACCGGAAGTATGGGCAGAATAATCCCATGGTCACTGTGGACTAGGGTAGTCTACCCCGATGTCCAAGTCAGGATGTAATTTGTTTGTTCATGTTTTCTAATCTATCTGTTTTTTATAATGTTCTAAAACAAAATGTTGTGTATACCCTGTTGGTGTACCTTGTTGTTTAATATATGTGAATGTATGCTTTGCCTTTGAAAAAGGGGAAGATGTGATGATAGCAGGATGTGATGTCACTAGCTGGTGGGCGGGGCTTAGGTCCGGTGTCTGTGTCGCAGTTAGTTTAGTACAATCAACCTGTCTGGATGTGTATTGCTATGCTCTGTAATAAAATAGAGTTGTACCATCATTGCTGTGTCCTGCATATGTCCTGCATCTCATGACAATTACAATGATATTTAAAAATAATTCCATGATAGCCCAACAGAAATAAGAAATAGTTGCACTCAGTGTCTTGATTGGAGAGAGACCAGTCAGGTGAATTACCTTGTAAAATGTTTTTTTCAAATCTTTGGAGTCTGATGTTAGGCTTTGCAAATCTAATGTTAGGTGTGAGTCTGTGGGAAGAGAAATAGTAGATTTCTCAAGTCATGATAGATATATATATATACAAATATGTACAAAAGATCAGCAATCACAACCACTCTGTGCACGACCAATATGAATGCAAACAGTAGACAGTCATGCCTGTCTTATGTGACTTGCTTCATGTGACCAAGGCCTCCTTGAGGGGCCGAAAAGTTATGTTTTCTTAACTATTAAATGGTTATATTTGTAACCTCTTGTGCTGGCTGTCATTGTTTGGAAAGTTGAGGATTGACACCGGATCCTGTCCTACAACACTGTCTACTATATATATAAATACTGTATATATATATTGGTACAGTTTCAATCTTCTGGTCTGCTGAAAAACACAATGGGGTTGAATGATCAAGCTCTGAATGAAGTTTGATGTCCCTGTTTCCGTGCGTGCCTTCAGGCTCGCCGGAAACAGTAGTTATGAAGCAGCGGTCTAAAGACCACTGCTCCATAACTTGTCCTCCTGCTCTGAGGCGAACATCAATCCGCACAATCCTATACGATCGGGCTGATTGACACCCCCTGCTAGCGACCGATTGGGGATGGCATTGCACAAGCTGTTCACAAGAACTGCTTGTGCAATGATAAATGCCGACAGCGCATGCTGTTGGCATTTATCGATGTGCGGCGGACATGATCCACTACATCGTATTATGTATAGTTTGTATTAGTTTTTCAAAAGTACTTAAATGTGAGCAGCATCTAAAAGCTCCAAAAGAGATCAACAAAGAGGTGTGAAATGGATAAGCAGCTAAGGGGTTATATGTTTGCTCAGACACAAAATTCCTGGTTTTAGTACTGGGTTAAAAGGGACATTAAACCCACAATTTTTCTTTCATGATACAGATAGAGCATTGAATTTTAAACAACATTCTAATTTACTCCTATTATCAATTTTTTTTTGGTATCTTTTATTGAAAAGCAGGGAGGTAAGCTCGGATGGCAGCACTATTTCCTGCCATTTAGTGCTCCAGACACCTACCTAGGTATCTCTACAATAAAGAATACCATGAGAACAAAGCAAATTTGTTAATAGAAGTAAATTGGAAACTTTTTTAAAAATACTATTCTCTGTATGAATGACAAAATGATTTTTTTTATGTTTCATATCCCTTTAACAAAAAACTGGTCTTGACAAATTCTAGTTCTTTTCTATGCCATTTTAATCTTTATAATTATATATGATAAAGGCAGTCAATAGAATTTGACGGTAGATAAGAACCAAAAATGCCCATCAAGTCTACCCATATTACATGTTACTTTTTCCTTAGGATAGCCTTATGCATGTCCCAGGCATTTTTTAATTCCTCTACAGTCTTTGTGGCCAAATGATCACTCCCTACTAGCTGTGAATCTGCAGGGGGCTGAACTGCTTGTGCAATGATAAATGCAGACAGTGTATGCTGTCAGCATTTATCTAAACAGTCATGTTAACTAAACAGTCATCGATCTCGCTGCTATTCGGCTTTTTCCCAGCTTTATTTATATACTGCCACTATACTAAACTGTTTAACCCCTATCCCGCCGCTCCCGGACCCCGCCGCAACTAAATAAAATTATTAACCCCTATCCCTCCACCCCCGACCCTGCCACAACTTTAATAAAGGTATAAACCCCTATCCCGCTGCTCCCGACCCTGCCGCCACCTACATAATGTTATTAACCCCTAATCTGCTGCCCGCCACCTACATAAAAGTATTAACCCCTATCCCGCCGCTCCCGGAGCCCACCCCAACTAAATAAATGTATTAACCCCTAAACCCCTGGCCTCCCACATCACTACAACTTACTAAACCTATTAACCCCTAAACCGCCATCCCCCACATCGCCATAAACTAAATTAATCTATTAACCCCTAAACCTAATAACCTGCTAACTTTATATTAAATATTAACTCATCCCTATCTTATAATAAATTTAAACTTACCTTTAGAATTAAAATAAACTATATTAAACTATTACTTAACCTACCCTAACTACTAGACTAAAATTACATTAAACTATATTAAACTAATAATTAATCTACCCTAACTGTTATACTAAAATTACATTAAACTACAAATTAAATATTTTATATATTTAAAAACCTAACCCTACTCAAATAATTTAAACCTACTATTAAAAATTACAAAGTTACAAAAAGTCTAGCAACTAAATTACACAAAATAACAAACACTAAGTTACAAAAAAAATAAACACTAAGTTACACAAAATAAAAAATAAATTATCAAAGATTTAAACTTATTATACCTAATCTAAGAGCCCTATGAAAATAAAAAAAAAACCCAAAATAAATAAAACCCTAGCCTAAAATAAACTACCAATAGCCCTTAAAAGGGCCTTTTGCGGGGCGTTGCCCCAAAGAAATCAGCTCTTTTACCTGTAAATAAAAAATACAAACACCCCCCAACAGTATAGCCCATTACCCACACAACCAACCCCCCAAATAAAAACCTAATCTAAAAAAACTAGCTCCCCATTGCCCTGAAAAGGGCATTTGTATGGGCATTGCCCTTAAAAGGGCATTTAGCGCCTTTTCAAAAGCCCAAACCCTAATCTAAAATTAAAACCCACCCAATAAACCCTTAAAAATGCCTAACACTAACCCCCGAAGATCCAGAAGTCTTCATCCAGACAGCATCTTCTATCTTCATCCATCCGGCGCAGAGCGGCTCCTTCAAGACATCCGGCGCAGAACATCCTCTTCGTTCGACGTCTTCTTTACAATGAATGTTCCTTTAAATGACGTTATCCAAGATAGCGTCCCTTAGATTCCGATTATCTGATAGAATTCTATCAGCCAATCGGAATTAAGGTTGAAAAAAATCCTATTGGCTGTTGCTATCAGCCAATAGGATTGAGCTTTCATCCTATTGGCTGATCCTCCGCGTTGGATGTCTTGAAGATGGAGCCGCTCCACGCCGGATGGATGAAGATAGAAGATGCCGTCTGGATGAAGACTTCTGCCCGGTTGGATGAAGACGTCGGCCCGCTTGGATGAAGACTTCTGCCGGATTCGATGAGGACTTCTGCTGCTTCATTGAGGATGGATGTCGGCTCTTCAGAAACTGTAAGTGGATCTTCGGGGGTTAGTGTTAGGCTTTTTTAAAGGTTTATTGGGTGGGTTTTAATTTTAGATTAGGGTTTGGGCTTTTGAAAAAGAGCTAAATGCCCCTTTAAGGGCAATGCCCATACAAATTCCCTTTTCAGGGCAATGGGGAGCTTAGGTTTTTTAGATTAGGTTTTTATTTGGGGGGTTGGTTGTATGGGTGGTGGGTTTTACTGTTGGTGGGTTGTTTGTATTTTTTATTTACAGGTAAAAGAACTGATTTATTTGGGGCAATGCCCCGCAAAAGGCCCTTTTAAGGGCTATTGGTAGTTTATTTTGTGTAACTTAGTGTTTATTTTTTTTTTTTGTAACTTAGTGTTTGTTATTTTTTGTAACTTAGTTGTTAGTTTTTAGTAACTTTTAAATTTTTATAGTAGGTTCAAATTATTTGAGTAGGGTTAGGTTTTTAAATATGTAATTTATTTAATTTAATTTATAGTTTAATGTGATTTTAGTATAACAGTTAGGGTAGGTTAATTATTAGTTTAATATAGTTTAATTTAAATCTAAAGGTGTTTAAATTTATTATAAGATAGGGATGAGCTAATATTTAATATAAAGTTAGCGGGTTGTTAGGTTTAGGGGTTAATAGGTTTAGTAAGTGGCACTGATGTGGGAGGCCAGGGGTTTAGGGGTTAATAACTTTATTTAGTTGCGGTGGGCTCCAGGAGTGGCGGGATAGGGGTTAATACTTTTATGTAGGTGGTGGGGCGGCAGATTAGGGGTTAATAACATAATGTAGGGGGCGGCAGATTAGAGGTTAATAAGAATAATGTAGGTGGCGGCAGTGTAGGGAGCGGTGGAATAGGGGTATATAACATAATGTAGGTCGCCCAGTGTCGGGGTGGCAAAATAGGGGTTAATAAGTATAATGTAGGGGGCGGCGATGTAGTGAGTGGCAGATTAGGGGTGTTTAGACTCGGGGTACATGTTAGGGTGTTAGGTGTAAACATAAATTTTATTCTACCATAGAAATCAATGGGATATCAGGCAGCAGCGAACATGAGCTTTCGCTGCTTTCAGACTCTTATTGATTCCTATGACAAGCAGGTACGCTGGGCTGGAATAGTGGCAAGCATACCTGTTAGACATTTGATAACTTGCAAAAGTCGTCAGATAGTGCCGAATTTGCATTCGGAACATCTGTAATGACGTAAGCATCGATCTGTGTCAGACTGAGACCGACGGATCGCATGTTACGTCACAGATTTCAACTTTTGCCGGTCTGTAGGCTTTGATAACTAAGGGGAATCAGGCTCTCCACAATTACGCTGCGGAATTCTAGCGTATTTGCGGTTGACGGCTTGATAAGTAGGCCTCATAATGTCTGGTTGCTTATTTTCATGCATATGATGTTTACATAGGGTATTTTCTTACAGACTTTTTTGATGAATAATTTTGTTCATGTTTTATATATAATTAGGATGGTTAACACCATGTTTAATTTCACTTTCAGTTATTCATTTATTCTGTGTTCTTTGATACTGAGCACTATATGGTGGGGTGTATACATAGTTGTTGTTTCTTTCCCATTATGTTTGTGTGCTACTAGTCAACTATGGGGTTGCCATGACAATTTGTTTTTGGCACAATTTTTTTAATTAATTGTTGTATGAGAGTGTGTATGTTGTATGAGAGTGTGTGTGTATGTTGTATGAGAGTGTGTGTATGTTGTATGAGAGTGTGTGTATGTTGTATGAGAGTGTGTGTGTGTATGTTGTATGAGAGTGTGTATGCTGTATGAGAGTGTGTATGTTGTATGAGAGTGTGTATGTTGCATGAGAGTGTGTATGTTGTATGAGTGTGTGTATGTTGTATGAGAGTGTGTATGTATGTTGTATGAGAGTGTGTGTTGTGTGTGTGTATGTTGTATGAGAGTGTGTGTTGTGTGTGTGTGTATTTTGTATGAGAGTATGTGTTGTTTGTGTGTGTGTATATGTTGTATGAGAGTGTGTGTGTTGTGTGTGCATGTTGTAGGAGAGTCTGTGCTGTATAAGAGTCTGTGCTATGTGTATGTTGTATGAGAGTGTGTGTTGTATCAGAGTCTGTGTGTTTGCTGTGTGTTGTATGAGTCTGTGTGCTCTTTGTGTGTGTGTGTGTTGTATCAAAGTATGTATGTGTTTGTGTGTGTATCAGAGTACGTGTGTGTGTTGTATGAGAGTCTGTGTGATGTGTGTGTGGTATTACCTTTTACAACACTTTAAAGTTTGACTACAATCAGAAAAAAAGTACACACACACACACACACATTTTAGCCACTTTTACTTCAGAAATTTTCGGACCACGCATAAAAATCGGGTCGCAAAGGTATGTGGTATCATTGCACTGGGTCTTGGGGAAAAAAAGTGTGAAGAACCCTGCTCTAAACTATACATATTTAGATCATAGAGTCTTTCTATGTACGTTTTCATATTTTAATTCATGTACCATTTTAGTAGCCCTCCTTTGGACAGCTTCTAGTTTATTTATATCTTTCTGAAGATATGGGGGCCTATTTATTAACGTGTGAACGGCCATGATATGATGTATCATATCATGTCCACCCCACATTGATAAATGCCGACAGCATAAGCTGTCGGCATTTGTCATTACACAAGCAGTTCTTGTGAATTGCTTGTGCAATGCCGCCCCCTGTAGATTTGCCGCTAGCAGGGAGTATCAATCAGCCCAATTGTATAGGATCGGACGGATTAATGTCTGCAGCCTCAGAGGCAGCGGATCAGTTATGGAGCAGCAATCTTTAGGCCACTACTTCATAACTTCTGTTTCTGGCGAGCCTGAAGGCTCGCGCAGAAACAGGGGCATCAAGCTCAATTTGGAGCTTGATAATTCGTCCCCATGGTCTCCAGAACTGTGCACAGTATTCAAGATTTGTCCTTACTGGTTGCACTGCTGCATTGTGTACCAAATTTTAAATCATCTGAAATAATAATTCCCAAGTCCCTTTCTTCTTTAGTTACAGTCAGTAATGTACCATTGAGACTGTAATTGGCCTTTGGGTTTTTTGATCCTATATGCCTAATTTTGCTCTTGGTAATATTAGATTTTTCAGATCCCATTTATTTGACCAGTCCTCTAGTTTTTTAATATCACTGTTCATTTGATCAACTGATCCTGGAACATCTACACTGTTACAAATTTTTGTATCATCAGCAAACAAGCAAACCTTCCCCTTAAGCCCACTTCTAATATCACTTATGAACATGTTAATCAAAACGGGTCCAACAACTGACCCCTGGGGAACACCACTAGTAACTGACGCCTCATTTGAATGTACTCCATTAAAGGGCCACTGTAAGTAAATATTTTCTATGCCTGTTACTAACTAACTACCCCAAATACGCTTTTTATCAATAGCATTTCATTAACATATCTCTACCGTATATCAGAAATCTTGTCTGCAAATTTAATTGTTTTCCAAACCCACTCCGTGGGTATCCTTTGCTCTGTACCAATCCGCTTACAATACCTAGGTTTCAAAATGGCGCCTTAAACACAAAGTTATTGGTTTAAGTATTTTGAACACGCAGTGCTGAAAATAGTGGGCAGGATAACGTGACATCATTGGCGAATAAAAGATATAACTTTTAGAACGTTATGAAACTTCGTTTGGAGAAAATATAGGTCAGTAGGTTTTAATTAATGTTTATTAACTTTAATATGTTAGTTGTTTAGCTTAAAAATTATAACAGAAAGTAATCCTTTAATTATTTTACTCTCTATAGAGCTGCCATAACGACTTATTGAAAAGCCTCCTTGTGCGTGCGATATGGTGGCGTTAAGCTCCATACCGCACAAAATCCAAGGGCTGCTTTGACGTGCTCATGTACGCTTTCCCCCATAGACATCAATGGGGAGAAAGTGTTAGAAAAAAAGCTAACACCTGAAGTGCGGAATGAAAAATCTCTATAACGCAACCCCATTGATGTCTATGGGGAAAACAAAGTTACATTTAAACCTAACACCCTAACATAAACCCCAAGTCTAAACACCCCTAATCTGCTGCCCCAACATCGCTGACACCTAAATAAAGTTATTAACCCCTAATCTGCTGCTCCCCAACATCGCCGACACTATAATAAAGTTATTAACCCCTATTCCGCTGGTCCCTAACATCGCTGCCACTATAATAAAGTTATTAACCCCTAAACCGCCTGTCTCCCACATTGCAAAACACTAAATTAAACTATTAATCCCCAAACCTAACACCCCCCTAACTTTAAATTAATTACAATATAACTATGTTTAAATAAATAAAAACTTACCTGTGAAACAAAAATAAACCTTAAATAACTATTCTAATTAAAAAAAAAAAAACAATTAAAAAAATCTAAATTACAAATTTAAAAAAACCTAACACTACAAAAAAAAACTAAAATTACAAAAAATAATAAAGACTAAATTACGAAATAAAAACCACTAAGCTTACAAAAATAATAAACTAAATTATCAAAAATAAAAACAACACCTAATCTAATAGCCCTATACAAATAAAAAAGCCCCCTCAAATAAAAACACCCCACAGCCTACAATAAACTACTAACAGCCCTTAAAAGGGCCTCTTGTAGGGCATTGCCCTAAGTTAAACATCTCTTTTACCTGTAAAAAAATACAAAGTCCCCCAACAGTAAAACCTCCATAACTCTAAAAAAACATAAGCTACCCATTGCTCCTAAGGGGGCATTTGTATGGGCATTGCCCTTAAAAGGGCATTCAGCTCTTTTCCCAAAGCCCTAATCTAAAAAAAAAAAAAAAAAAAAAAAAAAAATGAAAAAAAAAAACAACCTAACAAAAGCCCCAGAATATCTACTCATGGTTCCTGAAGTCCGGACATCCATCTTCATCCATGCGGCGACACCTTCATCCATCTCGGGGACGTCTTCTATCTTCATCCTGGCGGCACAGAGCCATCCTGGAAGCCTATCCCATCCTGCGCGGAGCATCCTCTTCATACGGTCACCGCCATACACTGAAGTTGAATGCATGGTAGCCTATTCGCTGCTCATATCAGCCAATAGGATTTCAGTAGCTCTCACCCTATTGGCTGTTTTGAACAGCCAATAGGATTTCAGAAACTCTCATCCTATTGGCTGATTTAAATTTGAAGAATCAAATCAGCCAATAGGAATGCAAGGTATGACATTTTGAAATGGCTACCTTGCATTCAACTTCAGTGTTCGGCGGGGACCATACGAAGAGATGCTCCACGCAGGATGGAACCGGCTTCAATGATGGCTCTGCTCCGCGCCGCCGGGATGATAGAAGACGTACCTGAGATGGATGAAGGTGTCGCCACCTGGATGAAGACTTCTTGCCGCCTGGATGAAGTTGGATGTCCGGACTTTAGGAACCATGAGTAGATATTCTGGGGTTAGTGTTAGGTTTTTTTTTGGGGGGGGGGGTTTTGTGGTGTGTTTTTTTTTTAGATTTCGGCTTTTGGAAAAGAGCTGAATGCACTTTTTAGGACAGTGAAAAAGAGCTGAATACCCTTTTAAGGGCAATGCCCATACAAATACCCCTTTAGAGGCAATGGGTTGCTTACATTTTTTTTAGAGTTAGGGGAGTTGGTTGGGTGGTGAGTTTTACTGTCAGGGGAGCTTTGAATTTTTATTTTTACTGGTAAAATAGCTGTTTAACTTAGGGCAATGCCCTACAAAAGGCCTCTTTAAGGGCAATTGGTAGTTTTTTTTTTAAAAGCTTTATTTTTCCAGTGTAACTTACAGTGACAATTCAACCAATAACATGAGACAGTAAGAACATTAAAATACAGTATGTCAACAAGAATCATCCCCTCAGCCACACTGGGTTTTTTACTTTTATAACCAACCCTCTGCAACCTCCTACCTCCTCACTCGAACTTTTCCTCCTCTTCTCACCTTCATCCCCTACCATGGATGATATATTGACATTGAGAAGCATCAAGATACTATTCTGATCCCGTTGCCACCAACCTTTAGTATAAGAATTTGCTGCAAGCCATATGAGATTTTATTCTCCTGACCTCAATCCATGCACATTTCCTCACCTTTCTCTTAACGTTATTCACTCTCCAAGTCTCCGCCTTATCGACTCTCCCCCGGGCGCCGCCCCAAGGAGCTCTCTCCCCCTCCCCAGAACCCGACCTCATGTCATGTGCCCGACCCCTCTCTAAGTGAAAATATTCCATTGTCCCCTCATTTGTGCGTTTAGTATGTAGTCTGAATCTTTGAGTGGGTAAATGATTTGTTTTTGGTGAGAGATATCCAATGTGCTGATAAACGGTTCCCATTTGGTCATGAACTTCCTTGTTCTCTGTGTTATGTCTCCCTGGGTGTCTATTTGCTCATATATCATTTGCCTTCTCAAGGCTTCTTTGAGTTGTACCAGGTGCGGGGGAGCCTGTGCCAACCACTGTTTAAGGATAAATCTCCTGGCATGTAGTACTACGTTGTGTATGAACTCCATGTACTTATTAAGCTTTACCTGAGTGTGCAGAAATATCACCATTTCAGGTGTGAAACTGATTCTTTCCCCAGTACTTCTCTCCAACCACCTCTGTGTCATACCCCAAAATTTTGTTAGTTTTGGACACTGCCATATCATATGTATTATGTTCGGGTTAGTGTTGGAGCATTTTGGGCACAAACCTGATGTGTCTTGTTTCCATTTAAGAAACAATTTTGGCGTGATGTATGCATTAAGAATCAGTTTAGTGTGGGATTCTCTCATTTCATTTGACAATGTAGCCTCTCTTACTTTTGCAAAACTTTTTTCAATACATATATCTGAGATATCTTGTCCCATTAATGCGGTCCAAGTATTCTTAATGTGCGTTAAGTTAGCTTTGTTTTTGCAGAGTTTTATATGTATGGGATATAGAGGTCAATCCCCCCTTGTCAGAGTCAATTATTGATATAAGTCACAGTGAATATCTGGCATTTTCCCTGATCTCAATAGGTTTTGTACGTAATGTCTCGCCTGAAGATATGCAAAGTGGTGATTATTAGGTAGGCCGTAGTCTCTTTGTAGCTCTACAAACGGTCGAATTGTTGTTCCCTCTATTGTGAGAATTTGTTTGACGTTTGTCACTCCCCATTCACCCCATTGTTTAAAGAGTTTTGTGGTGAACCCTGCTGGGAAGTCAGGATTACCTCCTAAAGTCAAGAAAACAGTGTGATTTGGCGAAACCTCCAGGGCCCTACACACCTTCCACCATGCCTTTATCGGGGCTACTGAACAATGTTTCCCCCCCTAGAATGGAGTCTACCTGTGTGCGAGTCATGTGTGGTATCATCTTGAGTGACCACGGTTTGATATATGCTGTTTCTAATTTGTTATTGGTAAAGTGTTCCCCATCTGTCAACCAGTCCATCCCATCCATCCATATTTGACCCCTGCTGCCCAGTTGTAAAACTCGATATTTGGTCACGGCTGATCTCCAGCTCAGGATCTATGCCGCCTTATTTTATTGCAAAGCGTTATTAGCTCTCTGTACACAGCCCCTTTTACTTTGTGTCTCTTTTGCAGTATGCGTGCTGCCTGTGTGGACAACTGTTAGTGTGATCTTGCGCTGCCCACTGTGTATTGCTGTCTTTTGTTTTGGGCCCCTCACACACACTCCCCACTAAGTCGTTAGGGCTACCTGCAGCTCTCTACACATACGCTGCACCTCAGTGCATCACTCCTTTTGGCCAAAATGGAGGTTTCCCACCTTAGTCTATCTCACCCTCCGGTACTGGTACTCCATTCAGGGATCTTTCTCCTCCTCTGTCCTGTCGCCAGCTGTCTGTTGGGCTCTAGTTTGAACCTGATTCGTTGCCGGGCTGTCTCAAGTGTTGCGGAGTGAACCTCTGCTTTGGCGACCTCCGCCGCTACTCTGCTCCACTGCTTTCCGCGGCTTCAACGGTGAGGGAATTAGGTGTTGAATTCCTTGCCGATTCAGGTCCGGGCAGGTACTCTGCTTCCGCCAAGGATATCGGCTTGTTATTGGGCAAGTTTGGATAGTACTGTAATAGGCCAAATCTGGGAGCACTAGATCAGGAGCTCCTTTCCTTGCGTCCTCTCACTTTGCCCTCCCACCGGAAGTCCTTCAGGGCAAATGGTAGTTTATTGTAGGCTAGGGGGTGTTTTTTATTTTGGGGGGGGGCTTTTTTATTTTTATAGGGCTATTAGATTAGGTGTAATTGTTTTTATTTTTGATAATTTTGTTTATTAATTTTGTAATTTTAGATTTTTTATTTTTTTCGTAGTGTTAGGTTTTTTTAAATTTGTAATTTAGATTTTTAAATTGGTAGTTTATTTTATTAGAATAGTTATGTTAGGTTAATTTAGGTTTATTTTTATTTCACAGGTAAGTTTTTATTTATTTAAATATATTTAGATTGTAATTTTAATTTAAAGTTAGGGGGGTGATAGGTTTAGGGGTTAATAGTTTAATTTAGTGTTTTGCGATGTGGGGGACCTGCGTTTAGAGGTTAATAGGTTTATTTAGTGGCGGCGATGTGGGACGCCGGAGCTTTAGGGGTTAATAACATTATTATAGTGGCGGCAATGTGGGAGGCCTAGGGTTTAGAGATTAATAACTTTATAGTGGCGGCGATGTGGGAGGCCGGAGGTTTAGGTGTTAATAAATTTATTAAAGTGGCGGCGATGTCAGGGAGCAGCGGATTAGTGGTTAATAGCTTTATTATAGTGTCGGTAACATCGGGGGTGGCGGATTAGGGGTTAATAGGTTCCTTTTAATAGTCATGATGTGGGTGGGCAACAGATTAGGGGTTAATAAGTTTTAATTAGTTTTTGCGATGCAGGAGGGTGGCAGTTTAGGTGTTAATAGGTAGTTTATGGGTGTTAGTGTACTTTGTAACACTTTAGTTATGAGTTTTGTGAAACATTTTTGTTTTGTAAAATCCCTAACTACTGCTCTCAGATAGAGGTATGGATCGTGTCAGTATAGGCTGCAATGCAAGCTTTTTTACCAGAATGCACAACCTGTAATACCAGCACTATGAAAATCCCACACAAAAACATCATTTTTTTGAGTGTGGAATGGACGTTGCGTTATAGACTAAAATGCTTGTGGTATAGCTATACCGACACAACTCATAATATGCGTTCCTGGCCATTATGCTGGAATGGCCATTTTTTCCAGCGTTAAAAGCCGTACCACAACACTTGTAATCTAGCCGAATCTTAGCATCTATTCCAAGGCAATACATTTTGTGAATAAGTTTGTTGTGTGGTACGGTGTCAAATGCTTTGCTAAAGTCTAGATATGCAACATCTACAGCTCCTCCCTGGTCTATTTTGTTAGTTATATGGTCAAAGAAATCAATTAGATTAGTCTGACATGATCTTCCAGCAGTGAAACCATGATTTTTCTTCTAAGTGTTTGAAGGAAATATACAAGTCTTTCCTTTAAAAGAGTTTCCATTAATTTCCCTGCAATTGAGGTCAAACTGACTGGCCTGTAGTTAGCAGAATCTTCCCTACTACCCTTTTTATGAAGAGGGTACATTGGCAATTGTCCAGTCTTTCGGAACAACTCATGTTAGAAGTGACTGATTAAATAAATCAGCTAATGGAGTAACTATTACGGATCGAAGTTCTCTTAGAACCTTGGATGAATATTATCTGGACCCACAAACAAATGAAAAACTATTACAGAACTAAACACAACATAAATACATAAAAATAAAACGTAAAGGGGGGCGGAGCTAGCCACGATACAGGGTGGCTGCACTTCAGAAGAGCTCTGTGAACCAAGCGTTAAATAATATACTTATTCTTTTTATTTTCGACCTTATACCATCTATTATTTCATTCCCATATCTACTGCTACTACCAGGACTCAAAGACAGCTGTTTGTTGGGCAGTGTAGGGTGACAACAAGAAAACAAAGAAGCCCTTCATTATACTGGATATAATACCCAGTGGTGGGAACCTACTTCCGGCTCCATATCGGATCCTATCTGGCGCCAAATCAAGTCTTCAGCTACCTGTCCGGTCTCCTCCTGTCTCAGTGCTCCAAACATCTGAGCCTTAGTCGACAACTTTGGTCCATGCTGAGTCAGAGACAGAGTGCCTCTTCTGTAGCGGAGTCAGGGGTTATACCAGAGCGGAGAGCAGTGATCACGCAGACGGAACTCCATCACGCTGACGGCGCATTCCCCGCTGCTCAGCACGGACACCGCTCAGCAATATCTGCATTTGGCACAAGGTAAACGGTCATTCTTCTTTTTGTTATACACGACCATACCTGCCTCAGGGCCTTTTATTGACCGGACTGCCTTCTGTGACCTCCACTTAACAGCAGCACAGAGACTTTCCATATCTACATTTTGAGAGAAACTTTGGGCCTGTAATACTACTTCAAGGTCTACTGCAAACAAGGATCTACTGTTTATTAGCCCCAAAACCTTCACTATAACTCTCCTTGCCTATCCTAAGGAACCAAAGGCCTATTGTAGCACCTGGCTCACGCAAAGCTCACCCAAGCTTCTCCTATACACATAGGCTGCCTAACAGAACGCAGGAAGACATTGTGAGGTGCAATTAGGTTAATATACAGAGCCCAGTGAGTTCCCCTGATTATACACAGAATCACATCATTTTATACAACCTACAGGGCTCAGATGAAAGAACTTATTGTGTGTAGTAGATACCATATAGGCAGCTAAAGCCACACAGCTTTGAGTGATCACTTGCTACTCTCTCTCCCCCCCTTTCCCATCGGCCCTATTTACCTACAGGTCATACCCCTGGTTCCTTTTTCCCAAGCCACCCAGAAGTGATCAAATCCCCTGGGGAGAGACAGTTTTATAACATCTCATGTGAGTACCCAGCAACTACCACAAACTTTCTTTAAATACAGTAACACCCTTTCCATAGACGCTCTCACTCTCTGTTTAATGGAGGTTTAAACACACCATTTGGGGGAGTGCCGAATTACTCGTCTTCATCTGCCATACGCTATAGGGATCATACAAACTTGCTCCTAATGGTGCACTGGTAGCCTCTATACTTCAGACTCTCATTAAAATGTCTAATGCTCAAAGAAAGAAGCAGAGGCAGTCCGATGTTCCGAAAAGGACCCTCTCGGATCATTTTTCTAGCAAAGCTCACTATGAGCAGGACATCTCAGACGAAGACTCTAGGGAATCATTAACATTACCAAAAGCACCCATAGAGCCATCCCCCTTTCTGGTGAAAGGTCTGCTAACACATACACCTCTATTCTTGACTCCATAAAGGAGTTATCAGAAAAGATGGACTCCCACCATGCGTCTCTTAAACATGATCTAAAAATGTCAGTATCAGAGTTGAAACGAGATATCTCATCTTTAGGAGACAGAACAGAAACGTTGGAGAAGAAGCAGGAAGATCTTCACCTTGATCATTCTAATCTATTAGCGTATACTCAAACACTTGCCAAAACAATTTCGGATCTGGAATCTAAAATGGCAGACGTGAAGGATAGGTTGCGTTGTAATAATAATCTCAGGATACGAGGTATCTCGGAAGATATAGAAACACCTGCCCTCTCAAAATTTCTTATGGACTTGTTTAGTGAGCTCTTAGGTCCTGTACAAACCCAAGAAGCTATCATGGACAGAGCGCACCGAACTCTACATCTGAGAAACTCACCCTCGGGATCACCTAGAGATGTGATAGTAAGGTTACACTACTACACCTTTAAAGAAAAGATCCTCAGAGCCTCATTTCAAAATAAAAACCTGAAAGACCGTTTTCATGCAATCCAGATCTTCCCAGATCTTACAACACATACCCTATTCAAGAGACGCACCTTCCAACAGATCACCCAATGCCTACGACAGAACAACATCAAATACCGTTGGGGGTTCCCTGTCAAGTTATATTTCCAGGTGGAAGACCGCTCCTGCTCCATATCCACCCCAGAACAGGGAGCTAAGCTCCTGCAGTCTTTGCAATTGCTACACGCTTCAGGTCAACCAAAAGACCCTGCAGAATGCACTGAGAGACTAAACATTTCGGCTCCTAGTTGGCGACCTCTACCGCAAACCTTCAGCTACCAAACCAAGAGGAAAGATGTCCCCCAACCATCAGAGGACACTTGATCCTAGACATTTAGGGGTACTGTGACATACTACACTTCTAGTACTATTCATTAGTACATTCCACTTTTACTCCTCTTTAACATTGTTCTTTAGCCCTTTGTCAAACGGGACATATTAGTTCTCATGATTGATCTCAGTTTCCTGTGAAGGGACTCTAACCAGTTGGTAACGTATCGTTTAAAATCTGTCTTATATGTTTACTTATTATGGTTATTTATCTCATATTCTAAATGTATGGGTTTATTTTAATATGCTTAGTATTGGTATTTGTTCTACAGGTTACAGTTATATTCCACCATGGCCCTCACATAGTTTGTAATGCACAGACCTATATGTATACATACAATGTCCCTACACCTACACCTCCAATCAACTGTTTCTCTCAATACACTGATAAGACCTTCATCAATACTCACACCTTAACCCGTGACTTTGGATGAGGTCTTACTATACCTATATACTTATCGTGCTACTTACCTGCCACATACTCTACTCACTAGAGAGAGGTCCAGCTACAACTGAGGTACATGACATACAGAACTTACATATAGACACATGGCCTCCTAGGTACTGCCCCTTAGCTATATTCTTGAGGGATACACGCTACTTTAGATCCTTATATTAAGGAATGACAGCTAGAGAAACATTAGATTAAGCCCGCTACATAACCTATGGACACCAAATCACGCCCTACAACCAACACATTGTTCATATATCCTTTGAGAATAGATCCAACACATAAGCCCCCCACACTTAGATAGGTAAACATTAACAAGAAATATCAAATAATTCTATATATATTAATTGTATTTCTCCCTGCCCACTTACGGCAGTATATATCATATTACAAGTTTTTCCTACAATTGTACGGGTTAATATATATTGTACTGCAAGTTTCTTTAATGTTTTATTCAATGTTTTTGTATGTTCACAACTTATAACTGTTGTTACAAGGATACTTGAATATGTGTGGTGACAGACTGTTATGTTTTACCTTCCATGATCTCTCTCCCTATTTAGTTCGCTCATATCCATTTACCCCAGGTGGAGACACCTTTACCATCTCCCAGTCCCTTCGGCACTCTCCTATCTCTTACATGCTTAGTAATCCTTACTCTCCCCTTACTCGCACTCCTGAGACTTCTTTTCTCCTTATCGTGACTTTAATATTCACCCTCTCTATCTTCATATGTTCTAGCCCTTTAAAACGCTTGGTTCACCATCAACACATAATATTTAGTGCACCCCCAAGAGCACTACTCTTAACATTTCAACTGCTACTCCCTCCCCCCCCAGCCCCCCGTACCCCCCACCATTTTCGAGCGGCATCTCATATATTTAACCAAACGAAAATACTAGTCTCGCAAACTACACGCCCTTAACTTTTCCCCCCTCCCCCCTTTTTTTTGTTCTTCTCTCTTCTTCTCTCTCCTTCTCCCTCCTCTTCGTTTCACTATTTTCACTCTTTAAGACCTCTCCTACCAGCTACCCCTCTACTTATGGCGCAAATCTGCATCCTAACACTCAACTCCCCTACTAAGCGCAGCCTTTTATTAAATATGCTCCACCATACCAGAGTTGATGTTGCCTTCATACAGGAGATGCATTGGTTAACAAAAGCGGATTTCCCTAGACTGACTAAGAAGTTTCCAACTGTTATTTCCACCCCTTACACTTCTAAATCCAGAGGTGTTGCGATCCTGAGTAGTTCACTGCTTACATATGAACCCAAATATATAGAAAGGGACCTACAAGCCAGTTTTATTATCCTAGTATGTAAATTGAATGATAAATTAGTCACCCTTGTTAATATTTACGCACCTAATACGAGGCAAATCAGATTTCTTAAGCAACTCCTGATTTCAGTGTCGGCGGTCAAACAAGGCGAGTTAATTCTAGGAGGAGACTTCAATTTAATATGGGACCCCATTGTAGATAGAATGGGCCCTAGGATCTCCCTATCGGAGAGAGCCACTCATCCCCTTTCGGTAGCTTTTCAAAAATTACTTTGTCAGTATGATCTCTACGATGTTTGGAGAGCCTTTCATCCAACGGATAAAGAGTTTACATTCTACTCCTCTCCACATAAATCTTACACTCGTATAGATTTCTTCTTTCTTAGCTCTCGCGCTCTAGAACACGTAACCTATACTAGAATGTCCCCCATATCATGGTCTGACTATGACTCCTTGCTGATAATTATAGGCCCGAATCTAGCTAGCCCCCATCCCCCCATGTGGCATCTCAAAGACTTTCTAGTCACTCATCCCACCCTCCAAATTGAAACTAGGGAGCTTATTTCCGACTTTCTATCTACCAATGATACAGCACAAGTCACCACAGAGGTTCTCTGTGCTTCGCTTAAGGCCTTTCTTAGGGGTCATTACATTGCTAAAGCTTCACAACTGCAGAAAATGCTAGGAGCGTCTCTAGTGTCACTTAATTGTCAGCTAAGATCCCTTAGGAACGAACTATCTACCTCTTACTCTGTAGCACTCAACACTCAACTCACAGAAGTGATACAACAAATCAGAACAATTGAGTATCAGAAAGCTCAAACCAATCTTGAAAAACTTAAACAGATATACTATCATAGGAGTAATAAGGCCTCCTCGCTCTTAGCCATGAAACTAAAATGTCGGACAGCGCAGGCTAAAATAACCCACATAAATGCACCAAATTATACAGTGACCTCCCCAAGAGAGATTGGAGAGACCTTCCGGAGGTTTTACTCCAACTTATATAACTTAGAGACCAGTGAGCCTCACCAACTACTCCCGCTAGCAGAGGTCTCCATGTTTTTAAGGACTCTGAATTCTCCTCTTTACCACAGGAAGCATGGCCAGACCTCTCCGCCCCAATTACACCTGAAGAAGTACATTTAAGCATAAAAGATCTTAGAGTAACCAAATCTCCAGGCCATGATGGCTTTACAGGGCAGTTTTATAAAACATTTGATTCTATTCTAACCCCGGTACTATGTAGGATGTTTAACGAAGTAAAACGTACGGGATGTTTTTGCGCAGAGTTTCTAGAAGCCACTATCACCACCATTCTGAAGCCCAGTAAAGACCCCCTAGACTGTGGTAGTTATCACCCCATTTCCCTTCTCAATCTGGATACCAAGTTATGCGCAAAAATTATAGCCACGCGACTATCTAGGGTGATTCCAAGTCTTGTTCATACAGACCAAGTGGGATTTATTCCACAGAGAGAGGGACCAGATGCTGCGAGACGGGTTCTGGACATTCTGTTAGAGGAGGCTAGGATAGAGGTACCCATGCTCGCCCTGTCACTTGACGGCGAGAAGGCCTTTGACAGGATGAGCTGGGAATATTTATGGGAGACCCTCCGAACGCTTGGGCTTCCAAATGACTTTATAACAGCTATACAGGCTTTATATTCTGGCCCCTCAACCAGAGTTAGGGGAGTGGGTTTTGAGTCGCTTCTTTTGAGATCTCTAATGGAACCAGACAAGGGTGCCCCTCTCGCTCTCTCAATAGAACCCCTAGCACAAGCATTTAGATTAGATCCAGCCATATAAGGAGTCACCTTTGGGAAGTCACAACATAAGATAGCGCTCTACACGGACGACATTACGCTCCTCTTAACTGACGCATCCCTTTCTGTACGAGCTGTTTTTAAACTCCTCTCCCACTTTGGTACTCTTAGCTACTATAAGTTAAATGTCAATAAGATGGAGGCTCTTCCTGTGAATGTCTCTCCTAGAACTGGCCGCCCTCCAGAAACAATTTAAGTTTCAGTGGTCCGCACACTCTATAAAACTCCTGGGCACCTATCTCAGCATGTCCATACCCACAGTAGTTACTAAAAATTTCTCGGATAGGCTTCCTGAATGGCAGAGACTTTTGGAATCCTGGGAATTTCGGGAGATTTCATGGACAGGCAGGATCTCTGCTATTAAGATGTCTTTTGTTCCTAAGATCCTTTATCTCTATCACTCCTTTCCGATTAATATTCCTAGACCCATACTTAATAGGTTACAAAGCCTAATTACCAACTATATATGGAAAGGTAAAAAGCCCAGGACTTCTACACGTACCCTACAGAGAGACGTCACCAGTGGAGGGCTAAGTCTACCAAACATTCTATACTATTACCAATCGTCGCGATTATCACATTTAATGAGTTGGAGTGATGCTATGGGAGCCTCTTCCTGGAGGGAAGTGGAGCAATCATTTCTTCCTCGGGGGCTCTCACTCAGTGATCTCCCTTGGATCCCCCCACACGGGCAAGGATATCTCAAAATCACTCACACCATAATCATGGACACGCTACAGTTCTGGAATCAAATTCGACACCTCCCTACTATAGCTCTGCATCCCTCCCCGCGGCAGACAATTGCAGGTTCTCTTTTTTGTCTCCCCGACTCCCACATAATGACCTGGAGAGGCCTTGCGGTTACTACTGTTTCAGATTTCTATGGTCACACAAACATGTTGTCACATAGCAGAGTTTGCGTTGATATGCAGATCCCTACCAAGCTTAAGATTGAAGCTTTTCACCTTTGTTCTTTTCTTAAAGCATGGGGTTTTCCCAGAAGGGATCTTAGGGAGCCCAAAATCTTGGAGCACAGATGGACCTTGACTCCTCCACCAGGGGGAACTCTTTCATTCCATTATGGTCTCCTCCTTGAATCTCATTTAGATCATAAGATCTCACAACACCTTGCTTGGGAGAGAGAGCTAAATTCTACTGCCGACACTGAAATGTGGCATAGGGAGATACTCTTTACCAAGAAGCTGCTTCATTGTGCAACCCTATGGGAGTTTTATTACAAGATCACAGTTAGATGGCACCTAGTCCCTTACACCCTGCACAAGATTCACGTCAATCATCCTCCTACTTGTTCGAGAGGATGTGGCATGCTAGGTACACAGAGCCACATATGGTGGTACTGCCCCAAAATTGTACCAGTTTCCACACAGCTGTGACACATCTTTAACTCCATACATTTCACTTACACCCTTAGCCATCAGGTGTGTCTACTACATATAGGACTCCCAACCGTGCCCCAAGCCCACAAATTCCTTATTATCTACTTACTCGTGTCTGTTAAGCTCGAAATCGCTAAGGCTTGGAAACAGAAATTACCTCCCACCATCCCACAATTTATGGCCACTGCGCATTTCATTCAGAAAATGGAATCATATTCCTATTCTGTTCTAGATAAGATGGACTCATACATAGATATTTGGTCCCCTTGGCTGGAGAAGTTCCCACATTAAAGGCCCAATATTCTAACACTGTACTGATTTCTTCTGCCCCTGCCCTCTTCTCTTATTATTATTTTTCTTTCCCACATCGGTTCCACTTTTCCCCCCCCCCTTTTTTTTCTCCCCCTATCCTTTCCGCCTCCCCTCTATAGTTATCTCACTAATGGTTTACGAGACATCCATCAATATGAGATATTGCGTACTATAAGATATAAAATGTAAAATGAGAACTGCTGAATCCATCTCACTGACTTTAAGATTGTGATTACATTGTTGATGGTCATAAACATAAAATGTTTTAGATGCAACTGAGGATATGATGTTTAACACCTGTTAGGATTTACTTCTACCATGACTTTGTTTATTTTACCATCACTCAGCTCATTAATCCTGACATATGCTTATCGACCCATGTAACTCTATGGTCGCATAGATATTTGATGATCCCTGCGTGGATACATTTGATGGTTATGTTTATAAATGTTTGTCACTTTTGTTCTCACAATAAAAAGAACTAAGCGTAAAACTCTATTATCATGATGCCGGGTTATCATGACACCGGTTTACTATGACACCGGGTTGCCTAGACCTGGCTACTATGACCCGGTCGCTCTTTTGACACAGTCCGTCTCGACGCATCTTTGATGCCTCGCGTGGTCTTTTCGTGCATTGCATCATTCTCAACACATCCTTCTTGCATCATCTTTGGCGCCCATTTTCCTTTAAATTCCATTCAGTTTCTCTGTCCCTAGTATTAAATCTATCTTGTGGGTGTGCCTTATACTTATTTTTGGATATCAAATTCTGGCTTGTGACTCGGACCTCCTTTGACCATCCTTCTACCTGCTGATTTCATTCTGTTGCCCGATTGGTTTTGACCTTGGATCTCCCTGACTAAGCTTTTGGACTCTGATTCTGTTTTCCTGTAACCATCTGGTTTGACCCCATGGCTTGTCGACTCTGCCTTGACCGTTCAGGTCATTTTCTGGTACTTAGCTCTTTGCTATTCTCCTGGTGCTCAGTCATCCTCCTCCTGGGTCCTATCTCTACTATCCCACAGATTTTTCGTTGTCACTCCAATTTTTGTAACAAGAATACAGGCCAGGATTTGTTTTATAGTGAAATATCTGAAACATCCTAACACAAATTTACACTATCTGTTAAAAAAATAGGGATATTAAACAAGAAAGAACTAGAATATCTCACCCCACTACAACCCAAAGTCCCAGTGTTTTATTTTCTCCCTAAAATACACAAGACACTTATAGACCCCCCCCCCCCCCCCCCGTCATGCCCATTATATCTGGGATTGATTCAATCAGTGCAAATCTGTCCCAATATGTGGATAGATTCCTTCAAAACTATGTTAAACAATTATCGTCTTATTAGATAATGTGAAATGCAAAACCCCTCTTATTTTAGCAATATGCAAAGTTTCATCTCTCTACACTAATATTTCACACACCTTAGGGATAGAATCTATTAAATACTTTCTAGGTAGAGATATGAAATTAGATCCATTACAAAAATAATTTATAGTGAACAGCGTGGACTATATTCTCAAACATAATTATTTATCTTTTAATAATACAATTTGTAATCAAATTAAGGGTACAGCAATGGGGACCAGGTTTGCCCCAAGCTATGCTAACTTATTTATGGGTAGATGGGAAAATGATTTCCTTAATAATAGTGAAATTGGGGGGGAACCTGGTCCTTTACAAAAGATTCATAGACAATATCCACATTTTGTGCATTGGGGATGCACCCTCTCTAGAGGCTTTGCTCACTATAATAAATGAAAATGGTCAAGGAATAAATTTGACCTATAATTATAGTAATGAAATGATTGTATATTTGGATTTGGAGATTAGAATAGAGAATGGAGATATAAAAACTTGCACCCACTTTAAAAATGTGGATGCAAATAATTATATTCATGGAGACAGCTGCCACTTAAAGAAATTGAAAGAAAATATCCCATACGGGCAAACTGAGAATAAGAAAGAACTGTACAAAATTCCCAGACTATAACGAACAAGTCAGAATATTAAAGAAGAAATTCAACGAAAGAGGATATAAGGATGATCTGATGCAGACAGCTATCACAAAAGCCAGGAATATAGAAAGGAAACCTAAAACTGAGATTACACATAGTGATCAGAGTTTCATTAACACTTCTTTCATTACTGATTTTAATAAGGATCATAAGTTTGTTAAAAAGATCCTTAGAAAGCATTGGCATTTAATACAAAGTGATCCCTACATAGGAAATAAAGTTATAGCATACCCTAGAATGATTTTTAGAAAAGCTAAGAACCTCAAAAACATACTTGCACCAAGTGAGTTTAGGAAAGACAACAAAACCCCCTTAGGTAGAGATCTGTATAGAGAGGAGCTAAAAGGGTTGTTTTCCTTGCCATACATGCAAGGCATGCAATAAAAACAAAACAACTTCACTTCCACACAAACAGGAAAAGAGTTTAACATAAAATAAACAATCAGAGGCACTGACAAAGGCCTGATTTATCTTATTGAATGTTCCTGCAAAAAACATTATTTGGGTGAAACAACAAGAAGTTTGAGGGAGAGAATTAGGGAACATTTAAGTTGCATAAGAAATGGGAGACATGTTGCATATATCTATAAACATTTCAGGGAATTCCACAATAATAACCGCAAACATCTGAAATTTTGTGGAATTCAGAAAGTGAAACAAGATTGGAGGGGAGGTGACTTGGAGGAAATACTACAAAGAAGTGGAGTTAATATAAAAGATGAAAACTTTGCAACCTAGGGGTTTAAATTCAGAGATAGAAGTGAACAGATTTCTTTAAACCAAATAGGTCTTTAAGAGAAAAATAGTGAGAACATTTAGATTTGCATAAGACTACACTTCCAATTATAAGTGTCACTGATGTTTGTCTCTGACTTATTTTGGAATATGAGTTATATGGATTTTTAAACATTCTCTACTATAGACACACGAGAGCTGTTTTAGAAAAAATATTCTTTAGAAACAACATTCACTTATCACTTGATACATCTGTATATTTGTGTGTATATACATGCAATATTAAATGATGTCCCTATTAATAAAATATAAACGAAATAAGATCAATTTATGATGCACATATCAGTTTATTATGCATACATCACTTTATTATGCACATATCACTTTATATGAAATGTTTACGGTGTTCTTTATGTATGTGTGTGTGTGTGTATATATATATATATATATATATACAGGGAGTGCAGAATTATTAGGCAAGTTGTATTTTTGAGGATTAATTTTATTATTGAACAACAACCATGTTCTCAATGAACCCAAAAAACTCATTAATATCAAAGCTGAATAGTTTTGGAAGTAGTTTTTAGTTTGTTTTTAGTTATAGCTATTTTAGGGGGATATCTGTGTGTGTAGGTGACTATTACTGTGCATAATTATTAGGCAACTTAACAAAAAACAAATATATACCCATTTCAATTATTTATTTTTACCAGTGAAACCAATATAACATCTCAACATTCACAAATATACATTTCTGACATTCAAAAACAAAACAAAACAAATCTAATATAGCCAATATAGCCACCTTTCTTTGCAAGGACACTCAAAAGCCTGCCATCCATGGATTCTGTCAGTGTTTTGATCTGTTCACCATCAACATTGCGTGCAGCAGCAACCACAGCCTCCCAGACACTGTTCAGAGAGGTGTACTGTTTTCCCTCCTTGTAAATCTCACATTTGATGATGGACCACAGGTTCTCAATAGGGTTCAGATCAGGTGAACAAGGAGGCCATGTCATTAGATTTTCTTCTTTTATACCCTTTCTTGCCAGCCACGCTGTGGAGTACTTGGACGCGTGTGATGGAGCATTGTCCTGCATGAAAATCATGTTTTTCTTAAAGGATGCAGACTTCTTCCTGTACCACTGCTTGAAGAAGGTGTCTTCCAGAAACTGGCAGTAGGACTGGGAGTTGAGCTTGACTCCATCCTCAACCCGAAAAGGCCCCACAAGCTCATCTTTGATGATACCAGCCCAAACCAGTACTCCACCTCCACCTTGCTGGCGTCTGAGTCGGACTGGAGCTCTCTGCCCTTTACCAATCCAGCCACGGGCCCATCCATCTGGCCCATCAAGACTCACTCTCATTTCATCAGTCCATAAAACCTTAGAAAAATCAGTCTTGAGATATTTCTTGGCCCAGTCTTGACGTTTCAGCTTGTGTGTCTTGTTCAGTGGTGGTCGTCTTTCAGCCTTTCTTACCTTGGCCATGTCTCTGAGTATTGCACACCTTGTGCTTTTGGGCACTCCAGTGATGTTGCAGCTCTGAAATATGGTGAAAAACAGTTAAGAGTGAGTGCACCTATTGGATTGAGACAGCTCAACCCTGATAAACAGCTGTTCCTTCAAACAACTGTGAGGGATCGATGGGGTAAAAAACAAGTGAGGGGAGCTGTGTGTATTTCAATACATAAATAATATGTGTTACCGTGACCTTTAAATGAGCTTCTCGTATTGGTTTCAAAATTCAATCATAATATATATTGCGCTGTGATAAGGTAAACAAATAGGTGAAAATTGGGTGAAAAATAGTGAAAATATGACTACAAGAGGTTAAAAAACAAAATATTTAATTGTTGCCATACAAAACAATATTGGACTAGATAATATATTCTGATAGGATAATAAGTGGTAAAGAGCTCTATTACCTTGCATATATTATATATTAAAATTCCTAAATCACGTTAAAATTGACAATAAATTCACAATAAATTCATGCTATAGTGTTCAAAGCATATGATAAAAACAGATTAAGTTAAAATAATTAACGTAGGAGGTGAAAATAAATGTTCATCTGATGAATTGCAAGTATCTTTTGATGTGACTTTAAATGTGACTTTTAGATGGAAATGAAATTACTCACAGTTTGCATGAAATAATTTTTCCAGGTGTCTGATTGGTTGAAACAGACAAGCCTTTATGTGAATAAAATAATTTTTCGCTGTAGTTAAAACTTGTAGATCGAAATTGTAGATGAAGATAACAACTACTGGATGGTAAAGATGCTGAAACTGTTTACCTAAACTGGGTTTGCAGGAGTTTCAGTTGTTGATAAAACTTGGTTCTGTATATTTAAACTGTTATCTAAGACTTGGTTTGCAGGAGTTTCAGTTGTTGGTATGACTTAATTATAGAAACTACGCGTTTCGGCTTCAGCCTTTATCAAGATCATCCAGTAGTTGTTATCTTCATCTACAATTTCGATCTACAAGTTTTAACTACAGCGAAAAATTATTTTATTCACATAAAGGCTTGTCTGTTTCAACCAATCAGACACCTGGAAAAATTATTTCATGCAAACTGTGAGTAATTTCATTTCCAACTAAAAGTCACATTTAAAGTCACATCAAAAGATACTTGCAATTCATCAGATGAACATTTATTTTCACCTCCTACGTTAATTATTTTAACTTAATCTGTTTTTATCATATGCTTTGAACACTATAGCATGAATTTATTGTGAATTTATTGTCAATTTTAACTTGTGATTAAGGAATTTTAATATATAATATACGCAAGGTAATAGAGCTCTTTACCACTTATTATCCTATCAGAATATATTATCTAGTCCAATATTGTTTTGTATGGCAACAATTAAATATTTTGTTTTTTAACCTCTTGTAGTCATATTTTCACTATTTTTCACCCAATTTTCACCTATTTGTTTACCTTATCACAGCGCAATATATATTATGATTGAGTTTTGAAACCAATACGAGAAGCTCATTTAAAGGTCACGGTAACACATATTATTTATGTATTGAAATACACACAGCTCCCCTCACTTGTTTTTAGCTCTGAAATATGGCCAAACTGGTGGCAAGTGGCATCTTGGCAGCTGCACGCTTGACTTTTCTCAGTTCATGGGCAGTTATTTTGCGCCTTGGTTTTTCCACACGCTTCTTGTGACCCTGTTGACTATTTTGAATGAAACGCTTGATTGTTCGATGATCACGCTTCAGAAGCTTTGCAATTTTAAGAGTGCTGCATCCCTCTGCAAGATATCTCACTATTTTTGACTTTTCTGAGCCTGTCAAGTCCTTCTTTTGACCCATTTTGCCAAAGGAAAGGAAGTTGCCTAATAATTATGCACACCTGATATAGGGTGTTGATGTCATTAGACCACACCCCTTCTCATTACAGAGATGCACATCACCTAATATGCTTAATTGGTAGTAGGCTTTCGAGCCTATACAGCTTGGAGTAAGACAACATGCATAAAGAGGATGATGTGGTCAAAATACTCATTTGCCTAATAATTCTGCACTCCCTGTATATATATATATATATATATATATATAATTGCTTTATTAAATGATGCTCTTATTTTTTATTTTTAAACATTAATGAATTAGAAATTGTTCTCAATGTATGTATCAGTTTATTTTGCATATATCACATTATTATGCACATATCACTTTATATGAATTGTTTAAGGGGCTCTCTATGTATTGTAAAAATACCACCTTATTACAAACCATCTATGAAGCATTTTATTCCACCTTTAATTTTGGAAAAAAGGGTAACCAATCACAAGCACCTTAAGGATATTTAAGAGTGGCCCCTAACACAGCAAAAGCATCTTGATAAAGCCATATAAACAGGTGAAACGCATCGAAGGCGAAGTACTGTGGGGTGCCAGTGTGATTATTAAAGCTTAGAGTTAGGTGTCTGATTCTTCAATCAAGAGTTTGTTATTTTTAAGCAGAGCAGGTTTGCTCTGTTTTCCTGGGGTGTAGCTGTAGTCCATGTCAGTCTCTTCAGTAGAGCAGTGGTGGCTTTTAAGCATTTGGGAACTTGTGGGGTATAATCCCCACTGTGCCTCCCTATCAGTTTTTTTGCTGGCCTTTATTTTTAAAAGCCTAAGTAGGTTTACTTAGTCTTTTTTGTTTTTCCACAGGTCCATGTGAGGGATGAAGCCTTTCAAACCTTGTGAGCTGCCCTGCTGCCAGGCAGACTGTGATGGAGGTAAGTGCTACTATTATTTTTCTGATGGAGGATCTCAGAATTTTTTTGGCACTTATGGGGTTAATTTTGAGATATTTTTTTTTCCTATTTATGTGCAGGTTTTTTAATATGGCAGTGATTGTGTGTGGGGGTGGGGCACTGTGAGAGGATGGCTCTGTTAGGAGTGCTGTTTTAGCTCACCTTATTTTGGCTCTGCTTGTTTAATTTTTTTTATAAGAGAGTACGGTCTGCTCGTTTTTAGTGTTACACTTTTTCTGTTCCTCCAGGCGGAGGAAGTGATTAGTATAATGCTGGCCGGGAGGTGGTGAGGCACGCCCACGATGGGTGGAGTTCTCTTGGCACAAGTTTTCACGCGCTCCTTCTTTAGTTCTTAGGAGTGCAGAGGTGAGGTCGTTTTGTTTTAGCTGCGGTCAGCTTGTTTCTAGTTTGGGCGGACCGGGTGCTGTTTTTTCCTCGGAGTCCGGATTGATTTGTTTGTTCCGGTGGGAGGAGGTTAGGTAAGCACTTCAGCAAGGTTTTGTTGAGGTGTAGTGGTATGCTGCAGGGGTCCTGGGTTCATTGTTTGGTGTTTTAATACTTTTTGTTTTTTCTTCTTAAAGGGATAGCGGTTTTTATTTTAATATAAAAAAAAATCAAAATTTGTATTTTTATTTTAGTCGTATGTATTTGAGATGGACCAAGAGGACTTGCAAGCTGTTACTTGCAATCTATGTCTAGATGCTCATGTGGAGCCTCCTATTCCTTTTTGTTCCTCATGTATAGAGAGAGCATTACATTACAGGGATAGGCTTTTTGATTCAGAGCCTTCATTTTCTAAGGAGAATGTTTTTCAGGAGTCTCCTGTTCAAGCTGTAGAGCAGTGTTCTCCCCAATCATTCCAATCTCAATCCTCTTCTCATGCAGTGCCCTGCGTTTCGTCTCAGGTTGGTTTTTCTTTGCAGGATATGGCTACTCGCATATCCTCTGCTGTATCTGAGGCTTTGTCTGCTTTTCCTGTATTGCAGGGGAAGCGCAAAAGGAAGTATAAGGTTTCTGACTCTGTTGGAGTTATGTCAAATGTTTCCTCCCATAGGTCTGAGGAAGAAGATATTTCAGTAACGTCTGAGGGTGAAATTTCAGACTCTGATAGTGTAATTCAGATTTAAGCTGGAGCACCTCCAATTGTTGGAGGTTTTGGCTACTTTGGATGACTCTGACTCTACGGTCATAGATACTCCCAAGAAGGCTAGTAAACTTAAGTTTTTTGAAGTTCCTTCAGTGGCGGAAGTTTTTCCTGTTCCAGATCGTGTTTCAGAGATTATTACATGGAAATGGGAGAAGCCTGAAATTCCTTTTTCCCCTTCTCCAATTTTTAGGAAGATGTTTCCTATTGCGGATTCTATTAAGCAATCTTGGCAGACGGTTCCTAAGGTAGAGGGAGCTATTTCCACTTTGGCCAAGAGGACCACTATTCCTATTGAGTATAGTAGTTCTTTTAAGGATCCCATGGATAAGAAGTTGGAGGCTTTACTTAAAATGATGTATGTTCATCAGAGGTTCCAATGACAGCCTACTGTGTGTATTGCTATGGTTACCAGTGCGGCTGCATATTGGTTTGATGCGTTGTCTGATTCTATTCAGCAGGATACTCCTCTGGAGGAGATTCAGGATAGAATTAAGACTTTAAAATTTGTCTAATTCTTTTATTGCGGATGCTTCTTTACAGGTCATCAAGATTTCTGGCTTTGCTGTTTTGGCAGGCAGGGTCTTATGGATTAAGTCCTGGTCTGCAGATGTATCATCTAAATCAAAGCTTTTATCCATCCCTTACAAGGTAAGACCTTGTTTGGGCTGGGTTTGGTTGAGATTATTTCTGATATTACGGGAGGGAAGGGACAGTCTCTCCCTCAGGATAAGAGAAATAAGCAGAAGGGTCGTCAGAGTAATTTTCGTTCCTTTCTTAACTTCTCTGGTAAGTCTTCCTCTTCCTCCTCCAAGCAGGATCAGTCCAAGCCTTCTTGGAAGTCCTATCAGTCCTGGAGCAAGGGAAAGCAATCTAAGAAGCCTGGTGCGGACTCAAAGTCAGCATGAAGGGTCTTCTCCCGATCCAGGAATGGATCATGTGGGGGGCAGGCTTTCCTTTTTCGCTCAAGTCTGGGTTAGAGATGTTGCAGATCCCTGGGTGGTAAATATTGTTTCCCAGGGATACAAACTAGAGTTCAGAACTTTTCCTCCCAGGGGCCGGTTTCTTCTCTCCAGGTTATCTGTAGACTAGATAAAAAGAAAGGCATTCGTAGGTTGTGTTCAGGATCTTCCCGACATGGGAGTGATCATTCTGGTTCCAGTTCAGGAGCAGGGTCTAGGTTTTTATTCCAATCTGTTTATCGTTCCCGAAAAGGAGGGAACTTTCAGACCCATCCTAGATCTTAAGTGTGTAGTTTTCTCAGAGTTCCGTCTTTCATGATGGAAACTATTAGGTCAATTCTTCCTTTGGTTCAAGAGGGTCAATTCATGACTACAGTAGATCTAAACGATGCGTATCTGCATATTCCCATTCACAAGGAACATCACAGGTTTCTGAGATTTGCTTTCCTAGACAAGCATTTTCAATTTGTGGCTCTTCCCTTTGCTATTGTGACAGGTCCCAGGGTGTTCTCAAAGGTCCTGGGTGCGTTATTGGTGGTGCTCATATTGCAGGGGGTTGCGGCAGCTCCTTATCTGGATGACATTCTAGTTCAGGCACCATCTTTTCATCTAGCAAACTCCCATATGAAGTTGTTGTTGTCTTTTCTGTGCTCCCCCAGTTGGAAGGTGAATTTAAGAAAAGGTTCCTTGATTCCGTTAACAAGAGTGGTATTCTTGGGAACCATTATAGATTCTCTAGAAATGAAGATTTTTCTGACATAGCCAAGGAAATAAAAAATGTTCAATTCTTGCCTTGCTCTTCAGTCCTCTCCTCAGCCATCGGTGGCTCAGTGTATGGAGGTTATTGGTCTGATGGTTTCAGTCATGGACATCATTCCGTTTGCTCGGTTCCATCTCAGGCCTCTGCAGTTATATGGGATTATACGGATCTGTCTCCAAGGATTGTTCTAGATCAGGCTGCAAGAGATTCTCTTCTGTGGTGGTTGTCTCAAGATCTTCTCTCCCAGTGAACCTGTTTTCACAGGCCTTCCTGGGTGATTGTGACAATGGATGCCATTCTGCTGGGTTTGGGAACTGTCTTTGATTTGCTGAAGGCTCAGGGTCTGTGAACTCGGGAGGAATCGGTTCTTCCCATAAATATTCTAGAATTGAGGGCAATCTTCAATGCTCTTCTGGCCTGGCCTCGGTTAGCTTCAGCCCAGTTTATCAGATTTCAGTCAGACAACATTACGTCAGTGGCTTACATCAATCATCAAGGAGGAACTTGGAGTTCCCTGGCCATGATAGAGGTAACCAAGATTATGCAGTAGGCGGAGGCTCACAACTGCTGTCTATCTGCAATTTACATTCTTGGGGTGGGCAATTGGGAAGCTGATTTTCTGAGCAGACAGACTTTTCATCCGGGGGAGTGGAAACTTCATCTGGATGTGTTTTCCAGTTTGATTCTCAAATGGGGTCAACCGGAGTTGACTCTTATGGCATCACTTCACAATGCCAAGCTTCCGAAGATCAAAGTCAAGGGATCCATAGGCTGTACTGATAGATGCTCTAGCAGTTCCTTGGAAGTTCAGTCTGGCATATGCGTTTCCTCTGTTTGCCCTACTTCCTCGGGTCATTGCTCGGATTTGACAAGAGAGGGCGTCAGTGATTCTCATTGCTCCAGCGTGGCCTCGTGGGATCTGGTATGCAGATCTGGTGGAGATGTCATCCTTTCCTCCTTGGAATCTTCTGTTAAGGAAGGACCTTCTACTTCAGGGGCCTTTCCTTTATCCAAATCTCATTTCTCTGAAGCTGACTGCTCGGAGATTGAATGCTTGATTTTATCTAAGCGTTGGTTTTCTGAGTCGTTTATTGAGACTATGATTCAGGCGCGTAAGCCTGTGACTAGAAGGATCTATTATAAGATATGGCATAAATATCTGAAGTGGTGTGATTCCAGAGGCTACTCATGGAATTGAGTCAGGATTCCAAGGTTTTTGTCTTTTCTCCAGGAGGGTCTGGAGAAGGGTTTAACTGCAAGTACCCTGAAGGGTCAAATTGCTGCTTTATCTATTTTGTTGCACAAATGTCTGGCGGATGTGCCAGATGTTCAGTCTTTTTGTCAGGCCTTGGTTAGAATCCGGCCTATGTTTAAGTTTGTGACTCCTCCTTGGAGTCTCAATTTAGTTCTTAGAGTTCTCCAACAGGCTCCGTTTGAGCCTATGCATTCCTTGGATATTAAGTTGTTAACCTGGAAGGTTTTATTTTTGGTTGTTATCTCTTTGGCTCGAAGAGTTTCGGAGCTTTCAGCGTTGGAGTGAGTCTCCTTTTCTTATTCTTCATTCTGATAAGGTAGTACTGCGTACTGCTCTAGGTTTTCTTCCCAAGATTATTTCTGATAAGAATATTAATCAAGAAAATGTTGTTCCTTCTTTGTCCTAATCCTTCTTCTCATAAGGAACATTCGTTGTACAACCTGGATGTAGTTTGTGCATTGAAATATTATTTGAAGGCGACTAAGGATTTTCGCTAGTCTGCTTCTTTATTTGTTGTTTTTTCTGAGAAGAGTAAAGGTCAGAAAGCTACGGCTATTTCTTTCTTGTTGGTTGAGGAGTATTATTCGCTTGGCATATGAGACTGCTGGACAGCAGCCTCCTGAGGAAATCACGGTTCATTCCACGAGGGCTGTTTCTTCTACTTGGGCTTTCAAAAATGGTGCTTCTGTAGATCAGATTTGCAAGGCTGCCACTTGGTCATCTTTACACAATTTTTCAAAATTTTCTAAATTTGATACTTTTGCTTCAGCTGAGGCTTCTTTTGGGAGAAAGGTTTTTCAAGCAGTGGTGCCTTCTGTTTAGGCTAACTTTCTTGTCCCTCCCTTATCATTCGTGTCCTCTAGCTTGGGTATTGATTCCCAATAGTAATTATGATGATCATAAATTTATGATTACCTGATAAATTTGTTTCTTTCTTGACACAGTGAGTCCACGGCCCGCACTGTATTTTCAGACAGTTTATTTATATATATATATATATATATATATATATATATATATATATAATATATTCTATTTCTTTATCTATATATCCTTGTGTTACACTTCGAGATTTTAACAGTCTTTAGAGTAAATAAATAAACATATGTATAAATGCAACTCATATATATACTCAAATGCATACTTCAAGTAACATTTGAGCTGTTAATAACATATTGTATTTAATCTGGCTTATATGTGATCCTTATGTAACAAAAATAGATAGTTTTTTAACGATTGCTACATGGTACTGTTTCATTTTCCTATTGAATTCTGACTAAGTTACTATTCTTGTAATTAAACAATACTAGTATCCATAGCAATGAATAAACAACCCATCCAGACTCCTGAGAAAGAAACCATGCAACTTCCTGTGGAATCTCATGAACCAACAACAACTTAGATCACGTACTGACTTTGAACCAATTACACCCAGTAGGAGGGAGTGCAAATATGGTAAATAGGTGTCTATGTCAGCCCCGCGTACACCTCTGAGGAAGCAATAATGAAACGCGACCGCGTTAGGGGACGTTGTGTTCTTTTTTTTTTTACTTGCTGCTTTCTGGTCCATAATAATTTAGCTTTAATCCTTAACAATTTCGTAAATACAAGCACAGACTCTGTAGTTTGGTAATAACGAGCCTAGGTGTTCTCTAATTGTTGTCGATACGCAATTTGTGCTATCGAATTTAGTTTCTTTGTTAATAATACAAGATATAATGTGTACAACTCTGCTCATATACAGCGGTTATTAATTTATTTACTCAGTGGCAGGCTGATCTTACCACGAAACGTATACATTTACAACTTAAGAACCGCTAAGTATTTGCAGGGATAAATGTTAACATTCTAGTATTCTTAACATAACGACTAGCTCACTTGCTACAAAGAGCATTTAGGCAAAGAAACATATGTTGCTACTAATAGTATTAAGGTGGGAATGATAACATCATATGTTATTTATTGAGGTGACGCTATGTTATAGTGGACATATATTATTATACCCTTCTAAATTCTGCTAAAAATTATTTCATCTAACATACTATAAGAACACAATTAGAAAATTATTCCCAGTGCTATTATATAATTTGATCTGAAAGGTCAATGTGTTGTGACATTCTGATACATGCACATTTCAACTCACAAAATATCAGTGCATTCTTATTGTAGTGAATACCTACATTTAACGTGCCAAACATACTATTCACAATAATCTTTCTCTGTGGTCAAAATATAATGGTAAATGATATATCCATGAAACCAAGTAGATCACACTGATAACCCTTGAAATTGTGAACTTGCCGTATAACACAGCTTTTCCAAGTGCAATTTCCAAGAAGTGTAATATCTGTAAAGGAATATGTTAATGACCAATTATTTGGCTTTAATTATAGACATGTTAAATATTTATGTTAAGTAGGTAACACACACGCCTTGAGGTGGAGCTCCAAAGCGGTGAGAGCGGTGAGATTACTAGGCTTACTTTACAGCCTTGTTACTTGTATGTATTACTAAATTGCTGGGTATATTGCATTACCAGCAATTTTTATCATCACTGCAATCCCACCTTTAAAACAAAGGACATTATGAAGTTCACTGTGTACACAATCACACAATTACAATACTGTTTAGCATTGAAGTGCTTACGTCACCACATTGCCTATGCACAGTAATACGCTCACGGTGCACTAATATCACACAGAGTGCTGCAACTGCATTGCACGTTTATATATCCATATTCTTTAACACGGTTTTCTCTCACCGCTCACTTACCTACAGCACTGATATTACGAGTTTTTACAAACCCGTCGTTAAAAGACAAGAAGTGAGCATTGAGCAAAATTTTGCTCATTAACACACTCCAATACCAGCGCTGCTTAAGTCAGCGGTGAGCTGGTCGTACGTGCTCGTGCACGATTTCCCCATAGGAATCAACGGGGAGAGCCGGCTGAGAAAAAGTCTAACACCTGCAAAAAAGCAGCGTAAAACTCAGTAACGCAGCCCCATTGATTCCTATGGGAAACACATTTTATATCTACACCTAACACCCTAACATGAACCCTGAGTCTAAACACCCCTAATCTTACACTTATTAACCCCTAATCTGCCGCCCCCGACATCGCCGCCACCTGCATTATATTTATTAACCCCTAATCTGCCGCTCCTGACACCGCCGCCACCTACATTATATTTATGAACCCCTAATCTGCTGCCCCCAACATTGCCGCCACCTACATTATATTTATTAACCCCTAATCTGCCTCCCCCAATGTCGCCGCCACCTACCTACACTTATTAACCCCTAATCTGCCACCCCAACGTCGCTGCCCCTATAATAAACATATTAACCCCTAAACCGCCGCACTCCCGCCTCGCAAACATTAGTTAAATATTATTAACCCCTAATCTGCCATCCCTAACATCGCCGCCACCTACCTACATTTATTAACCCCTAATCTGCCACCCCAACGTCGCCGCCACTATACCAAATGTATTAACCCCTAAACCTAAGTCTAACCCTAACAGCCCCTAACTTAAATATAATTTAAATAAATCTAAATAAAATTACTATCATTAACTACATTATTCCTATTTAAAACTAAATACTTAGCTATAAAATAAACCCTAAGATAGCTACAATATAACTAATATAATCCCTAATCTGCCTCCCCCAATGTCGCCGCCACCTACCTACACTTATTAACCCCTAATCTGCCACCCCAACGTCGCTGCCCCTATAATAAACATATTAACCCCTAAACCGCCGCACTCCCGCCTCACAAACATTAGTTAAATATTATTAACCCCTAATCTGCCATCCCTAACATCGCCGCCACCTACCTACATTTATTAACCCCTAATCTGCCACCCCCATCGTCGCCGCCACTATACTAAATGTATTAACCTCTAAATCTAAGTCTAACCCTAACCCTAGCAACCAATAACTTAAATATAATTTAAATAAGTCTAAATAAAATTCCTATCATTAACTATATTATTCCTATTTAAAACTAAATACTTACCTATAAAATAAACCCTAAGCTAGCTACAATATAACTATTAGTTGCATTGTATCTAGTTTAGGGTTTATTTTTATTTTACAGGCAAGTTTGTATTTATTTTAACTAGATAGAATATTATTAAATAGTTATTAACTATTTAATAACTACCTAGCTAAAATAAATACAAAAGCACCTGTAAAATAAAAATAAACCCTAACACTACACTATAATTAAATAAATTTACTAAATTAAATACAATTAAATAAATTAAATTAGCTAAAGTACAAAAAAAAAACCCCACTAAATTACAGAAAATAATAAACAAATTAAAGATATTTAAACTACACGTAATCTAATAGCCTATCAAAATAAAAAAAGCCCCCCCAAAATAAAAAAACCCTAGCCTAAACTAAACTACCAATAGCCCTTAAAAGGGCCTTTTGTGGGGCATTGCCCCAAAGTAATCAACTCTTTTACCTGTAAAAAAAAATACAAACACCAACAGTAAAACCCACCACGCACACAAACAACCCCCCAAATAAAATACTATCTAAAAAAACCTAAGCTCTTCATTGCCCTGAAAAGGGCATTTGGATGGGCATTGCCCTTAAAAGGGCAGTTAGCTCTTTTGCAGGCCCAAGCCCTAACCTAAAAATAAAACCTACCCAATACACCCTTAAAAAAACCTAACACTAACCCCCTGAAGATCGACTTACAGTTCTGAAGATCCGACATCCATCCTCAAGGAAGCAGCAGAAGTCTTCATCCAACCGGGTCGAAGTTCTCAACGAAGCCGGGAGAAGTCTTCATCCAAGCCCGGCAAAGTGGTCCTCCAGACGGGCAGAAGTCTTCATCCAGACGGCATTTTCTATCTTCATCCATCCGACGCAGAGCGGGTCCATCTTCAAGACATCCGATGCGGAGCATCCTATTCATTCCACGACTACCCGATGAATGAAGGTTCCTTTAAGGGACGTCATCCAAGATAGCGTCCCTTAGATTCCGATTGGCTGATAGAATTCTATCAGCCTATCGGAAATTAAGGTAGAAAAAATCCTATTGGCTGATGCAATCAACCAATAGAATGCAAGCTCAATCCTATTGGCTGATTGGATCAGCCAATAGGATTGAACTTCGTCGGATGAAGAGGATGCTCCATGTCAGATGTCTTGAAGATGGACCCGCTCCACGTCGGAGGATGAAGATAGAAGATGCCGTCTGGATGAAGACTTCTGCCCGTCTGGAGGACCACTTCGCCCAGATTGGATGAAGACTTCTCCCGGCTTCGTTGAGGACTTCGACCCGGTTGGATGAAGACTTCTGCCACTTGCTTGATGATGGATGTCGGATCTTCAGAACTGTAAGTCGATCTTCAGGGGGTTAGTGTTAGGTTTTTTTAAGGGTATATAGGGTGGATTTTATTTTTAGTTTAGGGTTTGGGCCTGCAAAAGAGCTTACTGCCCTTTTAAGGGCAATGCCCATCCAAATGCCCTTTTCAGGGCAATGGGGAGCTTAGTTTTTTTAGATAGTATTTTATTTGGGGGGTTGTTTGTGTGGGTTTTACTGTTGGGGGGTTGTTTGTATTTTTTTTTACAGGTAAAAAAGCTGATTACTTTGGGGCAATGCCCCGCAAAAGGCCCTTTTAAGGGCTATTGGTAGTTTAGTTTAGGCTAGGGTTTTTTTTATTTTTGGGGGGCTTTTTTTATTTTGATAGGGCTATTAGATTACGTGTAATTAGTTTAAATATCTGTAATTTGTTTATTATTTTCTGTAATTTAGTGTTTGTTTTTTTTTGTACTTTAGCTAATTTAATTTAATTTATTAATTGTATTTAATTTAATAAATGTATTTAATTATAGTGTAGTGTTAGGTGTCATTGTAACTTAGGTTAGGTTTTTTTTTTTACAGGTACTTTTGTATTTATTTGAGCTAGGTAGTTATTAAATAGTTAATAACTATTTAATAACTATTGTACCTAGTTAAAATAAATACAAACTTGCCTGTAAAATAAAAATAAACCCTAAGCTAGCTACAATGTAACTATTAGTTATATTGTAGCTATCTTAGGGTTTATTTTATAGGTAAGTATTTAGTTTTAAATAGGAATAATGTAGTTAATGATAGTAATTTTATTTAGATTTATTTAAATTATATTTAATTTAGGGGCTGTTAGGGTTAGACTTAGGTTTAGGGGTTAATACATTTGGTATAGTGGCGGCGACGTTGGGGTGGCAGATTAGGGGTTAATAAATGTAGGTAGGTGGCAGGGATGTTAGGGACTGCAGATTAGGGGTTAATAATATTTAACTAATATTTGCAATGCGGGAGTGCAGTGGTTTAGGGGTTAATATGTTTATTATAGTGTCGGCGACGTTGGGGGCAGCAGATTAGGGGTTAATAAGTGTAGGTAGTTTGCTGCAACATTGGGGGTGGCAGATTAGGGGTTAATAAATATAATGTAGGTGATGGCGATGTTGGAGGCAGCAGATTAGGGGTTCATAAATATAATGTAGGTGGCGGCGGTGTCCGGAGCGGCAGATTAGGAGTTAAAATTTAATTTTAGTGTTTGCGATGCGGGAGGGCCTCGGTTTAGGGGTTAATAGGTAGTTTATGGGTGTTAGTGTACTTTTTAGCACTTTAGTTATGAGTTTTATGTTACGGCGTTGTACCATAAAACTCATAACTACTGACTTTTAAATGCATTAGGGTTCTACTGCTCACTTTTTGGCCTCCCAGAACAGACTAGTAATACCGGCGCTATGGAAGTCGTTTTGCAGTAAGACCACAGAAGTGTGCGGTGACCTTCAAGACTCGTAATAGCTGCGGGCGTACAAAAGCAGCGTTAGGACCTCTTGACGCTGCTTTTTTACCTTAACGCACAACTCGTAATCTAGCCGTATATCTTTAACTCATTTTAATAAATATATGCTCTGTCACATTATATTCACCATAATAGGCCTCAAGCAACATTTAATACTTGGCTATATATTTCGCCTCTGCTCGAGTTCTGTTGAAAAATAGCAATCTTCAGTAATTCACATTTTGGAAGATATTCAGTGAACTGTTAGTTCCTTGTTCCCCCTTTGTTTTAAGATTGCAAGCAGCAAATATTGAATAAAGAGTAAACAATATTACACAACAGTTTACAGGGGGTTTCAATCAACTCAGCAACAGTACACACTTAGTACCTGTGTATTTACTTTTACGATTGCATAAACAACTTGGATTTCAGCTCCATAAAATATTTGACCAGAATTCTAGTGTTTTTAACTTTCATGTGTATGGGCAGCTGACAGAATTCGTACCTGTGTAGAGCTGTCTTTCTATTTTACTTTATTTACTAATATTAAAAGTTATATTTTAACTCCAATCTATTATTCTCTTTCACTTACTCTTTGTGTTCAGAGGCATATCCTTTTTTTCATCCCCCTCTAAGGATGTTTTGTTAGTATATTATTTTTATATAAAACTCAGGAACCTCTGCACCTTATATTAATTCCTTTCTCCTTTCCCTTTGGTCGAATGACTGGGGGTTGTGGTAAGGGAGTGGTATTTAACCACTTTGCTTTGGTGCTCTTTGCCTCCTCCTGCTGGTCAAGAGTGATATTCCCAATATTAATTATGATGATCCATGGCCTCACCGTGTCAAGAAAGAAACAAATTTATCAGGTAAGCATACATTTTTATTTTTGTCCCCAAAGGTTGAAAACAACCGATACAGCATTCACTTGTGGGAACTGTACAAGTGTGATTCTCCAGGACTAAGTATATGTATACACCTTTGATAAGCAGCAATTCTCAACTCTAAGCTGTTGGGATATTAAGTTTCTGGTGATATAATTTGGGCCAAAGAGTAAAAGTTAAAAAGGGGGTTTTGAAAAAGGTGGTTGTGGAACCAGACTTTGTGACTTTTAATGTTTTATTTGTTTAAAAATGTCTTTTAGCATTCTGTTTTATTTGTTCTGTTTTATTTGTGCTGTTGAGTCCAATATATATATTTTGGATAACTGATTTTGGAAAATAGCTAGCTGTTTCAAGGGAGACTTCCCTATATGTGATTTTATATTCTATACTGATGAAATGATTATTGTTTAAATAAATCCTTAATTACACACCCGTATGTCATTATTGTAGGAACTATACACAATAGGAGAGCTTTTTAAGTTTTTGAGACATATATATGCATAAAATTTGTTTGGAGACATATATAGATAGTCTTGTATAAACAGTGTCAGCTGCAGAAGCGCTCTTTTCTTTTTTATATTGATTTCAACTTCCTATTTCCTAGTGAGGAGCTTATTTTGACACTCCCTGCGCCATCCTTTCACACACTATTACACAAGTACTTAAAGAAGCCTGGTATAATACATCAGAAAACTTCTGGGCAGTCTCCCCAAAAGAGTTCAAGATGTGCTTAGTGCCAAGGGAGGTCATACTAAATACTGAATTTTGCCTGAAGAAGCTATTTTGTTCTGAAAATTGTGGGGGGGGGGGTATATATTTTATGTATTTTCTGTTTGCATCTTCTGTGACCCCCAGGATGCCCAACGTACTAAAAAGTAGCAAAGAGATAAATACCAGTGAAAAAGGTGTAGTAAATAAATAAATAAATGCATGATCCGTGAGATATAACAAAGTATCAAGCCGAAAAGCTCCAATCCCCATTGGTGGACTTAGATACACCCATCTATGACGTAGCCGCTATTAGACACACAAATGATTGTGTTGATAAGGTTACTAACAAACTATCTGAGAGGCTGTTTCTATTGTGTGAGGAGCTCTTTTGTCTTTGTTAATAACCTTATCAACACAATCGTTTGTGTGTCTTATAGCGGCTACGTCATAGCTGGGTGTGTCTCAGTCCACCAATGGGGATTGGAGCTTTTCAGCTTGATACTTTGTCTTACGGATCATTTATTTATTTACTATACCTTTTTCACTTGTATTTTATCCCTTTGCTACTTTTTGGTACTTTGGGCATCCTGGGGTCACAGTTTGTAACCACTGAATCTGCTATTTCACTAGGTATAGCATTTTTGATGGATGTGTAGTTGATGAGCTAACTGTCTACACATGTTTGTTTTGCACACGCTGTCTGCTCATTGGCAGACTGTTAGAGGAGGGCCTTCCAGGCCTTTAAAAGTTTTGTTTGTACACCATTTTGATTGTCAGAGTAAGGGTTTTGTTTACCCCGAAACGTCACGCTTGAATAAATTGATTTTTCACAGTTGACTGAAGACCAGAGAGTTTTTTACTTATATTCTTTATACTTATACTTATATTATACTTATATTCTGGATTTTGTATGCTTAGGAGCACCCTGATAGCTGTGAGTGTGCATGCACACTGCCATTTGTTTATATATATATATATATATATATATATATATAATGTGTGTGTGTATATATATATATTTAAAAATAAATAAATAAATATATATATATATATATATATATATATATAATGTGTGTGTATATATATATATATATATTTATTTTTAAATATAATGTTGAAATAGAAAATTAAAATAAACTATAATTTAGTTAAAGGGGCAGTCTAGGCCAAACTAAACGTTCATGATTCAGATAGAGCATGTAATTTTAAACAATTTTCCAATTTACTTTTATCACCAATTTTGCTTTGTTCTCTTGGTATTCTTAGTTGAAAGCTTAACCTAGGAGGTTCATATGCTAATTTCTTAGACCTTGAAGCCCACCTCTTTCAGATTGCATTTTAACAGTTTTTCACCACTAGAGGGTGTTAGTTCACATATTTCATATAGATAACACTGTGCTCGTGCACGAGAAGTTATCTGGGAGCAGGCACTGATTGGCTAGACTGCAAGTCTGTCAAAAGAACTGAAAAAAGGGGCAGTTTGCAGAGGCTTAGATACAAGATAATCACAGAGGTTAAAAGTATATTATTATAAATGTGTTAGTTATGCAAAACTGGGGAATGGGTAATAAAGGGATTATCTATCTTTTAAAACAATAAAAATTCTGGTGTAGACTGTCCCTTTAAAATGCAATTGCTCTACCTTGAGTTACAGGCAGCATATACGACTACACTTTGTCAAAATATAGGTTTCCTAATTACCTTTCACATTGCTAACCTATACAATTTTGATTTCCTGTAATTGCTGGTTTGATTTATGTCATGAAGGTAACTGAAGAATTTCCTGGACTTTTCAGATCACTTAAAAACATAGAAGAAATGCAACTCATTAGAGCCAAAAGGAACCTTACTACAATGTAATGCTGAAGCTTGGTTTTTCTCTCACAAAGTTTGCCTTGGGCTTCTAAATATAATTCTTCATTTATGGAGCTATTTAAGGTTTACTTAGATGAGCTCAGTCAGCCTTCATTAAGTAGTGCTGGCCAATCAAATGAAGGCTGACATATGCAACCCACAAGCCTCTGAAAAGGCAGCACATTACTTTAATCATCTTTATGACACAATGAAAATGTTGTTGGAGAAGGTAATTTCTATTTTACAGTGTAATTTTATTAAAATAACAATTCAATGTGCTGGATTCATATATGCTTCTTAGGCTGTCAAGGTGCCTGACTGATAATGTAAGATCATGCCTCTTTTGAAAAGCTTATCTTGCCTTTACTATTTTTTTAAGCTTTATTTTTGTGCAAGCTCAGTTTTTGTGTTGAAGTGTATAATTTAAAAACATTTTTTTTTCTAATTTACTAATCTAATATGTGGTATCCTTTGTTAAAAAGTAGGTAGGTGAGTAAGGAGTTTGCACGTGTCTGGGGCACTAAAGGGCAGCAGTTTTGCAAGAATATTTTTTAAAAAGTGTTATTGAAAAGCGAAAATATATAATCAAACGCTAAAAAAAAGGACACCGTACCAATAAAAAGAATCCTGGAACAAATATACTTTTTATAGTTACCTATATTAAATATTAAATATGTCAAAAACAGACACATAATACATAACTATACAAAGCAAAGTTTTTGATCATTGGATCCTACAGGGCCAATTTATCATCGGTCTGTCCAACATGATCCGCTCAGCAGATTATATCCGACAGACATCGATGAATGCATATGCTGTCTGCATTTATCATTGCACAAACAGTTCTTGTGAACTTCTTGCGCAATGCCGCCCTCTGCAGATTCGCAGCCAATCGGCCACTAGCAGGGGGTGTCAATCAGCCCGATCGTATGAGATCGGGTGGATTGATGTTCGCAGCCTCAGAATAGGTGGACCAGTTATGGAGCAGCGGTCTTGCACGGAAACAGGGTCATCAAGCTCCATTTGGAGATTGATAATTCGGCCCCATAGTCTCAAAAACTGGAAAAGTATTCCTATTTTAGATAATTTTTTTAAAACAAATATTATGTTTGCATATTTGCTAGCCTATGGTCAATAGTAATTATATCTCTCATTTTATATGTTTTATTGTATTTTTAAACACAAATACATTATTGGATACTTATTTATAATGTTGCCTGTTTTTGATATACAGGGAGTGCAGAATTATTAGGCAAGTTGTATTTTTGAGGATTAATTTTATTATTAAACAACAACCATGTTCTCAATGAACCCAAAAAACTCATTAATATCAAAGCTGAATAGTTTTGGAAGTAGTTTTTAGTTTGTTTTTAGTTATAGCTATTTTAGGGGGATATCTGTGTGTGCAGGTGACTATTACTGTGCATAATTATTAGGCAACTTAACAAAAAACAAATATATACCCATTTCAATTATTTATTTTTACCAGTGAAACCAATATAACATCTCAACATTCACAAATATACATTTCTGACATTCAAAAACAAAACAAAAACAAATCAGTGACCAATATAGCCACCTTTCTTTGCAAGGACACTCAAAAGCCTGCGATCCATGGATTCTGTCAGTGTTTTGATCTGTTCACCATCAACATTGCGTGCAGCAGCAACCACAGCCTCCCAGACACTGTTCAGAGAGGTGTACTGTTTTCCCTCCTTGTAAATCTCACATTTGATGATGGACCACTGGTTCTCAATGGGGTTCAGATCAGGTGAACAAGGAGGCCATGTCATTAGATTTTCTTCTTTTATACCCTTTCTTGCCAGCCACGCTGTGGAGTACTTGGACGCGTGTGATGGAGCATTGTCCTGCATGAAAATCATGTTTTTCTTGAAGGATGCAGACTTCTTCCTGTACCACTGCTTGAAGAAGGTGTCTTCCAGAAACTGGCAGTAGGACTGGGAGTTGAGCTTGACTCCATCCTCAACTCGAAAAGGCCCCACAAGCTCATCTTTGATGATACCAGCCCAAACCAGTACTCCACCTCCACCTTGCTGGCGTCTGAGTCGGACTGGAGCTCTCTGCCCTTTACCAATCCAGCCACGGGCCCATCAAGACTCACTCTCATTTCATCAGTCCATAAAACCTTAGAAAAATCAGTCTTGAGATATTTCTTGGCCCAGTCTTGACGTTTCAGCTTGTGTGTCTTGTTCAGTGGTAGTCGTCTTTCAGCCTTTCTTACCTTGGCCATGTCTCTGAGTATTGCACACCTTGTGCTTTTGGGCACTCCAGTGATGTTGCAGCTCTGAAATATGGCCAAATTGGTGGCAAGTGGCATCTTGGCAGCTGCACGCTTGACTTTTCTCAGTTCATGGGTAGTTATTTTGCGCCTTGGTTTTTCCACACGCTTTTTGCGACCCTGTTGACTATTTTGAATGAAACGCTTGACTGTTCGATGATCACGCTTCAGAAGCTTTGCAATTTTAAGAGTGCTGCATCCCTCTGCAAGATATCTCACTATTTTTGACTTTTCTGAGCCTGTCAAGTCCTTCTTTTGACTCATTTTGCCAAAGGAAAGGAAGTTGCCTAATAATTATGCACACCTGATATAGGGTGTTGATGTCATTAGACCACACCCCTTCTCATTACAGAGATGCACATCACCTAATATGCTTAATTGGTAGTAGGCTTTCGAGCCTATACAGCTTGGAGTAAGACAACATGCATAAAGAGGATGATGTGGTCAAAATACTCATTTGCCTAATAATTCTGCACTCCCTGTAATGTTATACATGGTGCAAACTGCTGTCATTTAGTGCTCCAAAGCATTCTTGCAAAATTGCTGCCATATAATTCTCCAGACAAGTGAACGCTACCTACCTAGGTATTCTCTTCAACAAAAGATACCATGAGAATGAATACAATTTGAATATAAAATAGAAGTAAAGAGATGTAAAATGGAAAGTTAAGAAAAAAGTGACACTTCATCAATGACCCGCAACATACTCAAAATGAAAAGGATGAATTATTTGACAAGGGATACTGAACCCAAATTGTTTCTTTCGTGATACAGATAGAGCATGCAATTTTAAGCAACTTTCTAATTTACTCCTATTATCAATTTTTCTTTGTTAACTTGCTATCTTTATTTGAAAAAGAAGGCATCTACACTAAGGAGCCTGCCAATTTGTGGTTCAGACCCTGGGCAGCACTTGTGAATTTATCCACCAATCAGCAAGAACAACCTAGGTTGTTCACCAAAAATGGCCCAACAACAGTAATAGAAAAATTAGAAACTGGAGTAGAGTTAGAGGGGGGGATTAGAAGTAGTTCGGTCTTGGACATGTTTATTTTTAAGTGGTAAGAGTCCATCCAGGAGGAAATACCAGATAAGCATTCTCTGATGTGAGAATTGACAGAAGGAGAGAGTGCGGGGGTGTATAGGTAGATCTGGGTATTATCAGCATAGAGGTGATAGTTGAAGCCATAGCTGTAGATAAGTTTACCCAGTGAAGAAGTGTAAATAGAGAAGAATAAAGGACCCAGGACAGAACCTTGAGGTACTCCAACAGACAGAGGCAATAGAGAGGAGTCATCGCCAGCAAAAGAGACGGAGAAGGATCTGTTAGAGAGATAAGAGTGAATCCAGGAGAGGGCAGTGTCACAGAGCCCAAGAGAGCTGAGAATCCGTATGAGAAGGGGAAGGTCAACAGTGTCAAAGGCAGCAAAGAGGTCAAGTAAGATGAGTATAGAATAGTAGCCTTAGTAACCTTGGTGAGGGCAGACTCAGTTGGGTGTTCAGGACGGAAGCCAGATTGCAGGGGGTTGATCAATGAGTTGGAGGACAGGAAGAAGGTTAGGTGATGGACATGGGGCTTTGCGAAGTTGGGGCGGAGCGAGAGTGTCAAGTGCAGAGGAGAGAGTATTGTTATAGTGGGATGTAGCAAGGTGAAGGCAGGATATTGTGGAAGTGTGGGGGAGGTGTATTTGAATAAGGTTGGAGAGTTGGGGAGGGTCCACAGTGTGCAGATTTCTACAGGTGTGTGGGCGAGGGGGAGAAGTAGGTTTAGCTGTATATTAACATTAAAGGTGAGCAGATGGTGGTCTGAGATGGGAAATGAGTGACAGGCAACATCAGAGAGAGAGCAGAGATAGGAGAATGCCAGATCAATAGAGTGTTCATCGCCGTTAGTGAGTAAGAGAAGTTTAGAGGCAGCAGGGGCAGATGGGTTGTCAATGGGGATGTTGAAGTCACCCAGAATTAGAGTAGGTGTATTTGTAGAGACGCCTAGATTACAAGTTTTGCGCTATAGAGGGTGCAAAACAAACGCATAGCGCTGCCATTACCAGTTTCTAAAAAGCCGCCTTGTGTGTGCGATATGGTGGCAATAAGCTCCATACCACACAAAATCCAAGGGCTGAGAATATGTGCTTGTGCACGCTTTCCCCTTAGACATCAATGGGGAGAGCGTGTTAGAAAAAAAACTAACACCTGAAGCGCAGAATGGCGATCGCCATAACGCAACTCCATTGATGTCTATGGGGGAAAAAAGTTAAGTTTAAACCTAACACCCTGACATAAACCCCAAGTCTAAACACCCCTTCAACACCGAAATAAAGTTATTAACCCCTAATCTGCCGCTCCTGACATCGACGCCACTAATAAACATTATTAACCCCTATTCCTCTGCACCCCAACATCGCCGACACTACAATAAAGCCATTAACCCCTAATCCTCCGCTCCCCGACATCGCCACCACTAAATAAAGTTATTAACCCCTAAACCTCTAGCTTCCCACATCACTGCCACTAAATAAACCTATACCGTCGGATCGTGTCGGTATAGGCTGTAACGCTTTACAATAAAGCACATTAGTAGTTATTAACTATAAACTCAGAGTAATCTCTTTTCTGTTCAACTCTCTGTAAATCTGAACTCTCTCCTTAATATATATTTAGAAAACAAAAATGTGCTCAAGTTTCAATTGGAAGAGCTAAATAGGATCTTAAAAAATTATATCTTACAATAGTAGCCCTTATTTGAGTATATTCAGTAGGCTCTAAACCAGTTGTTCTCAACCTAAGCGACCTCAAGGCCCGGTAAGTTTTAGCCGGACCGGTCCAGGGCCCGGTAAGCATCGGGAGTGGGTTATAGTAGGTTTGTAAGAAATATATATTTATATATATATATATATATATATATATATATATATATATATATATATACATGCATATATACACATATACACATACACATATACATATACACATATACATATACACAGTCTCTTTCTATACTCCCCTCTCTCTCCCCCCCCCCCTCTCTCTCTCTCTTTCTCTCTCCTCCCCTCTCTTTCTCTCTCTCCTCCCCTCTCTCTCTTTTTCTCTCTCTCCTCCCCTCTCTCTCTTTTTCTCTCTCTCCTTCTCTTTCTATCTCTCTCTCTCTCCTCCCTCTCTTTCTCTCTCTCTCCTCCCTCTCTTTCTTTCTCTCTCTCTCCTCCCTCACTGACACCAATGAATTATAAAATTAACCCACTATAAACCCTTTATATATATTATATATGGATCCCACACCACTGAATTATCATATATTTATAATATATATATATATATATATATATATATATATATACAGGGAGTGCAGAATTATTAGGCAAATGAGTATTTTGACCACATCATCCTCTTTATGCATGTTGTCTTACTCCAAGCTGTATAGGCTCGAAAGCCTACTACCAATTAAGCATATTAGGTGATGTGCATCTCTGTAATGAGAAGGGGTGTGGTCTAATGACATCAACACCCTATATCAGGTGTGCATAATTATTAGGCAACTTCCTTTCCTTTGGCAAAATGGGTCAAAAGAAGGACTTGACAGGCTCAGAAAAGTAAAAAATAGTGAGATATCTTGCAGAGGGATGCAGTACTCTTAAAATTGCAAAGCTTCTGAAGCGTGATCATCGAACAATCAAGCGTTTAATTCAAAATAGTCAACAGGGTCGCAAGAAGCGTGTGGAAAAACCAAGGCGCAAAATAACTGCCCATGAACTGAGAAAAGTCAAGCGTGCAGCTGCCAAGATGCCACTTGCCACCAGTTTGGCCATATTTCAGAGCTGCAACATCACTGGAGTGCCCAAAAGCACAAGGTGTGCAATACTCAGAGACATGGCCAAGGTAAGAAAGGCTGAAAGACGACCACCACTGAACAAGACACACAAGCTGAAACGTCAAGACTGGGCCAAGAAATATCTCAAGACTGATTTTTCTAAGGTTTTATGGACTGATGAAATGAGAGTGAGTCCCTATGGGCCAGATGGATGGGCCCGTGGCTGAATTGGTAAAGGGCAGAGAGCTCCAGTCCGACTCAGACGCCAGCAAGGTGGAGGTGGAGTACTGGTTTGGGCTGGTATCATCAAAGATGAGCTTGTGGGGCCTTTTCGGGTTGAGGATGGAGTCAAGCTCAACTCCCAGTCCTACTGCCAGTTTCTGGAAGACACCTTCTTCAAGCAGTGGTACAGGAAGAAGTCTGCATCCTTCAAGAAAAACATGATTTTCATGCAGGACAATGCTCCATCACACGCGTCCAAGTACTCCACAGCTTGGCTGGCAAGAAAGGGTATAAAAGAAGAAAATCTAATGACATGGCCTCCTTGTTCACCTGATCTGAACCCCATTGAGAACCAGTGGTCCATCATCAAATGTGAGATTTACAAGGAGGGAAAACAGTACACCTCTCTGAACAGTGTCTGGGAGGCTGTGGTTGCTGCTGCACGCAATGTTGATGGTGAACAGATCAAAACACTGACAGAATCCATGGATGGCAGGCTTTTGAGTGTCCTTGCAAAGAAAGGTGGCTATATTGGTCACTGATTTGTTTTTGTTTTGTTTTTGAATGTCAGAAATGTATATTTGTGAATGTTGAGATGTTATATTGGTTTCACTGGTAAAAATAAATAATTGAAATGGGTATATATTTGTTTTTTGTTAAGTTGCCTAATAATTATGCACAGTAATAGTCACCTGCACACACAGATATCCCCCTAAAATAGCTATAACTAAAAACAAACTAAAAACTACTTCCAAAACTATTCAGCTTTGATATTAATGAGTTTTTTGGGTTCATTGAGAACATGGTTGTTGTTCAATAATAAAATTAATCCTCAAAAATACAACTTGCCTAATAATTCTGCACTCCCTATATATATATATATATATATATATATATATATATATATATATTTTTTTTTTATATATATATATATATATATATATATATATATATAACAGTGGGTTAATTATATGATAATTCATTGGTGTCAGTGGGATCTATATATATATATGTGTGTACACACACAGTTTACAAATACACATTGGTGTCCAGTGGCCACCCTAAATATATACATTGGTGTCAGTGGCCGTAATTATGTAATTGGTGTCAGTGGGCTTACTTACCTGTGAGCCGATGCTTCACCTCTGCATGCCGCCAACCGTTTCTACCCGGTCACTCACAGTGCGCCCGCCCACCGCTACATGCTCACAGTGACACAGTGCGCAGACTGACATGCGCAGTGGCACTCTGACAGGCTTGTCCAAAATTTAGGAGATGTGTAAAGGCGGGCCTGTTAGAGCGAGTGTCTGGAGGCAATGTCGGGTCGCGGCCCACCAGCAGGGCCGTTGCGGCCCGGTAGTGGGCCGCGGCCCGGCTGTTGAGAAACACGGCTCTAAACTATGAACCAATCTTATTAACAGTATATGTGAAAAACTTAAATTAATAAAGCTAATAACACCATCTTTTTCCACTTAGAATAAAACCTTTAGATGAAATAAAAATTATTAGTCATCTTATTATAGTCACCAGAATTTACAAAAGGGTTTCAATGGAGAAACTTCCAAAACAGTCTCCAGTCTGATTTTCCAGTTGAAATTTAGCGACTGTAATTCTCAATCAAAGTTCCGCTTGGAGTAAGACATATTCACTTCTATTGTTCTGCCAACTTCAAAAGACAAACGGAAAAATATAATTTACAGCGCAACTTCAATTCACGGTAGTTTAATATTAATATGCGCTTCCTCACGCAAGTAAAATAATGCACTCACACTTTAAATTGAATAAATGAGCATTTCATTGTTTAACCCCGTGTTACCCTTGGTCTAGAATCGTCACTTGTGCATTATTTTACTTGCGTGAGGAAGAGCATTTTAATATTAAACTACCTTGTATCGAAGTTGCGCTGTGGTTTTAAATTTTTCAGTTACTCTCTCCTTAATGTCTTTAACTGCTCTCTCTCTCTGCAGATTAACTTTCTAAATGGACATAAAAATACTGGTAATACCAGCGCGAGTGTTGCACACATATGGAAAAAAATAAAGAAGAAGCAGTCATGATAAAAAAACAAGACATGCCTTCAAAAAGTTCTGGGGACAAAGAGACTGTGTGTTAAAAAAAAACAGATGATCTCATTAAAAACTGGACATCTGGTCATCCTAAGTTATCACTGCATCTGAAGTAGCATGAAAGAGCAATAGTAAAATGCTGCAATGAATTAGTATGTTCTCAACATTTTCAGGAAGTATTTCAGGACAGGGAGATGCGGAAGACTTTTAAGAAGTGTTTGGTGGGCAGTGCCATGATTGGAGAGGTGTAGAAATGAGAGATCAGCACAGACACATAAAGTCTTTTCAAAATACAAAAAAAAGTCCAGTGCAACACCTTAAAGACCCCCCTCACTGGGTCCCAATATGCATATTTGAAGAAACCAAAAAGGTGGCACTCAGGTAAAAGACAATACCTTTTATTAAGAAGAGCAACGTTTTGGGGCACCTGCCCCTTTCTCAAGCTAATTTCTAATACGTATAAAATGCTATTTATAGATATAACATTTAAAAACAGATGACCAATCAACTCTTACTGGGAGTTGTCTAACAGACTGACATTATCACTGCTCATATTCACACCCTTCTAACATTAACCTCATTCTCCCTGTGATTGAATGGTACAACAGGCAGCAAATCACTAACTATTTTTATGCTCAAACAATCTAGTTTTCTTATATACAATTTTGTTAAGGGATTATGAAACCCGAGTAAAAGTTTTTTCCAATTATTTCAAATCAAATCAAAGGGTATAGGTCAAATTCCCTGTTTAATCCCTTAGGGTGCATGGCATTAGGCTGCCAAATCTACCTGGCTTCACTATTTAGGAGATTCCTAGCCCTGTCACCCCCTTAACCTTTTAGGGGCACTGTCTATGACCATAAATCTTAGTTGATTAACCTGATGGCCCATTTGTAAAAAGTGGGACGGGACTGGGAGGTGTGCCAATTTCTCATTCCTTATAGTCAACTTATGTTGGCAAATGCGATCTTTGATCCTTTGGGTTGTCTCACCAACATATAAAATATACATATATTAACACATAAATATATATGTATATATTCATATACATATATATTTACACAGATCACAATGTAAAGGTACTTTTCAGTGCCGTTTTTCTCTAACACCCCACAGCTGCCAACTTTAGCCCCAAAAACTGCTAAGTGCATTTTATTTTTTATGCTTGCTGGTTATTTATCAGGCACCCGCAAGCAGGCAAATTTTCGAGCTTGCGATAAATCATATTGGCTGATGCAATCAGCCAATAGGATTGAGCTTGCATTCTATTGGCTGATTGCATCAGCCAATAGGATTTTTTCAACCTTAATTCCGATTGACTGATAGAATTCTATCAGCCAATCAGAATTTAAGGGACTCCATCTTGCATGACGTCACTTAAATATACCTTCATTCCAGAAGAGACGTTGATTGAAGAGGATGCTCAGCGCCGGATGTCTTGAATATGGACCCGCTCTGCGTCGGAAGGATGAAGATAGAAGATGCCGTCTGGATGAAGACTTCTGCCCATCTGGGGGACCACTTCTGCCCGTCTGGAGGACCACTTCTGCTGGCTTCATTGAGGACATCTTGCTGCTTGGATGAAGACTTCTGTAAGGATTTAGTAGAGAGTGAGGATGGATCTCAACTGCAGAGTATGCAAAATAAATGATTTGTATCACTTTTGGCAAATGGACTATTGAACAGCATAGACCAAGTTGCTTTCAGTGAAGTTGTTATTCTCAAGTAATTGAATTGCAGATCAGAAACTTGTCTGGCAACGAATGATGTAAATCACATATGCTGTTGAACGCCAGAGCATTAGTATAGACATAAACAAAGGCTGGATCAGAAGAAATATAAAAAATAAATCAATTTCTTAGTAGCAATCTTTGGAGTTCAGCTAGCTCCCAGTATGATAAATCTTGATAAAGAAAAGCAGAGTTCCAGAAAGCAGGTAGTGTTGCTATTAGTGCTGGAGTAAGATAAAACAGTTCAGTGTGAAGTGTAACTCTCAATTTTAGACACTGTTAGTTAGTTTGTCACAGAACGGTATACACATGTGCTGATAGTCTTGCGGTCAGTAGTGCAGCAGGGAAAAGCAAAGTTAAAGGTTTATTTGTACAGCACAGCTTAAAGTAACTACAGTGCTTACCCCCAGTCACCGGATGGTGTGTAATAGAAGCGGAATTAATTCTGAGATGTCCTTGTACTTAGTCCGTGGGAGGTTGTTTGTAGAAAAGTTGCACTGTGTTGCAGTGGAAGAGAGGTTGAAGTCCGGTGTGTGAGAAACGCTTCAGTGGCTCAGATGAGATAGCAACTCAGAGGGAGACGGCAGCAAACATACTGCAGTATGAAATAAGTCTCTGTTGTAGCGTGCACACTAAAAAGAAAAACTCGCCTCTGTAAAACTTTCTGTAGGCAAAATGAGCATATGAACCGGCAGTAAAAAATAAGTAATCCCAAGGTAGTAGCTGGTTTAGTAATTGGAAGAAAAGCAGACTGGTTTGTTTTCAGAAAAAACACACAGCAAGTGGAAAACAGACACGCTTCAGAGCTAGTCTAGAAACTTAATAATTAAGCACCTGTCTGCAGTCAGCTGATGCCTTAAGTACAGGTAAGGCTGAAGTCAGGTGAATGGGAAAGGCATAGGTAAAACATGGAGCGGAATCCATACATAAGGTGAATGGGAAAGGCATAGGTAAAACATGAAGCGGAATCCTTACATACGCCCCCCTTCAAGCAAGCCGATCCTTGGCTTGATGTTTAGGTCTAAGGGGATATCGTCTGTGGAAACGAGAGATGAGTCTAGGTGCATCTATATTGGTATAAGGCTCCCAAGTGTCATCATCAGGTGAGTAGCCTTTCCATCTGACCAGATATTGTAAGACACCTTTATGCCGTCTGGAATCCAGGAGGTCTTGAATTTCATAAGTGTCCGGATCTAGGGGTACAGGTACAGGTGGTAAAATGGTTTTCACTGAAGGATCATCTGAAGCTGGTTTAAGAAGGGACACATGAAAAGTAGGATGGATGGGTATAGAACTAGGAAGGTCCAGAGTAACTGCAATTGGGTTAACAACGTGAGTGATAGTGAACGGTCCGATATATAATCCTGCTAGTTTTTTACTGGGAACAGGGATTTTGATGTTTTTTGTCGAAATCCAAACTTTATCGCCTATGGCATAAGATGGTGATGGTCGTCTGCGTAAGTCGTAGTATTTCTTCTGTGAGGTCTGAGCCTGTTGAATATTTGTTTTTATGAAGTGGAAGTTTTCAGCGAGCTTCTGTAGTAGATCATCTACAGAAGGAGAATTTGGGTTATCTGTTTGTTCCAGGGAGAAATGAGGATGAAAAGCATAGTTTGCAAAGAAGGGTGAAACTTTGGTGGATGAATTAACCGAGTTATTGTAGGCAAATTCGGCCAGATATAGGTATTGTGACCATTCATTTTGCTGATAAGAGCAATAACAGCGTAGATACTGCTCTAGCCATTGATTTAATTTCTCTGTTTGGCCATTTGTTTGTGGATGGAAGGCAGTACTTAGGCGATGATCAATTTTCAGTTGAGCAGAAAGACTTTTCCAGAACTTCGAGGTAAACTGAGTACCCCTATCAGTTGTTATGATGGAAGGAATTCCGTGGTATCTGACAATCGAATTTTAGAAGAGTTGTGCTGTCTCACTGGAAGTGGGAAGTTTGTTAAATGGGATAAAATGAGCCATTTTGGTCAGGATGTCTGTGACAACTAGAATGGTGTTGAAACCTGAACTCACAGGTAATTCAACTATGAAGTCCATGCCGAGATGTAACCAAGGTCTATCAGGTATTTGAATTGGAAGAAGATGTCCATACGGCTTGGCCCTTTCCTTTTTGGAAGTAATGCAGATGGAGCAGTTTGAGATATAGTTTTTCACAGATGTTTCCAAAATTGGCCACCAGTAGGATCTGCTGAGAAGTTCCTTTGTTTTCATAATACCTGGATGTCCAGGGAGAGGTGGATCATGATGTTGTTTAATTAGAGCAGGTCTAAGAATCTCGGGGACATACAAGAGAGTCCCATGATAGTAGAGGTTGTTTCTACGAGATAGTCGGAGTTGAGGTAGCTGAGGATCTGACCGTAAAGCTGTTTGAAGTTGAGTCTTGAAAGTGGACAGTAGACCCAAAAATCTATCTGGGGGAATGATAGAAGTAGATTCCTGAGTGTTTGGAGGTCTAGGGTCTTTCCTAGAAAGTGCGTCCGCCTTTCCATTTTTAGAGCCGGGCCTGTAGATGATTTGATAGTTAAACCTGCTGAAGTATAGGCTCCATCTTACCTGTCGACTAGAGAGAGTTTTATTCCTCTGTAGGAACTCGAGATTACGGTGATCCGTGTAGATGATTATTGGTAAGACGGTGCCCTCCAGGAGATGCCTCCAATGTTCGAAGGCACGTTTTATCGCCAGGAGTTCCTTTTCTCCAACAGCATAGTTCATCTCAGGTGCAGAAAGAATTTTGGAATAGAAAGCTACTGGATGTAGTGGTTGGGATATACTGCGTCTTTGCGAGAGGACAGCTCCAAGTTGCCTTGGAGTTCCAGGTGAAAGGTGTACTGGAACTGGTGAGTACAGTGAGAGGTTTAGCAATTTGAGAGAAATTTTTAATAAACTTTCTATAATAGTTGCTAAACCCGAGGAAACGTTGTAGTTCCTTCCTATTTTTTGGTTGTGGCCAGTTTTTTACTGAATCGACTTTGTTAGCCTGCATTTGGATACCTTTTGGGCCAATGGAGTACCCCAAAAAATCTATTTCCTTGGTGTGGAATACACACTTTTCTAGCTTTGCATATAGCCTATGAACTTGGAGCCTGGAAAGTATCCAACTAACATGTTTAACATGTTCTTCAAGCGTGTTTGAGTACACTAGAATGTCGTCCAGGTATACGACCACACAAGTATCAAGAAGATCGTGAAATATATCGTTAATAAAATACTGTAATGTGGCCGGGGCGTTAGTTAACCCGAACGGCATTACCAGGTACTCAAACAGGCCGTATCTTGTCCTAAAAGCGGTCAACCACTCATCCCCTTCTCTTATGCGGACAAGGTTATAAGCCCCTCTTAGATCTAATTTGGTGAAGATTTTGGCATGTTGGAGGCGTTCAATGAGTTCGGGGATGAGTGGTAGGGAATACCTGTTTTTTATCGTAATTTTATTGAGTTCCCTGAAGTCGATGATTGGTCGAAGGGAGTTATCTTTGTTTCTTACAAAGAAGAACCCGGCTGCTGCTGGAGATACTGAAGGACGTATAAAACCTTTTTTTAAGTTTTCATCTAAATACGTCTTTAAATGATCAAGCTCGGGTTGGCAAAGAGGGTAGAGATGACCGTAGGGAGGAGTGGTACCAGGTTTGAGGTCGATCGGACAGTCATACGACCGATGAGGAGGTAGAGTATCAGCTTCCTTCTTACTGAATACGTCTGCAAACTTCTCATATACTTTAGGTATGTGTGGAGTTTCTGTCAAATGGAAGAGAACAGAATGATTTAGACAGGTTTGCTGGCAATATGGTGAATCAAATTTTACTTCCAAAGAACTCCAATTGATCACAGGTTCATGTAAACGAAGCCATTGCAACCCTAGTACAATGGGGAATAGAGGAGAGGTAATAACATCAAAGGTGATGTATTCCTGATGTGAACCTAGGGTGGATACCAGAATGGGAATTGTATGCTGAGTAATAGGACCAGAAGAAATTTCAGACCCATCAACAACCCGTATAGAGACAGGAGACAATTTAGTGATGAGAGGTATTTTTTTTTTTCAACAATAGCTTTATCTATGTAATTCCCTTGGGCTCCTGTGTCAATTATAGCTTCTTTCGTCATGCAATTGCTGTCCCACTGTAAAGAGAGGGTTAAAGTACAGTGAATTGGTTTATCATGTTCAATCATTGAAGTCAAATGTAAGAGAGACTTACTATTTTTATTTTTACGTAGGGAGGGGCATTCGCGGATAGGATGGTTTGGACTTCCACAATACATACACAGTCCTTTTGATTTTCTTCTAAACCTTTCTTCAGAGGTCAATGGACCCCTCATAAAGCCTATATCCATAGGTTCAGGCACACTTGATGAAGAAGCAGTTGGAGGAGGATGGAATGATCTCTTGTAAGAAGAATCCCCAATTTGACGCTCTGACTTCCTTTCGCGAAGCCTTCTATCTATTTGCATTGAGAGCTTCATGAGGCCGTCTAAGGAGTCAGGGAGATCAGTTCGGGCTAGCTCATCTTTAACTGCTTCCGAGAGTCCTAGGCGAAATTGGTTTCTTAAGGCAATCACGTTCCATTGGGAGTCAAAGGCATGTTGTTTAAACTCCGTTATATAAACTTCAACAGGACGTTTGCCTTGCTTAAGTTTCCGCATCTTGCTTTCTGCAGTCAATTGTAAATTTGAGTCTGAATAAAGTTCATCCATGACTGCTAGAAAAGACTGTAGGGATGATAGAATAGGATCGTTGGTTTCAAAGAGCGTGTCTGCCCAGATTCGGGGTTCACCCCGTAGATAGGTAATCATTGTGAGCACTTTAATCTTATCATTAGGATATGTGAGTGGCTTAAGGTTAAAAGTGAGGAGGCAGGCATTCCTATATTGGCGATAGAGACTCCTATCACCATTGAACAAATCAGGTGCTGCAATCTGTGGTTCCACAATAGATTCAGCAGCTTTTGCTTTGGGAGGAGTTGTCTCTCTTATAACCTTAGTTAAAGTCTCATTTTCAACCTTTAGATCTCTAAGGCCTTGACTGAGTTCATCTACTCTTTTAGACAGGTTGTAAACGAATTGGGGCAATTCTGCTGGATCCATATTTTTTATGGCTTAATTATTCTGTAAGGATTTAGTAGAGAGTGAGGATGGATCTCAACTGCAGAGTATGCAAAATAAATGATTTGTATCACTTTTGGCAAATGGACTATTGAACAGCATAGACCAAGTTGCTTTCAGTGAAGTTGTTATTCTCAAGTCATTGAATTGCAGATCAGAAACTTGTCTGGCAACGAATGATGTAAATCACATATGCTGTTGAACGCCACAGCATTAGTATAGACATAAACAAAGGCTGGATCAGAAGAAATATAAAAAATAAATCAATTTCTTAGTAGCAATCTTTGGAGTTCAGCTAGCTCCCAGTATGATAAATCTTGATAAAGAAAAGCAGAGTTCCAGAAAGCAGGTAGTGTTGCTATTAGTGCTGGAGTAAGATATAACAGTTCAGTGTGAAGTGTAACTCTCAATTTTAGACACTGTTAGTTAGTTTGTCACAGAACGGTATACACATGTGCTGATAGTCTTGCGGTCAGTAGTGCAGCAGGGAAAAGCAAAGTTCAAGGTTTATTTGTACAGCACAGCTTAAAGTAACTACAGTGCTTACCCCCAGTCACTGGATGGTGTGTAATAGAAGCGGAATTAATTCTGAGATGTCCTTGTACTTAGTCCGTGGGAGGTTGTTTGTAGAAAAGTTGCACTGTGTTGCAGTGGAAGAGAGGTTGAAGTCCGGTGTGTGAGAAACGCTTCAGTGGCTCAGATGAGATAGCAACTCAGAGGGAGACGGCAGCAAACATACTGCAGTATGAAATAAGTCTCTGTTGTAGCGTGCACTCTAAAAAGAAAAACTCGCCTCTGTAAAACTTTCTGTAGGCAAAATGAGCATATGAACCGGCAGTAAAAAATAAGTAATCCCAAGGTAGTAGCTGGTTCAGTAATTGGAAGAAAAGCAGACTGGTTTGTTTTCAGAAAAAACACACAGCAAGTGGAAAACAGACACGCTTCAGAGCTAGTCTAGAAACTTAATAATTAAGCACCTGTCTGCAGTCAGCTGATGCCTTAAGTACAGGTAAGGCTGAAGTCAGGTGAATGGGAAAGGCATAGGTAAAACATGGAGCGGAATCCATACATAAGGTGAATGGGAAAGGCATAGGTAAAACATGAAGCGGAATCCTTACAACTTCTCACGGTAAGTGGATCTTCGGAGGTTAGTGTTAGGATTTTTTAAGCATGTATTGGGTGGGTTTTATTTTTAGGTTAGGACTTTGGGCAGCAATAGAGCTAAATACCCTTTTAAGGTCAATGCCCATCCAAATGCCCTTTTCAGGGCAATTGGGAGCTTAGGTTTTTTAGTTAGGGTTTTATTTGAGGGGTTGGTTGTGTGGCTGGTGGGTTTTACTGTTGGGGGGGTTGTTTGTATTTTTTTTTTACAGGTAAAAGAGCTGATTTCTTTGGGGCAATGCCCTGCAAAAAGGCCCTTTTAAGGGCTATTGATAGTTTAGTTTAGACTAGGATTTTTTATTTTGATAGGGCTATTAGATTAGGTGTAACTAGTTTAAAGATCTTGTAATTTGTTTTTTATTTTCTGTAATTTAGTGGGGGAGTTGTAATTTAGCTAATTTTATTTAATTTATTTAATTGTATTTCATTTAGGTAATTTATTTAATTGTAGGGTTAGGTTAGGTGTTAGTGTAACTTAGGTTAGGTTTTATTTTACAGGTAAATTTGTATTTATCTTAGCTAGGTAGTTAGTAAATAGTTAATAACTATTTAGTAACTTTTCTACCTAGTTAAAATAAATACAAACTTGCCTGTAAAATAAAAATAAACCCTAAGCTAGCTACAATGTAACTATTAGTTATATTGTAGCTATCTTAGGGTTTATTTTACAGGTAAGTATTTCGTTTTAAATAGGAATAATTTAGGTAATAATTGTAGGTTTTATTTAGATTTATTTTAATTATATTTAAGTTAGGGGGTGTTAGGGTTAGGATTAGACTTAGGTTTAAAGGGTTAATAAATTTAGAATAGTGGCAGCGACGTTGGGGACGGCAGATTAGGGGTTAATAAATGTAGGTAGGTGGCGGCGATGTTGGAGGCAGCAGATTAGGGGTTAATAATATTTAACTAGTGTTTGTGAGGTGGGAGTGCGGCGGTTTAGGGGTTAATATGTTTATTATAGTGGCGGCGATGTCGGGAGCTGCAGATTAGGGGTTAATCATTTTATTTTAGTGTTTGCGATGTGGGAGGGCCTTGGTTTAGGGGTTAACAGGTAGTTTATGGGTGTTAGTGTACTTTTTCTTTAGTTATGAGTTTTATGCTACAGCTTTGTACCATAAAACTCATAACTACTGACTTTAAAATGCGTTAGGAATCTTGGAGGTAGAGGGTGTACCACTCACTTTTTTGCCTCCCAGTACAAACTCGTAATACTAGCGCTATGCAAGTCCCATTGAAAAAAGACTTTACGAAATTTACGTAAGTTGATTTGCGTTAAGGCCAAAAAAGTGTGCGGTGTCCCTAAACCTGCAAGACTCGTAATACCAGCGGGCGTAAAAAAGCAGTGTTAGGACCTGTTAACGCTGCTTTTTCAGTTTACCGCAAAACTTGTAATCTAGCCATAAGTTTGGTCCAGTCCGACCTTGAGTGCAGTTAAAAACCGCTGTCATCTGCTGGAAACTTGATCTGGAATAGTGCTGAGCATAACTGTGTCCCAATATGTTTAATATGTATTAACATACACACAAAGCAATATGAAATACTTGTGTGCCCACAATGATTATAGAAGTTTTATATTGGGTAATTTATGCAACAATGATAAGAAGCTGGCTATAAACAAAGATTGCAATCTTTCTTTTCTTGTTTAAAATAGGGTCTATCACAATGATTTAAAGTTGCGACTGTGTACTTTGTAACCAGGCTGTTCAGCTTTAACAATACGCTGGGATTTGATACATTGTAACCAAGATTGTGGATTACAGGGAATAATTTTCTATTTTTTTGTAATTTTCCTTAAAGGGTCTGCACCATTGCCTTTAACAAGGCTATTTTGAACTAAGATCTGGTATATACAAACTAGATCTGGGAATTATTTTTTTCTCTCTCCTATATTTGTGTTATATATATATACTATACAGATAGTAAGTAAAAAGTCATAGAGTAGGCACACATAATACAAGACATACACACATACATAGATGCTATAGATACACATAGAGACATACTCGCATAGCAAATCATAGGCAAGTTCATACAGGGCTGGAACAGATCAGCATATGACACAGACATACATAAGTAGCCCAAAGACAGACTTGTAGGGAAAGACAGTCACACATATGTATCTTTGAGAATACCCTCAGCAAACTTTTAAACAAATTGTAATGAATAAAAAATAATGAATCATATGTTATTCAAATTATTGTAGGGGGTATCAAAATGAGAACCAGTTAAGCATGAAAATATATTGTGTGTTATATTTCAGTATGGTTGAAGTTGAAAGAAGATAGTCAGTCACAATGTTTTGAATACAAATGTTGGCAATTCTTTAGCCACACCTGTGCCAACTGCAGGGATAGTAGTGAGAAGGTCAGGCACACCATTTATTTTATAAGCACTATTCCCCTTCAGTCCACAAAAACTAATTTCACAGTCCCAATTCAAGCCTGAAGCATCACTCATACATGTAATAGTATTGTAATGTGGGCAATGGGCAGTTACTAGTAGGCATTACAGTGACACTGGGCAGGCAGCTAATAGACCAGCTGTATGAGATAGTATTGTATTGCAGAGGATTTGATAGATAATAGTGCCAAATATAGCAGAAAAAAGTTGGTAAAATATTTATTCTTGTTCCATTTTCTGCTTTAATCATACACAATATAAATTCAAGCCTGTAGCACCCTTCTTTCTTTTCCCTTATAGTATTATAACGTAGACAGAGGCACTGGGCAGAAGTTATAAGTAACCAGTGGTGTTGGGCAATCAATGGACCTGCTGTGCGGTATTGTAGTGGGATGAGATTATCTAACAAGTCTTGTCTGCAATGGGAGGTCCCTCAAAGACATTTAGAAAGCTAATTTTTAGCTTGAGAGTTGTTTTATCTAGTCATGCAGGTTTGTGGATGAGAGAGACACATAAATTACAATAAAGTGGTCAAAAAAGCCACTAACATTATTGTGTGATTTCTCACTATGCCAGCAAGTTTTTGATCATGAGGTCCAGAGTTAGAAGTGAAAGGAATCTGTGAGGCAGAGACTTATATTGTGTTCTTAAGCTATTCCCTAATAAGTTCAGGATTGGCTAATAACAAGAGTGAAAGTTACAAACTAGTTGGCTGATAGATTAATCTGTCAATTAAAAAATGGGCTGGCTGGATAGTGTGTTTTTTTTCCTGCTGATGGGAAACAGGGAATCTGGCTAACAAATATTAAAAATTTGGGGTTTTTTTGCTGTACCATCAGTCATTTGACCTTGTACTTGTTAAAGGAACTTTTTGTTTTGCATTTCAAAATAAATGCAAAGATTACTACAAAATGTGTGGCTTCTAGCATTCATCTAAATGCACATCTATTACTGATTATTTTGTCTTGGGTGCTTGCTTATTTGATAAACTGCAATACTACTATTATACACCAGAGGGAACTCTTTAAAAGCAAATCTTCTGCTATCAGCACTTACAGCTTTTAAACTAAATTACTTGACAAAGTGTTAAATCTTCTTCTTAGTCCTTTTTTGGGACCAAGTGATATATGTTTGAGACCCTGAAAAGTCCCATTGATAAATATACATCAGTAACAATGTCATAAGGGATTAAAGGCTTACCCGGTCGCTACCAGGAGGAAGGGGAAGGGAATAGCCCATAACTCAATTAAACATTCTAATAATAGCTTAAAGGGACAGTACACTGTAAAATTGTTTTTCCATTAATGTATTTTAAATGACTTGTTATACCAACTGCAGAGTATAAAATATTTGAGAAATTGCATTTTCATGCTGATTTGTGTATATGAAGTAGCTGATTTTGTGCTTTGAAACCACAGCCTATTACAATGGGTTGATCTTAAAGGTAATATCAGATCTCATTATGTTATAACTTTGTGTAAACACACTTGCTTCCTTATCTTTTATTTGGCTGGAACACCAAAGCTCAATACATAGAGAGAACAATGGACAATTATCATTTTATTACTTAATTATCCTGCATCCCACTGAGAGTGTAATCTCTTCTGCTGGCTGTGATTACTTAGGCTATTCAATAGCCTATACTTCAGTATCAAAACTTTCAGTATAGGTGGCTATACCACAGACTAACGGCTAGATTTAGAGTTTTGTCGGTAACGACCCGCGTAGCTAACGCTGGCTTTTTTCTGGCCGCACCTTTAAAATAACTCTGGTATTGAAAGTCCACAGAATGGCTGCGTTAGGCTCCAAAAAAGGAGCGTAGAGCATATTTTAACGCCACTGCAACTCTCGATACCAGAGTTGCTTACTGAAGTGGCCAGCTTCAAAAACGTGCTCATGCACGATTCCCCCATAGAAAACAATGGGGCTGCTTGAGCTGAAAAAAACCCTAACACCTGCAAAAAAGCCGCGTTCAGCTCCTAACACAGCCCCATTGTTTGCTATGGGGAAACACTTCCTACGTCTGCACCTAACACTCTAACATGTACCCCGAGTCTAAACACCCCTAACCTTACACTTATTAACCCCTATTCTGCCGCCCCCGCTATCGCTGACCCCTGCATATTATTATTAACCCCTAATCTGCCGCTCCGTAAACCGCTGCTACTTACATTATCCCTATGTACCCCTAATCTGCTGCCCCTAACACCGCCGACCCCTATATTATATTTATTAACCCCTAATCTGCCCCCCACAACGTCGCCTCCACCTGCCTACACTTATTAACCCCTAATCTGCCGAGCGGACCGCACCGCTATTATAATAAAGTTATTAACCCCTAATCCGCCTCACTAACCCTATAATAAATAGTATTAACCCCTAATCTGCCCTCCCTAACATCGCCGACACCTAACTTCAAACATTAACCCCTAATCTGCCGACTGGAGCTCACCGCTATTCTAATAAATGTATTAACCCCTAAAGCTAAGTCTAACCCTAACACTAACACCCCCCTAAGTTAAATATAATTTAAATCTAACAAAATTAATTAACTCTTATTAAATAAATTATTCCTATTTAAAGCTAAATACTTACCTGTAAAATAAATCCTAATATAGCTACAATATAAATTATAATTATATTATAGCTATTTTAGGATTTATATTTATTTTACAGGTAACTTTGCATTTATTTTAACCAGGTACAATAGCTATTAAATAGTTAATAACTATTTAATAGCTAAAATAGTTAAAATAATTACAAAATTACCTGTAAAATAAATCCTAACCTAAGTTACAATTAAACCTAACACTACACTATCAATTTATTAATTAAATAAAATACCTACAATTACCTACAATTAAACCTAACACTACACTATCAATACATTAATTAAATACAATATCTACAAATAAATACAATGAAATAAACTAACTACAGTACAAAAAATAAAAAAGAACTAAGTTACAAAAAATAAAAAAATATTTACAAACATTGGAAAAATATTACAACAATTTTAAACTAATTACACCTACTCTAAGCCCCCTAATAAAATAACAAAGCCCCCCAAAATAAAAAATGCCCTACCCTATTCTAAATTACAAAAGTTCAAAGCTCTTTTACCTTACCAGCCCTGAACAGGGCCCTTTGCGGTGCATGCCCCAAGAAATTCAGCTCTTTTTCCTGTAAAAAAACACATACAATACCCCCCCCCAACATTACAACCCACCACCCACATACCCCTAATCTAACCCAAACCCCCCTTAAATAAACCTAACACTAAGCCCCTGAAGATCTTCCTACCTTATCTTCACCATACCAGGTTCACCGATCGATCCAGAAGAGCTCCTCCGATGTCCTGATCCAAGCCCAAGCAGGGGGCTGAAGATGTCCATGATCCGGCTGAAGTCATCATCCAAGCGGGAGCTGAAGAGGTCCATGATCCGGCTGAAGTCATCATCCAAGCGGGAGCTGAAGAGGTCCATGATCCGGCTGAAGTCTTCTATCAACGGCATCTTCAATCTTCTGTCTTCCGGATCCATCTTGCAGACCTCCGACGCGGAACATCCTGCTGGCCCGACAGACTACCGACGAATGAAGGCTCCTTTAAGGGACGTCATCCAAGATGGCTTCCCTCGAATTCCGATTGGCTGATAGGATTCTATCAGCCAATCGGAATTAAGGTAGGAAAATTCTGATTGGCTGATGGAATCAGCCAATCAGAATCAAGTTCAATCCGATTGGCTGATCCGATATCAGATTGAGCTCGCATTCTATTGGCTGTTCCGATCAGCCAATAGAATGCAAGCTCAATCTGATTGGCTGATTCCATCAGCCAATCAGAATTTTCCTACCTTAATTCCGATTGGCTGATAGAATCCTATCAGCCAATCGGAATTCGAGGGACGCCATCTTGGATGACGTCCCTTAAAGGAGCCTTCATTCGTTGGTAGTCCGTCGGGCCAGCAGGATGTTCCGCGTCGGAGGTCTGCAAGAGGGATCCGGAAGACAGAAGATTGAAGATGCCGTTGATAGAAGACTTCAGCCGGATCATGGACCTCTTCAGCTCCCGCTTGGATGATGACTTCAGCAGGATCATGGACCTCTTCAGCTCCCGCTTGGATGATGACTTCACCCGGATCATGGACATCTTCAGCCCCCTGCTTGGGCTTGGATAAGGACATCGGAGGAGCTCTTCTGGATCGATCGGTGAACCTAATATGGTGAAGATAAGGTAGGAAGATCTTCAGGGGCTTAGTGTTAGGTTTATTTAAGGGGGGTTTGGGTTAGATTAGGGGTATGTGGGTGGTGGGTTGTAATGTTGGGGGGGGTAATGTATGTGTTTTTTTACAGGAAAAAGAGCTGAATTTGTTGGGGCATGCACCGCAAAGGGCCCTGTTCAGGGCTGGTAAGGTAAAAGAGCTTTGAACTTTTGTAATTTAGAATAGGGTAGGGCATTTTTTATTTTGGGGGGCATTGTTATTTTATTAGGGGGCTTAGAGTAGGTGTAATTAGTTTAAAATTGTTGTAATATTTTTCTGATGTTTGTAAATATTTTTTTATTTTTTGTAACTTAGTTCTTTTTTATTTTTTGTACTTTAGTTAGTTTATTTCATTGTATTTATTTGTAGATATTGTATTTAATTAATGTATTGATAGTGTAGTGTTATGTTTAATTGTAGGTAATTGTAGGTATTTTATTTAATTAATAAATTGATAGTGTAGTGTTAGGTTTAATTGTAACTTAGGTTAGGATTTATTTTACAGGTAATTTTGTAATTATTTTAACTATTTTAGCTATTAAATAGTTATTAACTATTTAATAGCTATTGTACCTGGTTAAAATAAATGCAAAGTTACCTGTAAAATAAATATAAATCCTAAAATAGCTATAATATAATTATAATTTATATTGTAGCTATATTAGGATTTATTTTACAGGTAAGTATTTAGCTTTAAATAGGAATAATTTATTTAATAAGAGTTAATTAATTTCGTTAGATTTAAATTATATTTAACTTAGGGGGGTGTTAGTGTTAGGGTTAGACTTAGCTTTAGGGGTTAATAAATTTATTAGAATAGCGGTGAGCTCCAGTCGGCAGATTAGGGGTTAATGTTTGAAGTTAGGTGTCGGCGATGTTAGGGAGGGCAGATTAGGGGTTAATACTATTTATTATAGGGTTAGTGAGGCGGATTAGGGGTTAATAACTTTTTATAGTAGCGGTGCGGTCTGCTCGGCAGATTAGGGGTTAATAAGTGTAGGCAGGTGGAGGCGACGTTGAGGGGGGCAGATTAGGGGTTAATAAATATAATATGGGGGTCGGCGGTGTTAGGGGCAGCAGATTAGGGGTACATAGCTATAATGTAGGTGGAGGCTCTTTGCGGTCGGCAGATTAGGGGTTAATTATTGTAGGTAGGTGGCGGCGACGTTGTGGGGGGCAGGTTAGGGGTTAATAAATATAATATAGGGGTCGGCGGTGTTAGGGGCAGCAGATTAGGGGTACATAAGGATAACGTAGGTGGCGGTCGGCAGATTAGGGGTTAAAAAAATTGAATCGAGTGGCGGCGATGTGGGGGGACCTCGGTTTAGGGGTACATAGGTAGTTTATGGGTGTTAGTGTACTTTAGAGCACAGTAGTTAAGAGCTTTATGAACCGGCGTTAGCCCAGAAAGCTCTTAACTACTGACTTTTTTCTGCGGCTGGAGTTTTGTCGTTAGATGTCTAACGCTCACTTCAGCCACGACTCTAAATACCGGAGTTAGAAAGATCCCATTGAAAAGATAGGATACGCAATTGACGTAAGGGGATCTGCGGTATGGAAAAGTCGCGGCTGAAAAGTGAGCGTTAGACCCTTTTTTGACTGACTCCAAATACCGGCGGTAGCCTAAAACCAGCGTTAGGAGCCTCTAACGCTGGTTTTCACGGCTACCGCCAAACTCCAAATCTAGGCCTTTATCAGCTATTTGAAATGCTGAAATAGGAGTAAAGGAGCTAATTGTAACCAATTTAATACACTCTAGCAGGTAAAAAGGATCATTGGGAATAATTTAAAGGGGAGAATATTTTGGGTGAACTGTCCCTTTAACAACTCTAAAGGCCCCCTATAATAAAGACAGACACTTGGTTTGGGAAATAATTGTTCTATCACTGGTCCCCTTTTATTAACGTATTCATTCAAATAAATAACAGACAGAGACTTATAACAGATGGTGGCAAATGAGAAGCTAACACTACCCCAGACTGACGAGGTCAGCAGCCCGATCTAGACAACAGCAGAGGGACTCTGCTTGGATGGAGATGTTACTAGGGGTGTTCCGAGAACAAGCGAGGAGCAAGAGGCGGAAGAGCAGTACAGATAAATAGAGCTAGGAAAGAACAGACAAATAAGAATAGGGAGAACATCTACAATTTATCGGATAAGATAATAAACAATAATGAAGTTAACGTCTTAGCAAAGGGTTTAAATTATGCCCCCAAGTCCGCCCTAAATAAATTCCAAACCTACATAGACTTACAACAATACATCAGAAATCTAACCCTCAAACATTATTTTATCAAACACCCTCTTGGAATGCACGGCAATACACTTGTGACAACTCAGGTCAACCTATCATTGATGAATCAGATACAAATAATAGAGAGACTGCTTCGATTGCAGTAAATGCGGATAGTTTTCTTAACACACCTTTACCTTTAGATTCAACATCCACTTCACATACAGTATATCCGTTACAAATATATTAAATATTCAAACAGATTCATCCACACAATCACCTGAAATCGAGTGGAGTTTACATGAAATGAATGATCAAATTATTCACACAAACTTCAAGAGAAAATCAAAATTTTACCCAGTAGGAGCACAAGGGGAATTTATCAGCACTTTTAATAAGGTTGTTAATGATGACCTTTTCAGACTCTGGGATACTAACAAATGAGTTTGGGTTAATAAATATAATGACAATTTGACCAAGCTAGAAAGATTTATGCTCTTGAATTTAAAAGCTTATACCAACATCATCATTAGAGCAGCAGATAAGGGTCGGGGGGGGGGGGGTGTCGTCCTACAAAACAGGTCAGATTACCTTAAAGAAGCATTTAATATTTTACAAGATACAGACACATATAACCCTACAGAAAAATTTACAAAGGAACTCTCAGAAATATTAAAGTCAGCCAAATCAGACAACACGAAAAAGACGAATATAATTTCCTTCTGGAACCACATTCAAGTATACCAATACTATACCACTTGCCTAAAGTACATAAATCCCTCAGTAATCCCCCGGGTAGGCCTTTCATTTTGGGGATTGGCTCACTCCCTAACAACTTATCAGTTTATATAGACTTTTTCCTACAATCAGTAGTGAAAAAGATTCCATCATATATAAGATATACAACCCATGTAATAAACCTCTTTAAAGGGCTAACTTGGAATAAAGAATACAGCTGGCTCACTTGCGACGTGGCCGCACTTTACACCTGTATCCCCCATCGATCGAGTATAAATGCTATTAGAAACAGTCTTGAATCGACAGATATGGCCCCCCAGCAATTAGAGTTTTTGGTGTCCGGTATTTCATTCATACTAGACCATAATTACTTTGAATTTGAAAAAACATTCTATCTACAGACTCAGGGGACCGCAATGGGCACTACTTTTGCGCCCTCATATGCAAATATTTATATGGGCCATTTTGAACATCATTACATTTGGAATAATAACCCTTTCAAAGATAATATTATACATTATCATCGCTATATTGATGACGTGATTATAATTTGGAAAGAAGGGGAGTCTAATACCTCTAAATTCATAGAACATATAAATAACAACAATATGAATCCAAAATTCACGTCTAAAATTCACGTCTAATAGCTCAGGTAAACCTTCCATCTCTCTTTGGATCTCCTAGGATGCTCATTCATTCAGAGCTCACAAACACTGCTTGTTTTTATTTCCTTCCTGTAAGTGTTCATTTTTAGAAGCGCAATATGTGCGTATATTAAATGCTTTTACTCTTAGATGGGATGTGCTGTGTTTTCTTTCTCTGCAGCTTCTCTTGTATAAGGATCCTTTAAACAGAAGTTTCCCTCACTCTACAGCAGCACCCAGTTCACGTGCACCTATTCCAGGTACGGCACGAAAGCAAGGAAAAAGACAAGTTCTTTTTTTAATTCCACCATCTCCAGGATTCCACCACCATGAAATCTTCATAAGTTCTTAACCGTACTTCAAGGACACTTGTATTTGATCCGGGATACCCCTGGAAATTCCTGGGTTTCAGGTTTTCCATGGATATCAGTTTTTATTTCAAACTTCACTTCACTAGATACGGTACTGTGACATTATGCTATTTTTGTGACTTTTATACTGTGACACGTTCACCATTTGTTTCTTACATTGAATATTACTTTTTATACATCTATCCATTTTTTTTCACTTATATTAGATGATTTATCATTCCGTTCACAAAGGGCAAAGTATTTTTTGTTGTTAGTTTTCGAGTTCTTCTGGCCTACCTACCCCAGAGGAAGGGGCACTCCAGCTAACTGAAGTAATCGGCCCCACCCTCATCAGCCTGGCCATAACTCCCTCCGTTCACCATCTCCGTGCGCTCCTGGCCACGACCTCCCACAGTTAGGGTGCTGAAAAGACCTACCAACCAGGAGGCTCCAAGACCACCAGGCCGCTCAAGTCAGCTAGTCATTAGAGAGAGGTCAAAACTACTGCTATGGGCTTACGTAGACTAGAACACCTATCCCTATCTCGGCCATAGCCCCTGCCTACAGTACCTTTCTCATGCCGCCATCAAACAGGGAGGTAGGGAGGGCAACTTGATAGCTTCTTGTCCTGGAGCAAAGAGGAACAGGAACTGCAGACATCAGCATAAAAAAGGTAAGCCACTCCCTGCAACATTGTTGCAAACTCACAGCAACTCCCCTCCATCTCTCTCCCTGCCAACCTTAACCCTTATGACGCTGCAAGCCTATTCTGGCTCTACACTAACTTTCTAAGCAGTTTAAGGATATTGGTAGAGAAGCTTGTAAGACGTTGCTGCCATCTGACAGGACAAGAATTGCCTGTTTGAACTGAGAGGATTGGTTTAAGCTTACTTGGCTTAAGACATTGTGATTAGTAAAAACAAAATTAAAAAGCGCTGGTTTCTAAGGTAAATATATAAATAAAACAATAATATATTCCTAAGACGACTTGATTAACCAATATAAGAAAATGCTGAGGGTAAACAAAAAATAGCAAGTGCAGTATCACACTCATAAATTTATTTAAAAGGTAAATATTTAAAAAATTAAAATCATTAGATATATCTCTAAAACATATATAAAGGATACATATTTTCACAAAGCGATAGTCGCACTTAAAACAAGATTAAAACAAGTATAAAAATAGTCCAAAACGGAAAGTCAATGTGATTCCCATAGAAGATACTTGCTTGGGAAATAGTAATGTAAGAGGCGACGATTCTAGAAACGAAGAGAAAAAAAACCTTTTCACACGTTGAAATATAGTTTCAATAAGCTGTCTTTAGTTACTTACACCGTAACTTGAAGTATTTGGTATCAGATGCAGTCGACCCTCTTTGGCAATATAGGCAGCTTCTGGATCTTCCCACTCAGCCGTTATTGCTTGTGTCTTAATGGATAATGTGGCCTTAGGTGGGAGACCGCAGCTTCCTCCGGCGATGAGCCGCTGCAAAGCAGTCTGCCAAAAGTTCCCAGGCTGGCCCTGCTATTACAGGTGCTACTGAGATTGAAAAACTAAACAACACTTGGAGAGGAGGAAATAAGCATAAGGCACTTTTACGTTTAGAAGCAAAATGGATCTTCAAAATGAATAGTCTGTCTCCCTTTGGGTTGAATATAGATTTTGATCTAGGTAGTTTCCTAGAAGATTCATATGTTGATATATGTTCCATTAATGGGTTGAAACCATTGTGGATACATTTTCCAATTAATGGGCTGAAACATATTGTGTCTATATAAAATATACAAAGATAAATTGTATAGTTATGTAGATCCTATCCCATAAGTAAAGCTATATTGGCGTATTTTCTATTTGTTAATGAGATATGCATTGCACTATACTGCCATCTACTGGACTCTTTAGATAGAGATATAATATTTTTTAATACTATAATCGTTTCTTTTTGGAGTTTATCTATTAGCGCATCACATAATTATAATGCCCTACATATAATATTATACTAATTAGGGTATTATATAAAAACATAAAAATATAGGCCTAGATTTGGAGTTTGGCGGTAGCCCGTGAAAACCAGCGTTAGAGGCTCCTAACGCTGGTTTTAGGCTACCGCCGGTATTTGGAGTCAGTCAAAAAAGGGTCTAACGCTCACTTTTCAGCCACGACTTTTCCATACCGCAGATCCCCTTACGTCAATTGCGTATCCTATCTTTTAATGGGATCTTTCTAACTCCAGTATTTAGAGTCGTGGCTGAAGTGAGCGTTAGAATTCTAACGACAAAACTCCAGCCGCAGAAAAAAGTCAGTAGTTAAGAGCTTTCTGGGCTAACGCCGGTTCATAAAGCTCTTAACTACTGTGCCCTAAAGTACACTAACACCCATAAACTACCTATGTACCCCTAAACCGAGGCCCCCCCACACTCGATTAAATTTTTTTAACCCCTAATCTGCCAACCGCCACCTACGTTATCCTTATGTACCCCTAATCTGCTGCCCCTAACACCGCCGACCCCTATATTATATTTATTAACCCCTAATCTGCCCCCCACAACGTCGCCGCCAGCTACCTACACTTATTAACCCCTAATCTGCCGTCCGCACGCCGCCGCCACCTAATCTGCCGACTGCCACCTACGTTATCCTTATGTACCCCTAATCTGCTGCCCCTAACACCGCTGACCCCTATATTATATTTATTAACCCCTAATCTGCCCCCCACAACGTCGCCGCCAGCTACCTACACTTATTAACCCCTAATCTGCCGTCCGCACGCCGCCGCCAGCGACATTATAGCTATGTACCCCTAATCTGCTGCCCTAACATCGCCGACCCCTATATTATATTTATTAACCCCTAATCTGCCCCCCTCAACGTCGCCTCCACCTGCCTACACTTATTAACCCCTAATCTGCAGACCGCAAAGAGCCGCCACCTACATTATAGCTATGTACCCCTAATCTGCTGCCCCTAACACCACCGACACCTATATTATATTTATTAACCCCTAATCTGCCCTCCCTAACATCGCCGACACCTAACTTCAATTATTAACCCCTAATCTGCCGACCGAATCTCGCCGCTATTCTAATAAATGTATTAACCCCTAAAGCTAAGTCTAACCCTAACACCCCCCTAAATTAAATATAATTTAAATCTAACGAAATAAATTAACTCTTATTAAATAAACTATTCCTATTTAAAACTAAATACGTACCTGTAAAATAAACCCTAATATAGCTACAATATAAATCATAATTATATTATAGCTATTTTAGGATTTATATTTATTTTACAGGTAACTTTGTATTTATTTTAACCAGGTACAATAGCTTTTAAATAGTTAAGAACTATTTAATAGCTAAAATAGTTAAAATAATTACAAAATTACCTGTAAAATAAATCCTAACCTAAGTTACAATTAAATCTAACACTACACGATCAATAAATAAATTAAATAAAATACCTACAATTACCTACAATTAAACCTAACACTACACTATCAATAAATGAATTAAATACAATACCTACAAATAACTACAATTAAATAAACTAACTAAAGTACAAAAAATAAAATTTAATTACACCTACTCTAAGCCCCCTAATAAAATAACAAAGCCCCCCAAAATAAAAAATGACCTACCCTATTCTAAATTACAAAAGTTCAAAGCTCTTTTACCTTACCAGCCCTGAACAGGGCCCTTTGCGGGGCATGCCCCAAGAAATTCAGCTCTTTTTCCTGTAAAAAAACACATACAATACCCCCCCCAACATTACAACCCACCACCCACATACCCCTAATCTAACCCAAACCCCCTTAAATAAAGCTAACACTAAGCCCCTGAAGATCTTCCTACCTTGTCTTCATCTCACCGGATATCACACCGATCCATCCTGGCTCCGATATCTTCATCTAAGCCCAAGCAGGGGCTAGACATCCATCATCCGACGGCTGAAGAAGTACAGAAGAGGCTCCAAAGTCTTCATCCTATCCGGGAAGAAGAGTAGATCCGAACCGGCAACCATCTTCTTCCAAGCGGCATCTTCTATCTTCATCCGATGAGGACCGGCTCCATCTTGAAGACCTCCACTGCGGACCCATCTTCTTCTGACGACGACTTCCCGACGAATGACGGTTCCTTTAAGGGACGTCATCCAAGATGGCGTCCCTCGAATTCCGATTGGCTGATAGGATTCTATCAGCCAATCGGAATTAAGGTAGGAATATTCTGATTGGCTGATGGAATAAGCCAATCAGAATCAAGTTCAATCTGATTGGCTGATTAGATCAGCCAATCGGATTGAACTTGATTCTGATTGGCTAATTCCATCAGCCAATCAGAATATTCCTACCTTAATTCCGATTGGCTGATAGAATCCTATCAGCCAATCGGAATTCGAGGGACGCCATCTTGGATGACGTCATTTAAAGGAACCGTCATTCGTTGTCTAGTCGTCGGTTGAAGAGGATGTTCCGCGTCGGCTTGGAAGAAGATGGTTCCGCTCCGCTCCAGAAGAAAGAAGATTGAAGATGCGGCTTGATAGAAGACTTCATCCAGATGATGAACTTCCGACTTCAGCCCGAGGATGGATTTCTTCAGTCGCCGCTTGGATCCAGACTTCAGCCCGAGGATGGACGTCAATCTTCAGCCCCCCGCTTGGGCTTGGATCAACACTTCCGAGGCTTGGATCAAGACTTCCGAGGACGGATCGGTGAACCTGGCAGGGTGAAGATAAGGTAGGAAGATCTTCAGGGGCTTAGTGTTAGGTTTATTTAAGGGGGGTTTGGGTTAGATTAGGGGTATGTGGGTGGTGGGTTGTAATGTTGGGGGGGGTATTGTATGTTTCTTTTTACAGGCAAAAGAGCTGAATTCTTTGGGGCATGCCCCGCAAAGGGCCCTGTTCAGGGCTGGTAAGGTAAAACAGCTTTGAACTTTTGTAATTTAGAATAGGGTAGGGCATTTTTTTATTTTGGGGGGATTTGTTATTTTATTAGGGGGCTTAGAGTAGGTGTAATTAGTTTAAAATTGTTGTAATATTTTTCTAATGTTTGTAAATATTTTTTTATTTTTTGTAACTTAGTTCTTTTTTATTTTTGGTACTTTAGCTAGTTTATTTCATTGTATTTATTTGTAGATATTGTATTTAAATAATTTATTGATAGTGTAGTGTTAGGTTTAATTGTAGGTAATTGTTGGTATTTTATTTAATTAATTTATTGATAGTGTAGTGTTAGGTTTAATTGTAACTTAGGTTAGGATTTATGTTACAGGTAATTTTGTAATTATTTTAACTATTTTAGCTATTAAATAGTTCTTAACTATTTAATAGCTATTGTACCTGGTTAAAATAAATACAAAGTTACCTGTAAAATAAATATAAATCCTAAAATAGCTATAATATAATTATAATTTATATTGTAGCTATATTAGGATTTATTTTACAGGTAAGTATTTAGCTTTAAATAGGAATAATTTATTTAATAAGAGTTAATTAATTTCGTTAGATTAAAATTATATTTAACTTAGGGGGGTGTTAGTGTTAGGGTTAGACTTAGCTTTAGGGGTTAATAAATTTATTAGAATAGCGGTGAGCTCCAGTCGGCAGATTAGGGGTTAATGTTTGAAGTTAGGTGTCGGCGATGTTAGGGAGGGCAGATTAGGGGTTAATACTATTTATTATAGGGTTATTGAGGCGGGAGTGAGGCGGATTAGGGGTTAATAACTTTATTATAATAGCGGTGCGGTCCGGTCGGCAGATTAGGGGTTAATAAGTGTAGGCAGGTGGAGGCGACGTTGTGGGGGGCAGATTAGGGGTTAATAAATATAATATAGGGGACGGTGGTGTTAGGGGCAGCAGATTAGGGGTACATAGGGATAATGTAAGTAGTGGCGGTTTACGGAGCGGCAGATTAGGGGTTAAAAATAATATGCAGGGGTCAGCGATAGCGGGAGCGGCAGAATAGGGGTTAATAATTGTAAGGTTAGGGGTGTTTAGAGTGTTAGGTGCAGACGTAGGAAGTTTTTCCCCATAGCAAACAATGGGGCTGCGTTAGGAGCTGAACGCTGCTTTTTTGCAGGTGTTAGGTTTTTTTTCAGCTCAAACAGCCCCATTGTTTCCTATGGGGGAATCGTGCACGAGCACGTTTTTGAGGCTGGCCGCGTCCGTAAGCAACTCTGGTATCGAGAGTTGAAGTTGCGTTAAATATGCTCTACGCTCCTTTTTTGGAGCCTAACGCAGCCATTCTGTGGACTCTCAATACCAGAGTTATTTTAAAGGTGCGGCCAGAAAAAAGCCAGCGTTAGCTACGCGGGTCGTTACCGACAAAACTCTAAATCTAGCCGATAGAAAATAGATCCATTATAGATGTAACGGAATGTTTTTAAAAACCCTTTTTCTTATATCAGTGCTATATAGGTATGTGAATATTTTCGGAGTTAATATTATGCCCAAAAAATGTTTAGTAAGTGAATATCTTATATCTATTTTTCCAGATAACCAGTATTTTCATTAGGAGTACATCGGATCTGTAAATTTCAGGTTGCAGTAAGCACACATGTTAACTCTGAAACTCTTAATTAGTAGCCTATGTTATGTATTTATGTATTACTGTGTTCAAATTATTATGCTTTTATATAATGCACATTTTTCAATTGTGATTGTAAATATTAATTATTGCTGTTAGTGTTAGAAATATTTAAAGTGTGTATTATGTGAGTTTAACATCATAAGGACCCTGGGGTATATATAGGAATGCCAGGAGAAAGAAAAATGTAATCTTGAGGAAGGAGGAGCCCCTCTGAAAATCAATGCTCAATTAACTTTGAATCTCAGTAGCACCTGTAACAGCAGGGCCAGCCCGGGAACTTATGGCAGATTGCTTTGCAGTGGCTCATCGCCGGAGGAAGCTGCGGTCTCCCACCTAAGGCCACGTTATCCATTAAGACACAAGCAATAAAGGCTGTGTGGGAAGATCCAGAAGCGGTCTATATCGCCAAAGAGGGGCGGCTGCATCTGATACCAAATACTTCAAGTTACGCTGTAAGTAACTGTGAAAAGGTTTCTTTCTCTTCCTTTCTAGAATCGTCGCCTCTTACTATTTACCAAGCAAGTATCTTCTATTGGGATCACATTGACTTTCCGTTTTGGACTATTTTTATACTTAGTTCACTCTGATGGAGAGTAATTTATCTTAAAAACAATCGGCTAGATTACGAGTTGTGCGTTAGGCTTAAAAAGCAGCGTTGAGAGGTCCCAACGCTGCTTTTTAACGCCCTCTGGTATTACGAGTATTGCAGGTACAGGTGTACCGCTCACTTTTTTGGCCGGACTCGAAAATACCGCAAATCCACTTACGTCAATTGCATATCCTATTTTTTTCAATGAGACTTGCATAGTGCTGGTATTACGAGTCTTCCAAAAAGTGAGCGGTACACCCTCTCCTGTCAAGACTGATACCGCATTTAAAAGTCAGTAGTTAAGAGTTTTATGGTCTAACGCCGTAGTATAAAACTCTTAACTAAAGTGCTAAAAAGTACATTAACACCCATAAACTACCTATTAACCCCTAAACCGAGCCCCCCCCCCCCCATCGCAAACTATAATAAATATTTTAACCCCTAATCTGCCGAACTGGACATCACCACCACTAGAATAAATATATTAACCCCTAAACCGCCGCACTCCGGCCTCGCAAACATTAGTTAAATTTTATTAACCCCTAATCTGCCGTCCCTAACATCGCCGCCACCTACCTACATTTATTAACCCCTAATCTGCCGCCCCAACGTCGCCGCCACTATATTAAAGTTCTTAACCCCTAAACCTAAGTCTAACCCTAACCCCCCCTAACTTAAATATAATTTAAATAAATCTAAATAAAATGACTACAATTAATTATATTATTCCTATTTAAAACTAAATACTTACCTATAAAATAAACCCTAACTAATAGTTACATTGTAGCTAGCTTAGGATTTATTTTTATTTTACAGGCAACTTTGTATTTATTTTAACTAGGTAGAATAGTTATTAAATAGTTATTAACTATTTAATAGCTGCCTAGTGAAAATAAATACAAATTTACCTGGAAAATAAAACCTAACCTAAGTTACAATAACACCTAACACTACACTACAATTAAATTAATTCCCTAAATTGACTACAATTAAATACAATTAAATAAAATTATCTAAAGTACGGGAAAAAAAACACTAAATTACAGAAAATAATAAAATAATTACAAGTTTTTTAAACTAATTACACCTAATCTAATCCCCCTAATAAAATAAAAAAGCCCCCAAAATAATAAAAAGCCCTACCCTATACTAAATTACAAATAACCCTTAAAAGGGCCTTTTGTGGGGCATTGCCCCAAAGTAATCAGCTCTTTTACCTGTAAAAAAAAGTACAATAACCCCCCCAACATTAAAACCCACCACCCACACACCCAGCCCTACTCTAAAACCCACCAATCCCCCCTTAATAAAACGTAACACTAACCCCTTGAAGATCACCCTACCTTGAGAAGTCTTCACCCAACCGGGCCGAAGTCCTCAACAAAGCCGGGCGAAGTGGTCCTCCAGACGGGCAGAAGTCTTCATCCAAGCCGGGAAGAAGAGGTCCTCCAGATGGTATCTTCTATCTTTATCCATCCGGCGTGGAGCAGGTCCATCTTCAAGACATCCGACGTGGAGCATCCTTCCTGGCCGACGACTACCCGACCAATGAAGGTTCCTTTAAGTTACATCATCCAAGATGATGTCCCTTCAATTCCGATTGGCTGATAGAATTCTATCAGCCAATCGGAATTAAGGTAGGAAAAATCCTATTGGCTGATGCAATCAGCCAATAGGATTGAACTTCAATCCTATTGGCTGATTGGAACAGCCAATAGGATTGAGCTCGCATTCTATTGGCTGTTCCAATCAGCCAATAGGATTGAAGTTCAATCCTATTGGCTGATTGCATCAGCCAATAGGATTTTTCCTACCTTAATTCCGATTGGCTGATAGAATTCTATCAGCCAATCGGAATTGAAGGGACGCCATCTTGGATGATGTCACTTAAAGGAACCTTCATTCGTCGGGTAGTCATTGGCCAGGAAGGATGCTCCGTGTCGGATGTCTTGAAGATGGACCCGCTCCGCGCTGGATGGATGAAGATAGAAGATGCCTTCTGAATGAAGACTTCTACCCGTCTGGAGGACCTCTTCTTCCCGGCTTGGATGAAGACTTCTGCCCGTCTGGAGAACCACTTCGCCCGACTTCATTGAGGACTTCGGCCCGGTTGGGTGAAGACTTCTCAAGGTAGGGTGATCTTCAAGGGGTTAGTGTTAGGTTTTATTAAGGGGGGATTGGGTGGGTTTTAGAGAAGGGTTGGGTGTGTGGGTGGTGGGTTTTAATGTTGGGGGGTATTGTACTTTTTTTTACAGGTAAAAGAGCTTTGGGGCAATGCCCCGCAAAAGGTCCTTTAAAGGGCTATTTGTAATTTAGTATAGGGTAGGGCCTTTTAATATTTTGGGGGCTTTTTATTTTATTAGGGGGATTAGATTAGGTGTAATTAGTTTAAAAAACTTGTAATTATTTTATTATTTTCTGTAATTTAGTGTTTTTTTTCTGTACTTTAGATCATTTTATTTAATTGTATTTAATTGTAGTTAATTTAGGGAATTAATTTAATTGTAGTGTAGTGTTAGGTGTTATTGTAACTTAGGTTAGGTTTTATTTTACAGGTAAATTTGTATTTATTTTCACTAGGCAGCTATTAAATAGTTAATAACTATTTAATAACTATTCTACCTAGTTAAAATAAATACAAAGTTGCCTGTAAAATAAAAATAAATCCTAAGCTAGCTACAATGTAACTACAATGTTAGGGTGTTAGGTGTAGACATAACTTTTATTTTCCCATAGGAATCAATGGGGCTGCGTTAGGAGCTTTGCACTGCTTTTTTGCAGGTGTTAGGTTTTTTTTCAGCCGGCTCTTCCCCATTGATTCTTATGTGGAAATCGTGCACGAGCATGTTTACTGCTACCGTAAGCAGCACTGGTATTGAGGTGAGATGTGGAGCTAAATTTTGCTCTCCGCTCACTGCCGGGTTTGTAATACCAGTGCTGTCTGTAGGTGAGCGGTGAGCTTAAACTGCTCGTTAGCACCGCACCCCTGTTAACGCAAAACTCGTAATCTAGGTGAATATTAGCCAGGTTAATAGCTGAATACAACACAATAATATCATATACATTTTTATCACCTTTATTTCTTGACCATATCTGAGCTGCTCTGGTTGTATGAAGCATTGTTTCAGCAAGGCATAACGTTTGATATCTCTTTGAACTTATAGAAATTTACATTTATATTTTCTGGTTAATTATGAATTTTGGACTTGAGTCATAGGGGCCACATTATCATGGCCCAAATGGGGCCAAATGCCCCTGTTTCGACGCAAACCTTTAGCCTCTGAGGCTGCGGACATCAATCCGCCTGATCGAATATGATCGGGCGGATTGTGTAATGTTAAATACCAACAGCGTATCATGTCCACCAGACATTGATAAATCAGCCCCATAATGTCTTTCATATATAAAAGTTGTTTTTAAAACTAACCATACAGGGCCAGGTTTTGAGTGAAGCACAAACGTTTGCTCTTGAGCAAAAAAGGGGGTTATCATGGGTGTTCATCGGGCTTATCGCTTGTATTACGAGTTGAAAGTAAATAAAATTGCACTTAGTGAAGATTTACGCAACGTCAGAGCTCTGGTTAAATGTTTGAGGAAACTAAAAAGTTGCACAAAATGCATCAAAAATACATTACAACGTACGGGGGCACTCATAATAACACTAATACACAATATAAAATAAAAAATAAAAGATTGCTTTCTAATTAAGATATATTATAATCCAAAAGTTATTCATCCTGAAATAAGGATTAGTTATTTTTATGAAGCAAGTGTGTACAGGGCTGGTGCTAGGATTTTTGGCTACACATGCAGACACATTTTGCCGCCCCCCCCCCAAAAAAAATATGATATACCCTGCCATTACTGCTTCTTAACAAAATGTTCTAGTAATGTGTAAAGCTATAATGTTTAATTTCTGCAGGACAATGTGCCAAACTGGTGGCCTTGCACAACATACCAGGTAACAAAATTTACCTGCACACCCAAACATACATAAATACACATACATACATACTCATACATATTTTCACACATGCACACATAATTACACCTACATTTACACCCACACAATACATATTTACACATATTCATGCACACACATTTACACACACACACACACACACACACACATTACATACATACACAATAACACAGACACACACACACAGTTATACAAACACACACATACTACACCATACACACATATACATACACAAACACATACACACACACATACTACACCATACACACATATGCATACACAAACACATACACACACACATACTACACCATACACACATATACATACACAAACACATACACACACACATACTACACCATACACACATACAGGGAGTGCAGAATTATTAGGCAAGTTGTATTTTTGAGGATTAATTTTATTATTGAACAACAACCATGTTCTCAATGAACCCAAAAAACGAATTAATATCAAAGCTGAATAGTTTTGGAAGTAGTTTTTAGTTTGTTTTTAGTTATAGCTATTTTAGGGGGATATCTGTGTGTGCAGGTGACTATTACTGTGCATAATTATTAGGCAACTTAACAAAAAACAAATATATACCCATTTCAATTATTTATTTTTACCAGTGAAACCAATATAACATCTCAACATTCACAAATATACATTTCTGACATTCAAAAACAAAACAAAAACAAATCAGTGACCAATATAGCCACCTTTCTTTGCAAGGACACTCAAAAGCCTGCCATCCATGGATTATGTCAGTGTTTTGATCTGTTCACCATCAACATTGCGTGCAGCAGCAACCACAGCCTCCCAGACACTGTTCAGAGAGGTGTACTGTTTTCCCTCCTTGTAAATCTCACATTTGATGATGGACCACAGGTTCTCAATGGGGTTCAGATCAGGTGAACAAGGAGGCCATGTCATTAGATTTTCTTCTTTTATACCCTTCCTTGCCAGCCACGCTGTGGAGTACTTGGACGCGTGTGATGGAGCATTGTTCTGCATGAAAATCATGTTTTTCTTGAAGGATGCAGACTTCTTCCTGTACCACTGCTTGAAGAAGGTGTCTTCCAGAAACTGGCAGTAGGACTGGGAGTTGAGCTTGACTCCATCCTCAACCCGAAAAGGCCCCACAAGCTCATCTTTGATGATACCAGCCCAAACCAGTACTCCACCTCCACCTTGCTGGCGTCTGAGTTGGACTGGAGCTCTCTGCCCTTTACCAATCCAGCCACGGGCCCATCCATCTGGCCCATCAAGACTCACTCTCATTTCATCAGTCCATAAAACCTTAGAAAAATCAGTCTTGAGATATTTCTTGGCCCAGTCTTGACGTTTCAGCTTGTGTTTCTTGTTCAGTGGTGGTCGTCTTTCAGCCTTTCTTACCTTGGCCATGTCTCTAAATATTGCACACCTTGTGCTTTTGGGCACTTCAGTGATGTTGCAGCTCTGAAATATGGCCAAACTGGTGGCAAGTGGCATCTTGGCAGCTGCACGCTTGACTTTTCTCAGTTCATGGGCAGTTATTTTGCGCCTTAGTTTTTCCACACGCTTCTTGCGACCCTGTTGACTATTTTGAATGAAACGCTTGATTGTTCGATGATCACGCTTCAGAAGCTTTGCAATTTTAAGAGTGCTGCATCCCTCTGCAAGATATCTCACTATTTTTGACTTTTCTGAGCCTGTCAAGTCCTTCTTTTGACCCATTTTGCCAAAGGAAAGGAAGTTGCCTAATAATTATGCACACCTGATATAGGGTGTTGATGTCATTAGACCACACCCCTTCTCATTACAGAGATGCACATCACCTAATATGCTTAATTGGTAGTAGGCTTTCGAGCCTATACAGCTTGGAGTAAGACAACATGCATAAAGAGGATGATGTGGTCAAAATACTCATTTGCCTAATAATTCTGCACTCCCTGTATACATACACAAACACACACAGACACACACGCATACACAAACACACACACATACATAGTCTGCCATAAACAATGTACAACAATTATAGATGTTTCTTTAGGTGTAACCTCTTGATCTCTATGCCACTGCATATACTATGATCTAGGGTGCAGTTCCAGAAATCTCAAAATCCGCTGTACAAAGTATAGTGACATGGAGGTAAGAAGTAATACTCTGGGGGCAATAATTCTAAATATATGTTTAATATGAATGTAGACTGTCCCTTTATCTGTAAAATGCTTTAAAAACATAATTTATACTTACCTGAAAAATTCATTTATCTCCAGATATGGTGAGTCCACGGAATCATCAGTTACTAGTGGGAATATCACTCCTTGCTAGCAGGAGGAGGCAAAGAGCACTGCAGCAAAGCTGCTTTATATGTCACTTCCCTTACCCATAACCCCTAGTTATTCAGCCAAAGGCAAATGGAAAAAGAAGATAACACAAAGGTGTAGAGGTGCCTGAGGTTTTAGTTAAAAATAACTGTCTTAAAATAAAGGGTGGGCCGTGGACTCCGGACCATATCCGGAAAGAAAGAAATTTATCAGGTAAGTATAAGTTATGTTTTCTTTCCTAAGATATGGTGAGTTCACAAAATCATCAATTACTAGTGGGAACCAATACTCAAGCTAGAAGACAGAGATGATTAGGGAGGGACAAGACAGGTAACCTAAACAGAAGGCACCACTGCTTGAAGAACCTATATCCCAAAAGAAGCCTTAACCGAGACAAAGTATCAAATTTGGAAAATGTAAAAAAAAATGCAAAGAAAAACTAAGTTGCAGACCTGCAAATCTGTGCCACAGGAACTTCATTTTAAAAGCCTAAAAAGAAGACATCCCTCGAATAATGAGCCATAACTCTCTCAGGAAACTGCAGCCCTGCAGTTCTGAAAAGCAAACAAAGTAAACTTCTCAACCAAAAAAAAGAGAAGTAGCAGTAGTTTTCTAATACAGAGAAAGCAAACAAAAACAGAAGCCCACACAACATCCAAATTCTGCACACACGTATCTCAAAAGAAAAGAATGAGGACACAGAGAGGGAACAATGATTCCCAAACAATAATTTCACTTAAGATAAAAACCGTCGTATCCAAAATAAAAATAAAATGAATCACACTGCAAAGCCGAGAGTACCTAAACTTTCCGAACAGAAGATATAACAAAGGAAAAAACATTAAAGATAAAATGTTAAAATCTATGGAATGCTACGGCTCAAACTGAGCCTGCTGCAAAACCTTAAAAACAAGGTTAAAAACTCCAGGAGGAACAACAGACTTAAACACAGGCCTGATACTAAACCAGGGTCTGACAAAAAGATTACACATCTGGCACATCCAACAGACACCTGTATAAAAAAGGGTAACGCAGAAATCTGACCCTTCAGAGAACTGACTGACAAAACGTCCACCAGAACGTCCCAGAGAAGGGCAAAACCCCTAGAAATCCCAAACCTACTTTAAAGAGTAGTCCATAGACTCACACCAATCAGGAAATTTACGCCATACCTTATGGTAAAATTTACCAGTAACAGGCTTGCGAGCCTGAACCATGATCTCAATGACTGATTCAGAAAAACCATGCTTAGACAGAACTAAGCATTCAATCTCCAAGATGAAAGCTACAGAGAAAACAAAAATTAAGATGAAAGAAAGGACTCTAAATCAGAAGGACCTTCCTCAGGAACAACCACCAATGTGGAAGAAATACATCTCCTCTAGGTCTGAAAACCCGATCCTGCAAGACTATGCAGGAATCATTAAAATCCCAAGGAACCCCCCCCCCAGGGTATTTAGCAGAGCAGCCTGCTGATCCTAAACACAACTTGGAAACTTGGTGTAATGTCATTGACAACTCCAGCACCCATGTGAGGGTTCACCTGGAGAACCCTCCAGGAGACCACTCCCCGGAATGAAAAATCGGACTGCTCAAGAAGTCCGCTCCCGGTATACACTCTTGAAAAGAGAATAGAGAGCAAACTAGAATGTGGGCATCTGCCCATCGAACAATCCACACCAATCATGGCAAAGGAAGGTTCCTCCTAGGTGGTTAATGTAAACCACTGAGATGAAATTGCAACTAGAACCTAAAAACTGGGAAAGACAACTGAGGCCAAGCCATCAGAGAATTGCAGATTGCTCTCTACTTCAAAAAGGTTATGGGGAGAGCAGGCTCCTCCCAAGTCCATAGACACCAACCCAACGTGAGGCTAGTGACCATGACTAACACATAGGAAAGTCTCCGGAAGCATGTCCCCCAAGACAGATGTACCGGAGAAAGCCAAAAAAATTCTGGCTAATGCAGGTAAAGATCTTGCTACCTCTTGTAAGCACTCCACCAAAAACTCCCTTCTCTGATCCACAGGGAAGAATCTTATGTCGACAGATCAAAATCTATCCTCCAAGACAAAACCACAAGGTCCTCAGTCCACAATCTGAACATGCATAACCGCAGACTCTCAGATGGATCGAGCAAAGGGATGATGTCCAATGAAGCAACCATCAGACCATTACCTCCATACATAGAGCCACTGAAGGACTAAACAGAAGAGTGCCAAAAGAGGCAAGAAAAAATCCTCTATTTCCTAAACTCTGTGAAAAATAATTTCATAGATTGGGAAACTAATCTGATACCTAAAAAACTACCTCAGTAACTGGACCAAGGAAACTCATTGTCAGATACACTTCCATTCGTGGAATCAAGAGACACAACAAAATCTCAGTATGAGAGTAAGCATCTTGAAAAGATGGCGCCTGAACCATTATGATGTCCAGGAATGGCACCACAGCAATTCCCTGAAACCAGATCACTGCCAATACAGCCCCTTCTGAGAACCATGGCAATGCCAAAGAGAAGGGGCACAAATTGAAAGAGTTGACAGAAAGGCAAACCTCAGGAACTTGAAATTATGCATCCTCCAGGACTAAGGTCACTATGAACTGACCCTCCTAGTTCACTAGTTTCTATTTGAAGAACGGTACCCTGAGACAACCTGTTGAGACACTTTAGGACAACTATGGGGCGAAATTCCCTCATTTTTGGGAACCTCAAACAGAAATTATAAAATCCTAGACCCTGTTCTCTTACAGGAACTGGAACTATCACCCACAGGGAAAAGAAATCCTAAATGCACAGCAAAATAAACCTCAGTTATCTGACCTGTAGATAAAATTTGAGAGGAGAAACCTGCCTCAGACAGGGAAGGAATGACTACTAAGTAGTAACTCTGCAGCACAATGTCCACAGACTATCTGGAACATCTCGTATCGATGTCTGAAGACAAACAGTGAAAATCAACACCCCCACTTGGACCAAATCCGGAACGGGGGCAAAATCCTTTATATCAGAACTATTCCTGTCAGATCAGGATGAAAACAAGGTCATACCCTTGTACGGATGCACAAGAAACTTGGATCAGAAGAAAATCCACTGTCCATAACGCCCCACGGACTAGAACAGGGAAGCCAGAAATTGTGTGGTTGGTAGCATCAACAATAAAGAATTGGCTAACTTAAGAGCCTAAATTCTGTACTGGAGCTGCTCCAAATGAGTATCTACCTAATTAGAATTAAAAAAGGCATTGCACCAATAAGATGCTGCACTTAACACAGTGGCAATACAAACTTACATGTAAGTCACAAGCTTAGTCCATAGATCCTGAAAAGAACAGTTATCCTCTCTAGGAATCGAAGTTCTCTTAGCCAGAATAGAAATGCCCTTCTACTTTAGGCACCATGCCACCTGATATTTATTGGAGACAACAACAGGAAACATTTCTTTTTCTTTTCTTTTTTTTTAAACAGAAGACTGGGAAAAAAGAAATCCCTGACTTCTCACATTCCTGTGAAAAACCTCCTAGCATGGTCTGGAACAGGAAACACTTCCAAAAAGGAATCCTAGTATTTATAAATTTCACTAGATTCCTAGGGTTGACAATGACATACGTATCGGAGTCGCAAAAAATTAGCCAAAACCACCTTACCATACACAAAGGTGTACAAGCTTAAATCTGAAGGAAACTCCTCAGCATCAGATGAAGGAATTATACTGTCCGAATGAGAGATATCACCCTCAGAAGCTCCTAGCAACTGCACCACATCAGACTTATGAGGGGTAGCTGAAAGGAGTAGCGGAGCACCAGTGAAAGTTAAAGCAAAAGTCTTTATTGTTCCAAAAAATGTTAATAAAATAAAGCAAAGCAAAAGGAAAACAGTGGTGTTATTGTCCTAATAGGAGTCAGCTCATACAGCTGACATGTTTCGGCGTATTGCCGTTATCAAAGCTGCTGGTTTGCGTGGGTAATATCCCCGCCTTTTAAAAGTAAGTAGATGACTCCTATAGGGCAATAATTAATTACAACATTTGCATATTAACTGTTGCCTGTCTCACAGATAATAATTATGCCAAACCGTTTTGGACTAAATCCTATTCATACTATCTGAATAAATCATTAAATCAATAAATGAATGTGTAGTTAGACCACTTGTTTGAATTCCCATATTAGCAGAGCAGAGTTACTATATGTTCCCCCCATTGTTGGTGCACTCATTTGAGGGGTATTCCAAACGATGCGGTATAATAGTTTAGATGCCCTTAAGCATAATATAAAGGGAATATGGAAAACAGGGGGGAAATACCCGCAGGACCAACTACCAGTGTATGTTTCTTTTCACTGAGAAATGCCAGTGAAAGAGATGAATGTACTTTACTAGCTGAGAACTTCTTCACATTGGATAGATCACAGCACAAATTGTCCACTCTCTTTGAGGAAATGGAGTTTCTTATAAATAAAGAAATGAAATACAAATGGGATATTTGGACATTAAAGAACTATCTAAAACTTAAGCTTATCCCAAGGGGATTAAGACTAAATAAATACCCCACATTTAACACAGAGGATAAAACACTCATCTGTGAATGGAATGAGACTGTCTTTGATTGCTCTTGGAGCCTGATGGGCTTACTCATTATATATAAGAAAAAACAAGTACACAAGATCTCAGTTAAGATCACCCAAGTACAAGATGACATAAATAAATGCTGTGATAACAATGATTTTGCTAGATTTGACAAGTTCCTTCAGGAGGCAGTAGTGGAGGCCAAGTCCCTGTTACTTGAAATCAAGCACTCTAAGTATAATAGAGATCAAATGGTCTTTAATAAAAATACATTGTGTGTCTGGAATAGAAAATAGAGGGCACAGAAATATAGAGAGTATAATCAAAGCTCAGAGATGCAGGGGTAGAGGAAGAGGCAGACAGCAGAGAAGGATTTGGTTCTCGGAGAGTGAGGCCGAATCACATGGTGAAAGTTCAGCCTCAGGAAATGAGGAATTGGCATCACAAGAACCACCAGTATACAACAGACCTACCCACACACAGCATTTTAGATGAGGCAGTAAGAACAAAAGAAAAGAACACTGCTCCCCCTTCCCCAATATTAAAGAATATGACGACCACCTCTAGGTACATCTCACAAGTCCCAGAAACTGCACAACATCTAGAAACCCCTAATATAATTGAAAGTATCAAATTGAATCAGGTTTTTTCCCTCCCCCCCCCCCCCCCCCACAAGGAGACGGGGGGAGAAGGTACAAAGGGAGCAAACAAGGGAGGGTACACCCTCAGAAAGAACCAGAGACAAATGAGATATCAGTGATAAATCTGTTGTCATACAATTTAAACACTACGGAATGTAAGGTTCTAAGTATGGGAAAGACAACTGAATCTTTTTAATACTCTGATTGATGTTAATAAATTGGTACGTAAAATTACATTTAAAAAGCATTTCTCTAAAACCTCCAGCACCTATAGCGCTGAAAGTACTACACGGCAGAGTCCAATGGAAAATGAGACCATTAGTGTTCTGGACAATTTGGAATTCCAAGACCTGTGTAGTATTTCAACACTAGAGGCCCTAAATACAGTCCATGAAGAACCAGCCAAACTTAACTCCAAGATGGCCCCTAAGTTGAAATGCCCCTCGAGGTTCTATCCAATACAAAGTAGAGGGTCTATCATTGAAAGATTTCAGAGTAGAGTAGAGACTGATCTCAGTAAGTTGCATTATATGGACAAAAAAAGTAACTACAATCTTACGAGAAAGGAATGGGAAGCACTATCGGTACTTGGTAACAACACTTCACTAGTGATTAGAGCCGCCGATAAGGGGGGATCCATGGTAGTTATGAACAGAGTGAATTTTATCAATGAAGCCCATAGGCATCTCCACAACACCAGGGATTATTGGGTCCTGAACTCAGATCCTACTACTCTCTTTAAGAGAAAACTTGAGAATCTAATTGATGATGGTGTTGAGGGAGGCTTTATTGATACAGATACCAGCAACTACTTATTGGTAACACATCCCACGACCCCTATTTTTAACCATCTTCCTAAAGTCCACAAATCCCTGGAGAACGTGGTAGATAGACCTATAGTCAGTGGCATTGGCTCTCTCCTAGAACATACCTCAGAGTCGTTGGATCTAATTTTACAACCAATGGTCTCCAAACTTTGGAGTTAGGTAAAGGATACTATGCACATCCTAAAATTATTAGAGGGCATAGAGTGGAGAGAGGGATTTGTCTGGCTCACGGTGGATGTCAGATCATTCTACTCCTCTACCCCCCATGCCAAGGGTTTACAAGCCTTAACCTCCTTTTTGCACAAATATCATGGAGATGACCCTGATTTCTGTGAATATGTGATCCGAATGGAGTTCCTACTGTCACATAACTACTTCGAGTTCAAGGGGGTGTTCTACCTCCAGACTTGTGGGACTATGATGGGGGCAAAATTTGCCCCCTCATACACCAACCTCTTTATGGGGTGGTGGGAGCAGGACCACATCTATGGAGGGGGGAGCCCTTTTACAGAATTTTACAGAAGGGTCATTGATGACCTTCTGTTTATATTGAAGGGAGAACAAAGTGAACAACAATGATGTAGGAATAAGTTTCACTTTTGAGTCCAGTCCTACAAGCATCAACTACCTTGATGTAACACTCTCGGGATTTAGTGGTGAGAAAATACACACTACGCTATACAGGAAGCCCATTTCGGGTAATACACTGCTACATGCCAAAAGCTGCCACCCAAGGAGTGTATTCAAAGGTATTATAAAGAGACAATTTATTTGTCTAAAACGCAGCTGCTCAGAACCTGTACAATTTGAAACAGAGGCTGAACAGCTGTCCAAGAGACTGTGTACCAGGGGCTATTCGGAAAGCTCTATTAACACAGCTCTGGAGGAAGTTAGGAAACTGGACAGAAATAATTTACTTTGCCCAAAACCAAGGAACAAGGAGAACGAGAATGCTAAAGATCTCATTTTTATAACGGACCACTCGGATCAATATCCACAGATCTGTGGCATAAATAAAAAACACCTCCCTATGCTTAAAGCGGACGAAGATTTAGCAGACCTATCTACTAAATCATGCCGGTTCACATACCAGCACAATAAAATGATAGGAAACACTGTATCTCCTACCAAACTTCCTGGGAAAAGCACCCAGGAATAGTCCTGGCTAAAAACATAGCTGGATGTTCAAATACCACAACTGGGACTGTGTAGCCTGTGAAAAGGTTGAGACAGGAGGTCAATTTAGTTAAATGACCACAGGACAAGTTTTTCTAAAGAATATGTGTCTGAACTGAAAGTCTACTTATGTAATTTACCTCATTACTTGTATTGACTGCAGCATACAGTATGTGGGCCTCACTACATGTGAGGTTAGGTCAAGGATCAGGGTACACCTCTCGAGCATTAGGGCTGGAAATGTGAGTACCCCTTTGGTACAGCACTTCGTAACCAAACATGAAAAAACATTTCGTTGGACACGCATAGAAAAAGTTCTAAGATCTCCTAGAGGGGGGGAAAGAGACAAGTTGCTAGCAAAACAGGAGGTTTTTTGGATTTTCACTTTGAAAACCAGACACCCATCAGGCCTAAACCATCCTATAATCTTATTGATTATTGGGAATAACAACATAAAAGTTAATTAGTGTACAGTATAAAAGCGGTTCCCTACCTGAGAACAATGGGGTGCTACACATAATAAATCAAGATGGACAATCTACACATTTGCAATACCACATTTAATATATGTAAGAAATTCCCCTATTACTCAACAAATTAGGTAACTTTGGCAATAGTTCTATCGTACCACAACCCACTACCACTGTCCAATATCTCTAGTAACACCAGGCACTTGCATAGCCCTACTAATAGGGGTTAAGTCATGAACCAGAGATTATCACTCCATTGGGGACATATACCAGGTTTTCCCATAAGACAGAGATTTTTGCATTAAAACCATTGTAGTGAAATAGGGTACATTATAACCTAACTCAAGCTTACACTTTGGGCTCGTATCTGTGCCATTATTGGTTAGTCCACTACACAGAGAGCGCTGCATAACATACATAGCCCTTACAAGCTTTATGGTTGAATATATATATTTTAAAACAATATACTGTGTGATTGGGACCCTATGAAAGCATTTTGCTTTGAAGCTAACCAAGTTGTGGTTTTATTTTACTATGCATGGGAATAAGACATATATATACCATGTAAAGGATAGCTTAGTGGCATCTAAACTATTATACCGCATTGTTTGGAACACCCCTCAAATGAGTGCACCAACAAAGGGGGGAACATAGTAACTCTGCTCTGCTAATATGGGAATTCAAACAAGTGGTCTAACTACACATTCATTTATTGATTTATTGATTTATTCAGATAGTATGAGTAGGATTTAGTCCAAATATGCACTGGATTTAGATACACAGCATTGTTACACACTGGTAGTACAGGCACACGGTTTGGTATAATTATTATCTGTGAGACAGGCAACAGTTAATATGCAAATGTTGTAATTAATTATTACCCTATAGGAGTCATTTACTTAATTTTAAAAGGCGGGGATGTTACCCACGCAAACTAGCAGCTTTGATAACGGCAATACGCTGAAACATGTCAGCTGTATAAGCTGACTCTTATTAGGACAATAACACCACTGTTTTCCTTTTGCTTTGCTTTATTTTATTACCATTTTTTGAAACAATAAAGACTTTTGCTTTAACTTTCACTAGTGCTCCGCTACTCCTTTCAGCTTGATTACATTTTTTTACCAAAAGCGAGCTAGCACGGTTGATTCCCAGGAGCCCCACTAACCCTTACTGCAATACGGACTGCACCCAATAGGAAGCCAAGGAACTGAAGACGCACACGCCCCCCTCCACAGATGTCTGAAGAGGGATTGAATCGGATTGGCTGGTGATTGTATCCGGAAGTCTGCATGGATGCAAGGAAGCGAAAGCACGCCTAAGCAGCGGCACCCAAAACGGAGGGAGCAACCGGACACAGCCTTCTTCTTCTCTAGGACCGGACCGGGTGCAGGACTGAGCGCAGGAAAGTGGGTAAGAGAGGGAACATTTTGTTATCTCAATCAGCATAGAGACAGAGGCTATTTGCAGCATTTTTTACTACACTGATATTTAGCAGTGGTGCCATTCCTCACCCATACAGAGCTACACTTGCAGGAGGGAGATTCCACATCTCTAGCATTTTATGAGGGATAGCAACATATTTAACAGAAACCTTACTATCTGAAAATATAAATGTCCTCTTGCACTTTCAATGAAAGAAATGTAAGGCAGATAACATCACAGATATTGAGAGAATACCTGAGTTGCAAAATCTGCAGGCAAAAACACTCCTCCAGGAGATTGAGAGGAATCGCAGGGCACTGCATGTGACGCCATGAAGGCTTGGGACGTTTAAGGAGAAAACTGTGGCATTGCCTAAACAGCATCATCCTGGGAGACATTGGGCTCAGAAGTAACACTCTAACTCTACGTCAAGAGAGAAGCGAAGACAAATAAAACTAGCATAGTACATTATCAACCCTAACAAAAAAAAGGGGAATAAACCAGCAATACTCAAACACTGCTTGCACCTTCTGAAGGTAAGCCAGCATGTAAAACACCAACAGAATTCTATTCTAAAAATACAGGGCAAGAAAGGAATATTAAAATTTTATGCTAAAAAATTATAATCAAACACTGTCACTTTAAGACAGAACAGCAGTCCGTGCAAGTCTATACATATATACTGCTAAAACAACATAAAGGCTGCAAAATGAAAGTCCTTATTATCTGCCTAAAAATGTAAATCTTTGCACCAAACAGTATATAAAACGTTAATCTATAAACTATTATACAAGGGTGCATCTAGGAGAGTACGTTTATATAAAAATTCCCAGAGAAAAAGTGACTATCGAAGCTCCGATTACAGCTGGAGCAAAAATTGAGATTGTCTAACGAAAAGCGGTAGGTCACGTGATCGGACCCGGCGAGACCAAAACGGCGCTGCATCTCTTCCTCAGAAGAGAAACAAGGCGGGGACACACAGCAGCATAGGAATGAAGCGCAAAAGTATATATTCACATTGCACTTCATTCAGAAAAAACACATAAAAGGAAAAGCGTGCACACAAGCAAACCCTTATGTTTCCTATCAGAAAGAAAGATAGAGTAAACTTACTCAGGCTTTCTATACCAGGGCAGCAAATTATTAACAAAATGCAGTGATAATCCACATCACAAGTTCCTAACTGCTTTAAAGCCACCACTGCCCTACTGAAGAGACTAACATGGAGTACGGCTACACCCAGTCTTGAGAGGAAGTTCAGGGTAAATCTACTCTGGCATTCAAAAAAAATAACATCTTGATTGAAGTTCAATTTTCTTCAGACACCAAAAACTTCACCTCCTCCATGAACAGAGGCAAAGAGAATGACTGGGGGTTATGGGTAAGGTAAGTGACATATATAGCAGCTTCACTGTGCTGCTCTTTGCCTCCTCCAGCTGGCCAGGAGTGATATTCCCACTAGTACAGTAATTAAAGGGACAGTCTACACCAGAATTTTTATTGTTTTAAAAGATAGATAATCCCTTTATTACCCATTCCCCAGTTTTGCACAACCAACACAGTTATATTTATATACTTTTTATCTCTGTGATTATCTTGTATCTACGCCTCTGCAAACTGCCCCTTTATTTCAGTTCTTTTGACAGACTTGCAGTTTAGCCAATCAGTGCTGGCTCCCAGGTAACTTCACGTGCATGAGCACAGTGTTATCTATATGAACCACATGAACTAACACCCTCTAGTAGTGAAAAACTGTTAAACTGCATTCTGAAAAGAGGCGGTCTTCAAGGTTTAAGAAATTAGCATATGAACCTCCTAGGTTAAGCTTTCAACTAAGAATACCAAGAGAACAAAGCAAAATTGGTGATAAAAGTAAATTGGAAAATTGTTTAAAATTACATGCCCTATCTGAATCATGAAAGTTTATTTTGGACTAGACTGTCCCTTTAATGATTTAGTGGACTTACCATATCTTGACATCATGACATCAAAATTGTGTAAATTGAAAAACAATAAAACTGTGTTAAATTTACAGAAATATTCTGAAAATGCTAAAAAATACAATTGTAAATTCATAACCAAACACAACTGTTAATTTTACAGAAAGAATATGTTAAAAGAATCATATTTATTTGTAGAATTTACAGAATACAGTAGTTTAAACAGAGAAAACACTGTAATACCTAAAGCAAAACAATACAGTTAAAATTACAAGCTGACAGTGTTAAAATGATGTTTTTGTTAGGCAGATATTCATATGTATTCAGAAAGAAATTGTATTACATTTGACAAATTAATGTTATATTTTACAGATAAGAATGTGTAAAAGTACAGTAAAATTATGTTAATATGAAGGGTTTCAAAATCCAGTCATGTCTGTTTAGAATTGAGCAGGCCTAACAATATATTAGTAAACTATAGTAAAGCTATAATAGAAGTAGGTCACTTTTAGAAAAAATACATTACACAGATATCCCAACACTCCCAGAAGTTCCGGGAGTCTCCCCCATTTAAATAGTGGCTCCCTGACACCCGCAAATTAAACACAAGATCCCAGAAAGAGCAGTGCCAGAGAAAATAAAATTTGTGTCACTGTTCCATTATAGCTTACTGTAAATAGTTACTGCGTTCATCTCTGGACTTTCTCCCCCTTCCTGAACTCTAGTGCAGTGCAAGACATAGCAGACCTGATACAGATGAGATGTGCAGACTCCCATACTGTATATTGTGCAGACTCCTTTACTATATATTGTGCAGACTCCCATACTGTTATTGTGCAGACTCCTATACTTTATATTGTGCAGACTCCCATGCTGTATATTGTGCAGACTCCCATGCTGTATATTGTGCAGACCCCCATGCTGTATATTGTGCAGACTCCCATGCTGTATATTGTGCAAGACTCCCATGCTGTATGTTGTGCAAGACTCCCATGCTGTATATTGTGCAGACTACCATACTGTATATTATGCAAGACTCCCATGCTGTATATTGTGCAAGACTCCCATGCTGTATATTGTGCTAACTCACATGCTGTATATTGTACAGACTCCCATGTTGTATATTGTGCAGACTCTCATGTTGTATATTGTGCAGACTCTCATGTTGTATATTGTGCAGACTGCCATGCTGTATATTGTGCAGACTGCCATGCTGTATATTGTGCAGACTCCCATACTGTATATTGTGCCAGACTCCCATACTTTATAGCTATAAAATGGTTATACCGATATTTATACATGCAAGGTTCATCTTGTCTTTAGATGGGTGTTTTTTCCAACCACATTTTTTTGTGATAACATTTTCAACTATTTCATAATCAGCGCACTGAGGAATTCAACCTCCATGCTGAGTGAGCTCTCTGCTGCAGCAGCTAGTAAACTAATAGAAGCTATGTTGCTTGGTTCGTGGGGGAATAAAAGCTTAAAGTCGTAGCACTATGCAGCCGCCTGATATTATTGTGGTCCAGGGTTGGGCCTAACAGTCATAAATCTAGCTCCATGGGTTTAGGACTTTTCAGAATTTCTTCCTCTATCCAGTAGTCAGGTATTTTCTACCCCAATTGGTATGTATATCTCAAAAAACAGATTAGTAGTGGATGTTCAATGAGGAGCTCTTATTGAAGCAACCTAGTATGGCCGCCGCCCGGACACGCCCCCATATATTTTTTTCTTTTTTCTTATATCACGCTTATGTAGCATAAAGTTGCTGCACCATACTGCACATGTGCGTATTGTAATTCCATTCTATTCTTTTTAGTACAGTTTCTACAAGAGCTATCACAGCAATAAATTCAGTTTCAAAGACAAAACCACTATTTCTGTCTGCCATGTTTATAGCTGTATAGTTCCACAGTTACTGGAGTCAGGACATATTTTGTAGTCAAAATAATAATGCTGACTGACTGAGGGTTAATTCATTAGTCTGGTAGGTTTCATGCTTACTGCTTAACTTTTTCAGTATTTGCGGAGCAGTGGATTTTGCGATCATCCATGTAAGGTACAAATTATAAAACAGGCAATTTTGTTAGTTTGCTAAAATTGATTACCTTTTCTTTTTCCCAGCAAAACACTTGAGACTTTGAGGGGTTATGTTCTTCACTGTAGGGTTCATAGGAATGAACCCCATTGCTTTATCAAAAGTGTTAGCGCTGACTGCAAGCGGAAATTTGTACGTATTCAGCTTTTAAAGCTCATTTCTATTGTGTTCACAATGTACATGAACCCTCGGTTACTGCTAGAGACTTTGTTACAGATTTTAAATAAGTAATTTTGCTGTGTCAGCGCCAATTTCATAAATTTCCTACATTGGTCTTTTTTTCACTTTCTCTTGTATTTTTCTTCCTTTCTTTATTTTCTGTCCATTTGGACACAGATTCATGTTGCACAATATTTGTTTTTTTTTTGTTTTGTTTTTACTGTAATGTATGTAATTCACTTAAAATAACAAGATATATTTTCTCTAAAGGCAATAACTATCTAGGCATGTGAAAAACATAATGATACCTAATTTCTTACAATTATTGAACTAATTTTAACTCCCTGGTGATTTAAATTGCCTTATAGAGTGATACTTTACTAGACTTATGAAACATAAGGAGTGACATTTGTATATTAGCTATGGAATGGATAACAAGTTGTATCTAACACGTGATTATAGAATATGAGTCATTAGTCAAAGGTATGTAGTTACTTAAGTTAAATACATCATACTTAATGTAGTGATAAATCTATTTTTATTCCAGGGTCAACCTCTAGCAATTTCTCTATCTATGTCTAAGTATGTTAAATGGCTCAGAAATGAATATCTTAAGTGTAACAACTTGTTTCAATAACATCAAATAAATAGCGGGTTAATACCGCAGAGAAATTCACCAAACCGGGTGAATGCAGAAATAAGTACACAAACCTTCCAAAGTCATATAATGCATACTATAAGTATAAGCTTTTTGAGTTAAATTAAACTAGATCTAGAGCTGCAATTGAGAGCTTAGGGAGCAAGTGTGGCCTCTTGTAAATACAAAGTAAAGTGTATATGTTGACTGTAGCTACACCATGTAGGCACACATATTGTTACTTAGTGAAATAGCATGACCTCAGGACTACATGTTGATAAATTGGAGCATCAGAATATGTATACTGACTTGCCTTAAAAAGAGACAAGCATTATAGACTTGTTGTTAGACAACTTGTAACTAGTTAAACAGACATAACACATCCAAGAATATACAAGGCTGTTCCCTATTAATATCTATGTTATGATGTAGATATACAGTTACAAGCATTAAAATTCCCATTTGAAGGTTAGTGTCATAGCAATGTTATATGTCTAATAAGTAATTAGGGGCTATGATGTAATCTAGTGTCGCTAAAATTATATACGTACAGAATACTATCAGGTTAGGTTGAAGGCTAACATATATCTTAATTAAATAAATCATATGAGATATCCCTGAGGGGGGTAAATGATTTAAGCTAGTAGGTAATTAGAAAGGTGTATATTACTCTGTTAAGAAACTAGTAAGCCACCCTGTAGTGTCCATCTGAACCCTAAACTATCACAAAGAAAGAAATAACAGTCAGTCATATAAATCCTTAAATGTGCATATTTAGATAGTGTCCTATTATTATCTGGTATAAATGACCCTTGCAGACAAATCAAATAGTTTGTGGTACTACTCGGCTGTCGTCTCTACTCCCCAATATAGCTGAATCATGTGAAGGGGAAGGATAGTCAAATCCCCATTTACAATCAACTGTCGCATCAGGGCTCATCCTATGCCTCTTCTATGCTGTCACCGGCATGATTTCCCTGAAGGAGGACTTATTTCTCTGCATCTGTTGCAGGGTGAAAAGGAATGTCTGGATTCGCAACTCCACAGCCTCCTGCAGCTGCCCCTCATGTGAGATGCCATATCTTGCTGATCTCAGGTCACGGGAGTTGACCGCTCTCCCCTGACCCGGCGTCACAGTCAAAAGCGGCGCAATCATCTCCATATTGAGTTGCAATGCGGGCTTTGGGTAGTTAGGATATCGGATTCTGATATCCTCGGCAGTTAAGCTGATAGCGTGGGAAGATTCCTCTATCTCATCGGGGCTTGTCCCAATGGATGACACCCCCGTATGGGTAATTTCAGGGCTAAATATCGTAAGCCTTTGCAATGGGACCATGCGTATGTCTGGGGTAGGCTAGAAAGCTTTCTGCGTATCAAGTCTTGTGCTCCGTGCCATTGCTATGAGGTCAAGCATACAACCATCTAATTTAGTTTCTAATTGTAGCAAGAAAGCTCGTAATAGCTTGCACGGCCCCTCCATGCTGAGTGATCTCTCTGCTGCAGCAGCTAGTAAACTAATAGAAGCTATGTTGCTTGGTTCGTGGGGGAATAAAAGCTTAAAGTCGTAGCACTATGCAGCCGCCTGATATTATTGTGGTCCAGGGTTGGGCCTAACAGTCATAAATCTAGCTCCATGGGTTTAGGACTTTTCAGAATTTCTTCCTCTATCCAGTAGTCAGGTATTTTCTACCCCAATTGGTATGTATATCTCAAAAAACAGATTAGTAGTGGATGTTCAATGAGGAGCTCTTATTGAAGCAACCTAGTATGGCCGCCGCCCGGACACGCCCCCATATATTTTTTTCTTTTTTCTTATATCACGCTTATGTAGCATAAAGTTGCTGCACCATACTGCACATGTGCGTATTGTAATTCCATTCTATTCTTTTTAGTACAGTTTCTACAAGAGCTATCACAGCAATAAATTCAGTTTCAAAGACAAAACCACTATTTCTGTCTGCCATGTTTATAGCTGTATAGTTCCACAGTTACTGGAGTCAGGACATATTTTGTAGTCAAAATAATAATGCTGACTGACTGAGGGTTAATTCATTAGTCTGGTAGGTTTCATGCTTACTGCTTAACTTTTTCAGTATTTGCGGAGCAGTGGATTTTGCGATCATCCATGTAAGGTACAAATTATAAAACAGGCAATTTTGTTAGTTTGCTAAAATTGATTACCTTTTCTTTTTCCCAGCAAAACACTTGAGACTTTGAGGGGTTATGTTCTTCACTGTAGGGTTCATAGGAATGAACCCCATTGCTTTATCAAAAGTGTTAGCGCTGACTGCAAGCGGAAATTTGTACGTATTCAGCTTTTAAAGCTCATTTCTATTGTGTTCACAATGTACATGAACCCTCGGTTACTGCTAGAGACTTTGTTACAGATTTTAAATAAGTAACTTTGCTGTGTCAGTGCCAATTTCATACATTTCCTACATTGGTCTTTTTTTCACTTTCTCTTGTATTTTTCTTCCTTTCTTTATTTTCTGTCCATTTGGACACAGATTCATGTTGCACAATATTTGTTTTTTTTTTGTTTTTTTTTACTGTAATGTATGTTTTTATACAAAAAAAATTTATGTCGATCCTGCTGGTTGGTTTATGTTGTGTGTGGATCGAAACATTATACTCCACAACATGACATGTCCACCCCCTGGGAATTCCCCCGGATTGGCCAGACACTCCAACGGCTATTCCAGGGTGTAAGAAGCCACTGATCTTGGTGTGATTAGCAGAACAATGAGTATATTGGACGAAGTGTGGAGGACGTTGTCTGCACGGAATGGGGAAACCCACCAACATTCCCCACATTTCGTCTACAGCAAAAGGGTTAATAATATTTAATTATTAATTTTAATTATTATTTAAATAACACTTTAAATATTTAATAATAGCTTGACAAATGTTTTAGGATTGATGTGAAGTTTTTTGTTGTTGTTAATGAAGCTATTTTATTATTAATACAGTCACTATTTTTTCTTCTATTTCCCAAGGTGTTTTTTTCCATCAACCCAGAGAAGGACACAAAAGTAGAGAAGACAAACAAATCCTGTCACTATGTGAACCCTAGAGTTCTTACCTTGATTCAGGAACTTTCAGATCATGAGTGGCGTGATGTCTGACTATGAACTTAATAGCAAAATAGATTGATCCAGGCACACTATGTAGGTAAGATAGGCAGATTTATTTTGACAAACGCAGCAATGTTTTGACTCTCAGTGGAGTCTTTTTCCATTGGGAGTTGAAACGTTTCTTCGTGTTTGTCCAAATAAATTCCTATCGTACCTACATCTTTCTATTTTGCTATTTGGGGACCCTGCCAGTCCTGGACTTGGATGCACCTTGGAGGGTAGTGGAAGAGTGTGGTTCCTCCCTTGCTTTACTGTGAATATGGACTTAAGTCAGTAAGATTTGACATGTGCCACACTCATAGCTTGAAGATTTGTTTCAGCTCATTAGCTGCCTACTTCTTCAAGATGAAGAACCAATAAAAGTTTTAGACAAAATCGTCTGAGTTGTATTGCTGTTATATTTCATGATTTGCATTCCTGTGCGTCAATTTGAAGAGCTTGTTTGAAGATACATTTCTTCAATTTATTCTAATATGGAAATGCAATAATCCTTTAAGAGTGTTAAAAATTCTAACTTTTAGTCATACAAATATAACCTCTTAATTGTTCTCTGACAACTTTTGTTGAAAAGTCTTTTCCTCTTTCTTGCCCTTTCTCTATTTTTTTTTTTTTAAAGGGACATGCATCACTTAAAGGGACAGTCTACACCAGAATTTTTATTGTTTTAAAAGATAGATAATCCCTTTATTACCCATTCCCCAGTTTTGCATAACCAACACAGTTATAATAATATACTTTTAACCTCTGTGATTATCTTGTATCTAAACCTCTGCAAACTGCCCCTTTTTCAGTTCTTTTGACAGACTTGCAGTCTAGCCAATCAGTGCCTGCTCCCAGATAACTTCACGTGCACGAGCACAGTGTTATCTATATGAAATATGTGAACTAACACCCTCTAGTGGTGAAAAACTGTTAAAATGCAATCTGAAAGAGGTGGGCTTCAAGGTCTAAGAAATTAGCATATAAACCTCCTAGGTTAAGCTTTCAACTAAGAATACCAAGAGAACAAAGCAAAATTGGTGATAAAAGTAAATTGGAAAATTGTTTAAAATTACATGCTCTATCTGAATCATGAAAGTTTATTTTGGCCTAGACTGTCCCTTTAAAAGCACCTATTGAGACAACTGTATCATTCAGTAGTTTAATAACTAAATGAGACATCTGATGATTAAAACGAAAAAAAATATTTTAAGCATATACTTACCTGCCACCAGTTCCTCCCTCTGCTTCTCAGTCGCATTCCAGGAATGCATAAAGTGCACACCATGCATGTGCACCTGCCTGATATGCATGCACCATCAGAAGATTCCCCTCTGAAGGAGCTTCTGTGCACTTTCTGCATTCCGCGTAATGTGACTGAGATGCAGGGGGAGGGAATGGCATCAGGTAAGTATACGCTATAAAAAATATTTTATTTATTTAATTTTAAAAATGAGACAGCTGTCTCATTCAGTTATTAATTTACTGAATGAGACAGTTGTCTCAAAAGGGATGCACGTCCCTTTAACTTTTACTCTTTCATTCTCTCGAGTTTGTTTCTTTCCATCTACTTTCTCTTTCAGATCCAATAAGATGATCACTAATCTGTCTGCTCTATATTCTAATGTTTGTAAAGTACATATTGCAAATTTGTATGTTGAGAAATTACAGATGTTTTTGTTTACTGCCTTGAAGTTAAAGGGATAGTCTAGTCAAAATTAACTTCAGATAGAGCAGTGTTTCCCAAACCCACTCATTAGGACCCTTACTCAGGCCAGATATTCATTATATCTTAACTAGAGCACAGGTTAAATAATCAGCTGATGGGTGAGCTGATTATTTCACCTGTGCTCTAGTTAAGATATAATGAATATCTGACCTGAGTATGGGTCCTGAGGACTGGGTTTGGGAAACACTAAGATAGAGCATGCAATTTTAAGCAACTTTCTATTAAACTCCTATTATCAACTCTTCTTTGTTCTCTTGGTATCTTTATTTGAAAAATCAAAAATGTAAGCTTAGGAGCCGGCCCATTTTTTGTTAAACACCCTGGATAGCACTTGCTGATTGGTGGATACATTTAGACACCAATAAGCAAGCGCTATCCAGGGTGTTGAACCTAAAATGGGCCAGGTCCTAAGCTTATATTCCTGCATTTTCAAATAAAGATACCAAGATTACAAAGAAAAATTGATAATAGTAAATAAAAAAAGTTCTTAAAATTACATGCTCTATCTGAATCATGAAAGGTTAATTTTGATTAGACTATCCCTTTAATAAATTCTTTAAAAGACAAGTTCACTACAGTAACACTTAAGGCATATCTAGCTTTGCTTTTGAATTTTTAAATACTTAGGCCTCTAGTTATCAAGCCGTCAACCGCAAATACGCTGGAATTCTGCAGCATATTTGTGGCGAGGCTGATTCGCCATAGTTATCAAGCCCTACTGCCCGGCAAAAGTAGAATATAGTGACGTAACCACAGATCGATGGTTACGTCACTACAGATGTTCCGAACGCAAGTTTGGCACAATCTGACTACTTTTGGTAGTTATCAAACTACTACCAGGTACGCTCGCCACTATTCCGGCCAGCGTACCTGGATTTCAATCCACCGCCCTTGAGGCGGCGGATCCCATAGGAATCAATGGGAGTCTGACCATAGCGAAAGCTCATGTTCGCTGCTGCCCGATATCCCATTGATTCCTATGGGAGATGTCTGCACCTAACACCCTAACATGTACCCCGAGTCTAAACACCCCTAATCTGTCCCCCCTACACCGCCGCAACTAAATAAACTTATTAACCCCTAAAAAGCCGCTCCCGGACCCCGCCACAACTAAATAAATTGGTTAACCCCTAAACCGCCGCTCCCGAACCCCGCCACCACCTATATTAAAGTTATTAACCCCTATCCTGCCCCACCTATACTGCCGCCACCTATATTAAAATTATTAACCCGTAAACCTAAGTCTAACACTAACCCTAACCCCCCCTAACTTAAATATTATTTTAATAAATCTAAATAATATTACTCGTATTAACTAAATTAATCCTATTTAAAACTAAATACTTACCTGTAAAATAAACCCTAAGATAGCTACAATATAACTAATAATTATATTGTAGCTATTTTAGGATTTATTTTTATTTTACAGGCAACTTTGTATTTGTTTTAACTAGGTACAATAGTTATTAAATAGTTATTAACTATTTAATAACTACCTAGCTAAAATACTTACAAAATTACCTGTAAAATAAATCCGAACCTAAGTTACAATTAAACCTAACACTACACTATCATTAAATTAATTAAATAAATTAACTACAATTACCTAAAATTATATTCAATTAAATAAACTAAACTATAGTACAAAAAAAACAAACACTAAATTACAGAAAATAAAAAAGAATTACAAGAAGTTTAAACTAATTACACCGAATCTAAGCCCCCTAATAAAATAATAAAGCCCCCCAAAATAAAAAAAATGCCATACCCTATTCTAAATTACAAAGTAACCAGCTCTTTTACCAGCCCTTAAAAGTGCTATTTGCGGGGCATTGCCCCAAAGTAATCAGCTCTTTTACCTGTAAAAAAAAATACAACCCCCCCCCCAACATTAAAACCCGATCAGCCAATAGAATGACAGGCTATCAAGAAAGCTGCGAAGAAGCCGATGAGCAGCGAGATCGATGACTGTTAGTTAACAACAGTCCGCTGCTCATCGCTCCGTACTTGGTGCGCAGCTTCTTGACAGCTTTCTTGATAACTTTGGCGAACGTATTCAGGTCCGCGGCGGCGATGTTAGGCGAGCTTAGGCGAGCGTATTGGGCCGGCGAATGCAGGTAAGTAGACGGCTTCATAACTAGAGGCCTTAGTCTACACTGGGTTACATTTTTCACATTTCTGGTAAAAGTCACAAGTCTATAAGAAAGCAGTGCTATTTAAAAGAAATTGTCTAAGATAGAAGTGCTCAATATGCCCGTAATGTATAGGAACAGATTTTTTTTTCCGCTGAGCAATAATCCTAACTGGAATTGTAAAATATTTTTAGATAAATTTAAAGTTTATATTATAGATTAGTATTAGATATGGAGTCATAGAGTAGGATTGTATACCTTTAACTTATAATGAATACATTTTATTCATGATTCAGATAGAGCATGCAACTTTAAGCACCTTTCTAATTTACTCCTATTATCAAATTTTCTACATTCTCTTGCTATCTTTATTTGAAAAAGCAGGAATGTAAACGTAAGAGATGGCCCATTTTTGGTTCAGCACCTGAGTAGCGCTTGCTGATTGGTGACTAAATGTAGCAAACCAATCAGCAAGCACTACCCAGGTTCTGAACCAAAAATGGGCCGGCTCTTATGTTTACATTCCTGCTTTTTTAAAGATAGCAAGAGAACGAAGAAAAATTGATAATAGGAATAAATTAGAAAGTTGCTTTAAATTGCTCTATCTGAATCATGAAAGAAAAAAAATTGGGTTTAGTGTCCCTTTAATGTTAAAACTTGTCATTACACTGCAAAATACACTCTATACATTAACTAAATATTTTAATTATTATAAGTATTTTGGCACATTGTGTTTCATGAATAATATGGCTATGTAAAAACATAATTTATGTAAGAACTTACCTGATAAATTCATTTCTTTCATATTAGCAAGAGTCCATGAGCTAGTGACATATGGGATATACATTCCTACCAGGAGGGGCAAAGTTTCCCAAACCTTAAAATGCCTATAAATACACCCCTCACCACACCCACAATTCAGTTTAACGAATAGCCAAGAAGTGGGGTGATAAGAAAGGAGCGAAAGCATCAAAAATAAGGAATTGGAATAATTGTGCTTATACAAAAAAATCATAACCACCACAAAAAGGGTGGGCCTCATGGACTCTTGCTAATATGAAAGAAATGAATTTATCAGGTAAGTTTTTACATAAATTATGTTTTCTTTCATGTAATTAGCAAGAGTCCATGAGCTAGTGATGTATGGGATAGCAGATACCCAAGATGTGGAACTTCCACACAAGAGTCACTAGAGAGGGAGGGATAAAATAAAGACAGCCAATTCCGCTGAAAAATTAATCCACTACCCAAATCAAAAGTTTCAATTTTTATAATGAAAAAACTGACGTTATAAGCAGAAGAATCAAACTGAAACAGCTGCCTGAAGTACTATTCTACCAAAAACTGCTTCTGAAGAAGAGAAAACATCAAAAATGGTAGAATTTAGTAAAAGTATGCAAAGAAGACCAAGTCATTGCTTTGCAAATCTAATCAACAGAAGCTTCATTCTAAAAAGTCCAGGAAGAAGAAACTGACCTAGTAGAATGAGCCGTAATCCTCAGAGGCGGAGATTAACCCGACTCCAAATAAGCATGATGAATCAAAAGCTTAACCAAGATGACAAAGAAAAGGCAGAAGCCTTCTGACCTTTCCTAAAACCAGAAAAGATAACAAATAGACTAGAAGTCTGACTGAAATCTGAGTAGCTTCAACATAATATTTCAAAACTCTTACCACATCCAAAGAAAATAAGAATCTTACCAAAGAATTCTTAAGATTAGGACACAAGGAAGGGACAATAATTCCTCCACTAATGTTGTTAGAAATCACAACTTAGGTAAAAATTGAAATGAGGACAGCAAAAACCACCTTATCCTGATGAAAAAATCAGAAAAAGGAGATTCACAAGAAAGAACAGATAATTCAAAAAACTGTTCTAGCTGAAGAGATGTCTAAAAAGAACAATACTTTCCATGAAAGTAATTAATGTCCAAAGAAAGCATATGCTCAAACAGAAGAGCCTGTAAAGCCTTCAGAACCAAAATAAGACTCCAAGGAGGAGAAATTGGCTTAATGACATGCTTGATAAGAACCAAAGCCTGAACAAAACAATGAATATCAGAAAGATTTAGCAATTCTTACTGTGAAACAGCACAGAAAAAGCAGAGATTTGTCCTTTCAAGGATCATGCAGACAAAACCTTAAGAAGAAACTATAAAATCCTAGGAATTCTAAAAGAATGCCAAGAGAATTCATAAGAAGAGCATCATGAGATGTAAATCTTCCAAACTCGATAATAAATCCTACTAGACACAGATTTACGAGCCTGCAACATAGTATAAAACACTGAGTCAGAGAAACTTCTATGACTAAGTACCAAGCGTTAAATTTTCATACCATCAAATTAATAATTTGAATTTCTGATGAAAAAAAACGAATGTTAAGATATAAGATCTGGCCTTAATGGAAGTAACCAAGATTGGCAACTGGACATCCGAACAAGAACCATATACCAAAACCTGTGTGGTCATGCTGAAGCCACCAGCCACACCAATGATTGGCCTCTGATGATTTAGAAAATCACTCTAAAAAGAAGAACCAAAGATGAAAAAATATAGGCAGATTGAAAATTCCAAGAAAGTGATAATGCATACACTACTTCCGCCTGAGGATCCCAGGACCTGAATAGGCCCCTGGGAAGTTCCTTGTTTAGATGAGATGCCATCAGATCTATTTCTGGAAACCCTCACATCTGAAAAATTGAAAAACATATCTGGGTAAAGAGACCATTCTCCCAGATGTAAAGCTTGATTAACAGAGATAATCCGCTTTCCAATTGTCTATACCTGGGAAAAAGACCACAGAAATTAGATAGGAGCTGGATTTAGTCCAAGCAAATATCCGAGATACTTCTGTCACAGCCTAAAGACTGATAATCCTACCCTGATGATTGACATACGCCACAGTTGTGACATTGTCTGTCTGAAAAAAAGTCTCTTCTTCAAAAAGAAACCAAACTGAAGAACTCTGAGAATGCACGGAGTTCCAAAATATCAAATGGTAATCTTGCCTCCTGAGATTTCCAAACCCCTTGTGCTGACAGAGATCCTCAGACAGCCTCCCAACCTAAAAGACTCGCATCTTTAGAGATCATGGTCCAGGTTGAAAGAACCGAAGGGACCTGTAGAACTAAATGATGGTGAACTTAACCACTGAATCAAAGATAGTTAAACATTAGGATTCAAAGATATAAAAAGTGATATCCTAGAATCCCTGCACCATTATTCAGCATAAAAAACTGGAAAGGTTTCCTATGAAATTAGCAAAGGGAATCGAATCCAATGCTGCAGCCATGAAACCTAAAACTTCCATGCATACATAGCAACTGAAGGAAATAATAGAGACTGAAGGTTCCGACAAACGGAACCCAATAAACTTGTCACTTGTTTGTTAGAGACAAAAACATTGACACAATCTATCTGGAAACCTAAAAAAGGTGACCCTTGTATGAGAAATCAAGGAGCTTTTGATAAAAAGATCCTCTAACCATGTCTTGAAGAAACAACAAAGTTGAATCGTATGAGATTCCGCAGAACAAAAAGACTGAGCCAGTACCACGATACCGTCCAAATAAGGAACACTGAGAACCTTGAAAAGATTCTTAGAGCTGTCGCTAGACCAGAAGGAAAAGCAACAAATTGGTAATGCTGGTAAAAAGAGAATCTCAGAAAATAAAAATAATCTGAATGAAAACAGAAAATGAAGATATGCATTTATTGTATCTATTGTAAACAAAATATGCCATCACTGACCAAAAAAGGCAGACAAGACCATATAAACACCATTCTAAAAGATGGTACATTTATATGACAATTCAAAAAGATTTTCTATCTTTGGAACAATGAATAGTCTTGAATAAAACCCCAAAAACCAGTTCCTAGAAAAGAAACTGGAATAAATACCCCAGAAGACTCCAGGTCTGAGCAGCGCCTGAGCCCCAAGGTTGACCAGCCACGCTTCACCAGTACCCAAAACATATAGATCTGAAACACACTTCAGGAAAGTGTTAGTCTTCCTTAAATAGCTGAAATACGATAGAGAAAAAAGACTTCTCACAGATGGTTTTACTCTGAATCCTATTCTGTACACAAAGTCTAAGAAGTTTGGACCGAATAGAACCAAACAAATTTCAAAAAAGTCTTAACCTGCCCCATTACCAGCCAAGCTGGAAAAAGAACCGCACCTACATGCAAATTTGGGGAGCTGACTTTTAAAAGGCTTAATTGAAGGAAGAAAAAAACTTCCAATTATAAACATGTTACTTGGAAGAATTCAGGATTCCGTTCCTAGTAAGAACAGAAAACTAATATAAGCTTAAAGTTTAGTCATAGAACTCAATCTTGAAGCCCATAGTAACAGTTAAAGAATTGAATCCAATTATGAACCAAATAATTGATTGTCTTGGAAAAAAAGAAATATGGATTTTAGAAATCAAATTAGCATTTCAAGATTGAAATCACAAAGTTAGTCTAGCTCAAATAGCTAAAGACATAGATTAAACCTCATTTGTGAAAATATTAAATAAAATGACAACACAAATGAAATTATTAGCATAATAAATAAGTTAAAGGACCAGCCAACACACTGAACTTGCACAATCAATAAATGCAAGAAAACAAGACAATGCAATAGCACTTAGTCTGAACTTCAAATGAGTAGTAGATTTTGTCCTTTTAACAATGCTAAACAAATCATAATCCGATACTTGATCTTAAAGTATCCAACCAGAAAGATGAAGCAATTACAACATCAGCCAAATAAATTACAGGTCTAAGAAAAGTACCTGAAAATAATTTTCCTTAAATAAGATATGACCATCTGAAGGAAGAAAATAAATACTATTTGCTATAAGAATAATAGTATATTTAGCAGAAGTAGAGATAGCCCCATTAATTTGGGGAATCTTTCCTCATAACTGCCGGCAAAGAATACAATTTAAAAACCTTAAAGAAGGACTAAAAGAAAATTCTCAGCCTATTCCATTCCCTAGTATCAGGAACTGGAAAAAAACCTCTGAAGAAACTACAGAAGATAAACAAGCAGAATTTAAATGTTAGCTAGTCTTTAAAATCAAAAGAACTAGATATTTCAATATCCTAAATATTCAACACCTTTTGAACAAGGACCAAATGTACTCTATTAAAGAATAAAAAAGTAGATTTGTTAGTGTCAATATCTGATGAAGAAAAATTCTGAATGAGAAAAAAGCACCATCAGAGAAGGATAATTCATTATGTTGTTGGTCATTTGAAACTTCAACTAAAAGAAATTGAAAAAGACCTAGAAATTTTATTAGAAGGCGGGACGTCAGACAAAGCCTTTAAAATAGAATCAGAAAAAAATTCTTATAAATTTCTAAGTATATCTTGTACATAAAATGTAAAAAGAATAGCAATATATAAAGCATAAATACTAATGGATTCTGCATGTAAAAGTTTATCATGATAACTTATTACAAACCATAGCTAAAGATAAACATTCATAACATTTAAAATAAATGAACTTAGCTTTGGTAGGACTTATCTCAGTCAACAGGAATCCCTCAGTATGTTCTCATCCAGGAACAGTTTATGGAAAATCTTGCAATATGTAATAGAAAACAACAACATATAAAGCAAAATTATCAAATTCCTTAAATTACTGTTTCAGGAATGGGAAAAAATGCAAAACAAACAAGCCTCTAGCAACCAGAAGCAACAAAAAAGTGAGACTTAAATAATGTGAGAAAAAGTGGAACAAGAATGACGCCCACATTTTTGGCGCCAAGTATGACGCCCACATTATTGGCGCCAAGTACAACGCCCATATTTTTTGACTCCAAGTATGACGCCGAAACCGATGCCCACATTTTTTGGCGCAAAAAAACGTCTGAACACACATGCGTCAAAAAATGACGTAACAACAAACAAACTTCCGGCGACAACTACGGCGCCGGAAATGACAAAATTTTGCGCCAAAAAAGTTTGCGCCAAGAATGACGCAATAAATTGAAGCATTTTCTGCCCCCGCGAGCCTAACAGCCCGCAGGGAAAAAAGTCAATTGAAAATTTTCAAGGTAAGAAAAAAATATTTATTCATATGCATTATCCCAAATAATGAAACTGACAGTCTGAATGAAGGAATACTGATTATCCTGAATCATGGCAAATATAAGTTTAAACACATATATTTAGAACTTTACATATAAAGTGCCCAACCATAGCTTAGAGTGTCACAAAAAATAAGACTTACTTACCCCAGGACACTCATCTACATATAGTAGATAGCCAAACCAGTACTGAAACGAGAATCAGTAGAGGTAATGGTATATAAGAGTATATCGTCAATCTGAAAAGGGAGGTAAGAGATGAGTCTCTACGACCGATAACAGAGAACCTATGAAATAGATCCCGTAGAAGGAGACCATTGAATTCAAATAGGCAATACTCTCTTCACATCCCTCTGACATTCACTGCACTCTGAGAGGAAAACCGGGCTCCAGCCTGCTGCGAAGCACATATCAACGTAGAATCTAGCACAAACTTACTTCACCACCTTAATAGGAGGCAAAGTTTGTAAAACTGAATTGTGGGTGTGGTGAGGGGTGTATTTGTAGGCATTTTAAGGTTTGGGAAACTTTGCCCCTCCAGGTAGGAATGTATATCCCATACGTCACTAGCTCATGGACTCTTGCTAATTACATGAAAGAAACACTGTACTTGCTCCCGGCATGGAAAATGAGAAGGTGAGTAATGGCAGCAGCATTATTCGCTTTATTATTTAAAAGTGGACAATGCCACTGCCTTAGCCCCCCCCCCAAAAGGAGAACATTTGATGATGCGTCATGCACTGAATGGCTATTGCTAATGCAGAATAAAAGGGTTGTTGATTTACCAGTTTAAAATTATTTTTGTTGTAAATTACAACAGTTCTAAACTGTAAAAAGTTGTTTACATTTTTAATGTATTTTTTACAGAATTATTATGGCAATCAGGGCAGCCATTTTTTTGTAAAAACAACAGAAAAAAGATGTTGGATTAACCAGATTAAAATGTATTTTTTTTTGTAAATTACAACAGTTTTAAACTGAAATGTAATTTTTACAGAATTTTTCTGGCAACCACAGCTGCAAGTTTTTTCTGTAAAAACAATGGGATTTTTTTTACAGTATATGTACAGTGTTTGTCTGAGGTATGTGAAGGCAGTATTGCCTAATACAATGGGGCATATGTATCAAGCTCCGTATGGAGCTTGATGCCCCGTGTTTCTGGCGAGCCTGCAGGCTCGCCAGAAACACCAGTTATGAAGCAGCGGTCACAACGACCGCTGCTCCATAACCTGTCCGCCTGCTCTGAGCAGACGGACACACATCGCCGGAAATCAACCCGATCGAGTATGATCGGGTTGATTGACACCCCCCTGCTGGCGGCCCATTGGCCGTGAGTCTGCAGGGGGCGGCGTTGCACCAGCAGCTTTTGTGAGCTGCTGGTGCAATGCTGAATATGGCGAGCGTATTGCTCGCCGTATTCAGCGATGTCTGTCGGACCTGATCCGCAGTGTCGGATCAGGTTCGACAGACATTGATAACTAGGGGCCCATGTTTTCACTTATGGGAAATCTTTTCATAAGGCTCTCTGTAAATTTGGTTGCAGGGATTCATCCTATGCCTCCCTTTACAGATCGACATTATACTCATGTACCCTTAAATCTGCTGTTGTGTTTCAGTACTGGTTTGGCTGTCTGCTATATGTGGATGGGTGTCATATGGTAAGTATATATCTTTTTAAAGGACACTCTCAGCTATGGAAAGGCACTTTATTTTGTAAAGTTCTAAATGTATATGTATATATATATATATATATATATATATATATATATATATATATTGGCCATGAGACATGTTGTTTTTATTTTTCTTTAACCCCTTAATGACCACAGCACTTTTCCATTTTCTGTCCGTTTGGGACCAAGGCTATTTTTACATTTCTGCTGTGTTTGTGTTTAGCTGTAATTTTCCTCTTACTCATTTACTGTACCCACATATATTATATACCGTTTTTCTCGCCATTAAATAGACTTTCTAAAGATACCATTATTTTCATCATATCTTATAATTTACTATAAAAAAAATTATAAAATATGAGGAAACAATGGAAAAAACACACTTTTTCTAACTTTGACCCCCAAAATCTGTTACCCATCTACAACCACCAAAAAATACCCATGCTAAATAGTTTCTAAATTTTGTCCTGAGTTTAGAAATACCCAATGTTTACATCTTCTTTGCTTTTTTTGCAAGTTATAGGGCCATAAATACAAGTAGCACTTTGCTATTTCCAAACCATTATTTTTCAAAATTAGCGCTAGTTACATTAGAACACTAATATCTTTCAGGAATCTCTGAATATCCATTGACATGTATATATTTTTTTTTTAGTATACATCCCAAAGTATTGATCTAGGCCCATTTTGGTATATTTCATGCCATCATTTCGCCGCCAAACGCGATTAAATACAAAAAATCGTTCACTTTTTCACTAATTTTTTCACAAACTTTTGGTTTCTCACTGAAATTATTTACAAACAGCTTGTGCAATTATGGCTTAAATGATTGTAAATTCTTCTCTGGGATCCCCTTTGTTCATAAATAGCAGACATATATGGCTTTGGCATTGCTTTTTAGCAATTAGAAGGCTGCTAAATGCCACTGCGCACTACACGTGTATTATGCCCAGTAGTGAAGGGGTTAATTATGGAGCATGTAGGGAGCTTTTAGAGGTAATTTTAGCTTTAGTGTAGTGTAGTACACAACCCCAAGTATTGATCTAGGCCAGTTTTGGTATATTTCATCCCACCATTTCACCGCCAAATGCGATCAAATTAAAAAAAACGTTAAATTTTTCACAATTTTAGGTTTTTCACTGAAATCATTTACAAACAGCTTGTGCAATTATGGCACAAATGGTTGTAAATGCTTCTCTGGGATCCCCTTTGTTCAGAAATAGCAGACATATATGACTTTGGCGTTGCTTTTTGGTAATTAGAAGGCCGCCAAATGCCGCTGTGCATCACGTGTGTATTATGGCTAGCAGTGATGGGGTTAATTATGTAGCTTGTAGGGAGCTTGCAGGGTTAATTTTAGCTTTAGTGTAGAGCTCAGCCTCCCACCTAAAACATCAGACCCCCTGATGCCTCCCAAACAGCTCTCTTCCCTCCCCCACCCCACAATTGTCCCCGCCATCTTAAGTACTGGCAGAAACTCTGCCAGTACTAAAATAAAAGCTATATTTTTTTGTTTTTGTTTTTTTTCTTAGCATATTTACATATGCTACTGTGTAGGATCCCCCCTTAGCCCCCAACCTCACTGATCCCCCACCAAACAGACCTCTAACCCTCCCCCTCTGCCTTAATGGGCGCCATCTTGGGTACTGGCAGCTGTCTGCCAGTACCCAGTTTAGTACAAAAAGTGTTGTTGTTTTTTATTTAATTTCCCTTTTCTGTAGTGTAGCTTCCCCCCCCCCCAGATCAACCCCCCACCCCTTCCAGATCCCTTAGATTATTATTATTTTTTTTTTTAAAGTTTGGTTTTTTACTTTTATTCACACTTATTTTTCTGCAGTGTAGCGGTTCCCTCCCGCTCCCGCCCCGTGCACGCGCCCGCCCGCCGCCCCCCGTGCACGCGCGCGCTCCCGCCCCTCCCGCCCCCGATCCCGCCCCCCTCCACTTCATTCGGTACATCGATGGCCGCCCACCCGCCTCCCAGACTTGCTCCCACCCACCAACGATACCGGCCACCGATGTCCGGTGCAGAGAGGGCCACAGAGTGGCTCTCTCTGCATCGGATGGCCAAGGGGGGTTATTGCAGGATGCCTCGATATCGAGGCATCACTGCAATAACCGGAAAGCAGCTGGAAGCGAGCAGGATCGCTTCCAGCTGCTTTCCAGACCAAGGACGTACGCCACACGTCCTCGGTCATTAAGTGTATTTTTTTGGAGGACGTGTGGCGTACGTCCTTGGTCATTAAGGGGTTAAGCGTCATGAAATACAGTATCAGTATTGGAAATTTTGCATAGAAAAAGTCAGAATGTGGGGGCTTATTTATTAAAAACGCTTACCTTTAGGCCCTTATTACCTCCGCATTCACGGATGTTCTTTTTTCAATATCACATGCAAAAATCGCACATGTGACGCTGCTATTTACGTCATCATGACGTGTCATCATTTTGTGCTGGTTTTTTTGGAGCTAAAATTTTAAGTTTAAAAAGCCGCTCCCACTTCACTCTGTACTCTCATATTTTTTCAGAGAGCTATAACGCTTGTTTTTACACATCATTGATATTAACTATAATGTTTTTTTAAATAAGCATTGTTTCCCATGCCTGAAAACTGCTGTATTTAAGGAAAATTTGATATTTTGCAAATTAATTTTACTTTTCAACTGAGCTGCCTGAACACATTTCTACCAAAGCTAAGTGTGTTTGTTGTATAAAAAAAAAGCTGATCTAAATTCTTCAGCTCAATTATTTGGCTTCTGTTTTGAAAAAAATATTACATGCTGATAATATTTCTATTAATTCAAATGCATCCACTGTTGTTCCATCTCAATCTAATGCAAAAGGCATTCCTGCAGAAATTAAAGATTTTATTGCTGCAGCCAAAGAGAAGGCCATGACTGCTATTTTGCCTTCAAATAAACGTAAAAGGACTGTACAAAGTTTTAATAAGTATAGTGAATTTTGTACTGACCAATAGTATACTAATGTATCTTCTACTGATGGGGGTTACTCTGATTTAAAGGATCCTATATCAGAGAAAGAAATTGATAAATCTTTTTTTTTTTTTTAAATTGAACATATTCGCTCACTTTTGAAGGAAGTATTATTTACTTTGGGTATTGAGGAGTCTAAATCTCCTGATGATAAAGCTTGTAATCGTTTAAATTCTGTATTTAAGTCTACTGTTATTACACCTGAAGCTTTTCCTATTCCAGACGCTATCTCTAATGTGATTGCTAATGAATGGTCCACTTTTAACTCTTCTTCTAGGTTTAAAAATTGTATTCTTTTCCTGTTGCTATTTTGGAACTTTGGAAAACAGTCTCTACGGCTATTTCTACTCTTGCTAAATGTACTACCATTCCTATGGAAGACAGCACTTCTTTTAAAGACTCTTTAGATAGGAAGCTTGAATCCTATCTTAGGGTATATTTATATACTGGCTATATTCTTAGACCAGTTATATCTATGGTTAATGTTGCTGCTGCTTCTGCTTTTTGGTTAGACATCTTAGCTCAGCAGTTGTCTTCAGACCCTGAATTATCTAACATTATCCTTTTACTTCAACAAGCTAATCATTTTCAAATGCAATTTTTGATGTTATGCAACGTCAAATCTATGTCTTTAGCTATTATAACTAGAAGAGCTTTATGGCTTTAATCTTGGAATGCTGACATTGTGTCTAAAACAAGATTACTGTCTCTCTCTTTTTAAGGGAAAAACCTTTTTGGTTCTCAGTTAGATTCTATAATCTCCACTATTACTGGGGGAAAGGGAGTTTTTCTTCCCCAAGACAAAAAATCTAAGGGAAAATTTAAAGCTACTAATCATTTTCATTCCTTTCGTCAGAATAGAGAACAGAAAACTGCTCCCTCCCCTAAAGCTTCTGGCTCTAATTGGAGACCATGTTCAAATTGGAATAAATCCAAGCCTTATAAAAAACCAAATCCGGCCCCTAAGCCTGCATGAAGTTGCAATCCAGTTCTTTTGGTGAGGGGCAGACTAAAGCTAATAAGATTCTTTCTCACCCATGTACCAAAAAAAACAGTAAAAGCCCAAGCATTTCTGAAATGTGTTTCAGATCTAGAACTCTGGGGGGTATTTATCCCAGTTCTTCTTCAGGAACAGGAGTTGGGTTTTTATTCAAATCTTTTTATTGTCCCGAAGAAGGAAAATTCTTTCAGATCAATTTTGGATCTAAAAACTTTAAATTGATTTGTAAGAGTCTCATCTTTCAAGATGATGACTATAGGGACTATTCTGTCTTTTGTTCAGCAAGGTCACGTTATGTCCACAATAGACTTACAGGATGCTTACCTTCACATCTCAATACACCCAGATCACTATAGTTTTCTGAGATTCTCCTTTCTAGACAAACATTACCAATTTATCGCTCTTACATTTGGCCTAGCAACAGCTCAGAGAATATTCTCAAAGGTTCTCGGTGCCCTTCTATCTGTAATCAGAGAGCAGGGTATTGCGGTATTTCCTTATTTGGATGATATCATAGTACTAGCTCAATCTTTTCATTTAGCAGAATCTCACATGAAACAACTATTGCCATTTCTTTGAAAACATAGTTGGAGGATCAATTTACCAAAGAGTTTCTTGATTCCTCCGACAAAGGTCGCCTTTTTAGGTTTCCAGATAGATTCAGTGTTCATGACTCTATCCCTAACAGAAAAGAGACAATTGAAATTGGCTTCAGCTTGTCTAAACCTTCAGTCCCTATATTTCCCCTCGGGGCATGTGTATGGAAGTTTTAGGTCTTATGATTGCAACATTGGACGTGATCCCCTTTGCTTGTTTTCCTATGAGACCTCTACAACTTTGCATGTTACACCAATGGTGCAAGGATTACACTCGGATATAACAACTGATATTCTTGAATCCCAATGCACAAGTTTCTCTGACTTGGTGGTTAAACCACCACTTTATTCTTCAAGGGGCCTCCTTTGTTCGTCCTACCTGGTCTGTGATCACAACAGATGCAAGTCTTACAGGTTGGGGAGCTTTCTGCTGGTGTCTGACAGCACAAGGAGTTTGGAATCCTCGAGAGGCGAGGTTACCAATCAATATCCTGGAACTTTGTGCTCTATTTTGAGCTCTTGAGGCTTGGCCTCTATTAAAGAGAGAACCTTACATTCAGTTTCAGACAGACAATATCACAATAGTGGCATATGCTGATCATCAAAGGGGGACTCACAGTCCTGTAGCTATTAAATAAATATCTTGAATACTTTCTTGGGCAGAATCCAACTGTTGTCTAATCACTGCGATTCATATCCCAAGAGTAGACAAATGGGAAGTGGATTATCTAAGCCATCAATCCCTAACTCTCCATCCAGATGTGTTCTATCAAGTTGTGCAGATGTGGGCCCTTCATAAATAGATTTGATGGCCTCTCATCTGAACAAGAAACTTCCCAGGTACCTCTCAAGGTCCAGGGATCCTCAGGCAGAAATGTTAGATGCTCTAGCAGTACCTTGGTCTTAACAGCCTGCTAACATTTTCCCCCCTCTGGTTCTACTTCCAAGAGTGATCTCAAAGATCATAATGGAACAATCGTATGTGTTTCTGATAGCCCCAGCATGGCCTCACAGGATTTGGTATGCGGACCTTGTCCAAATGTCCACTTGTCTGCCTTGGCCTCTTCCACTAAGGCCAGACCTTCTATCTCAAGGACCGTTCTTCCATCCAGATCTCAAATCTCTAAACTTAATGGCATGGAAATTGAACGTTTAGTCCTCAGTCATAGAGACTTCTCTGACTCTGTGATTAACACTAAGATTCAGGCTCGCAAGCCTGTCTCAAGGAAGATTTACCATAAGGTTTGGAAAATGTACATTTCATGGTGTTCTTCTCATGATTATTCCTGGCATTGCTCTTCTCATGATTATTCCTGGCATTGTTTAAGCTTTATGGCTTAAATCTTGGAATGCTGATATTGTGTCTAAAACAAGATTACTGTCTCTCTCTTTTTAAGGGAAAAACCTTTTTGGTTCTCAATTAGATTCTATAATCTCCACTATTACTAGGGGAAAGGGAGTTTTTCTTCCCCAAGACAAAAAATCTAAGAGAAAATTTAAAGCTACTAATCATTTTCATTCCTTTTCGTCAGAATAGAGAACAGAAAACTGCTTCCTCCCCTAAAGCCTCTGGCTCTAATTGGAGACCATCTTCAAATTGGAATAAATCCAAGCCTTTAAAGAAACCAAATCCATCCCCTAAGCCTGCATGAAGGTGCAATCCAGTTCTTTTGGTGGGGGGCAGACTAAAGTTAATTTACACATTTTGGGCAGACTCTGTCCAAAATCAGTGGATTCAGAATATTATTTCTCAGGGGTATCAAATTGGATTCAGAGTAAAACCTCACATGGGAAGATTCTTTCTCACCCATGTACCAAAAAACCCAGTAAAAGCCCAAGCATTTCTGAAATGTGTTTCAGATCTAGAACCCTGGGGTGTATTTATCCCAGTTCCACTTCAGGAACAGGAGTTGGGTTTTTATTCAAATCTTTTTATTGTCCCGAAGAAGGAAAATTCTTTCAGATCAATTTTGGATCTAAAAACTTTAAATTGATTTGTAAGAGTCTCATCTTTCAAGATGATGACTATAGAGACTATTCTGCCTTTTGTTCAGCAAGGTCACGCTATGTCCACAATAGACTTACAGGATGCTTACCTTCACATCCCAATCCACCCAGATCACTATAGTTTTCTGAGATTCTCTATTCTAGACAAACATTACCAATTTATCGCTCTTACATTTGGCCTAGCAACAGCTCAGAGAATATTCTCAAAGGTTCTCTGTGCCCTTCTATCTGTAATCAGAGAGCAGGGTATTGCGGTATTTCCTTATTTGGATGATATCATAGTACTAGCTCAATCTTTTCATTTAGCAGAATCTCACATGAAACAACTGTTGTTATTTCTTTGAAGACATAGTTGGAGGATCAATTTACCAAAGAGTTTCTTGATTCCTCAGACAAAGGTCGCCTTTTTAGGTTTCCAGTTAGATTCAGTGTCCATGACTCTATCCCTAAAAGAAAAGAGACCATTGAAATTGGCTTCAGCTTGTCTAAACCTTCAGTCCCTATATTTCCCCTCGGGGCATGTGTATGGAAGTTTTAGGTCTCATGATTGCAACACTGGACGTGATCCCCTTTGCTTGTTTTCCTATGAGACCTCTACAATTTTGCATGTTACACCAATGGAGCAAGGATTAAACTGGGATATCACAACTGATATTCTTGAATCCCAATGCACAAGTTTCTCTGACTTGGTGGTTAAACCACCACTTTATTCTTCAAGGGGCCTCCTTTGTTCGTCCTACCTGGTCTGTGATTACAACAGATGCAAGTCTTGCAGGTTGGGGAGATGTCTGGTGGTCTCTGACAGCACAAGGAGTTTGGAATCCTCGAGAGGTGAGTTACCAATCAATATCCTGGAACTTCGTGCTCTATTTTGAGCTCTTGAGGCTTGGCCTCTATTAAAGAGAGAACCTTACATTCAGTTTCAGACAGAGAAAATCACAATAGTGGCATATGCTGATCATCAAAGGGGGACTCACAGTCCTGTAGCTATGAAATAAATATCTTGAATACGTTCTTGGGCAGAATTTAACACACAATATACAAACATGATGACCTAAAGGTGTATATATCGGTGTTTTGTTACTTTGTTATGCCATAGCCGGTAATCGTTCATATAGGATAAAAATGATATTGGATAAAAATTATATTGCTTACATAGTTGAAAATATTTAGAAACATCAGAATTAAAAAGTATTATGTTATCATTCAAGCAGTCATGTGGTTAGAGCTTAAAGAGGCACTGAACCCAAATTTTTATTTTGTGATTAATATAGAGCATGCAATTTTAAGCAACTTTCTAATTTACTACTATTATCAATTTTTCTTTGTTCTCTTGCTATCTTTATTTGAAAAAGAAGGCATCTAAGCTAAGGAGCCAGCCAATTGTTGGTTCAGACCCTGGAGAGCACTTGTTTATTGGTGAAGTCCAATCAGCAAGGACATCCCAGGTTGTTCACCAAAATTTGATAGTAGGAGTAAATTAGAAAGTTGCTTAAAATTGCATGCTGTGTCTGAATCTCGAAAGAAAAAATTTCGGTTCAGTGTCCCTTTAAGTATAACTTGTCTCATGATCAAGGGCTTATTTCTGACACATGTAGACTTAGGCCAATGGTGCAAGGATTAAAAGCTCTCCGCATTTAACATTGCACCAGCAGCTCACAAGAGCTGCTGGTGCAATGCCGCCCCCTGCTGACTCGCGGCCAATCGGCCGCCAGCAGGGAGGTGTCAATCAACCCGATCGTATTCGATTGGGTTGATTTCCGGCGATTCCTGTCCGCCTGCTCAGAGCAGGCGGACAGGGTTATGGAGCAGCGGTCTTTAGACCGCTGCTTCATAAGTTGTATTTCTGGCGAGTCTGAAGACTCGCCAGAAACACGGCCCTTCAAGCTCTGTACGGATCTTGATAAATGGGCCTGAAAGAGTACAAGCGATTTTAACTGAGACAGTTACAAATGCAAGCATATAAGTTCAGAATCTGATGACTGTCTGGGGTTTAGGGACTGGCTACGATTTAATCAGTTTGCAATTCATATCATCACATTATTTTATTTACACTTAAAACAGTTACAAAATAGTGTAATTAAAATATAAAAATTGCACACAAAAATATTCATCAAACTTTATAGATATATACAATGTATATTTTGGGAAGATTAAACATCTACTGTAAAAGGTGTGAACTCTAAGGTAACTAAGAAGATCTAAAGTGGGGGGGGGTGTAAATGAGAAAAATATGTGTATACTGAGAGATAACTCTCTCTAATAAAAGGAATATAACATCCACTGGAATGTGTGTACTCATTAATAATGTTTGTGTTGGTAGATCAATATAATAAGGTAATTAACTAAATGTAAAATCTAATGTTATATGTATATAAACTAAAACTCAGAGTGATAATGTTGGATAATCTAAATGTGACAGTGAAAATATGTGTATGAAATGTGTGTAATATCAATTCAAAGTGATGTTATTATGATTAATACTGATGAAAATAGTAAACTTAAATTAGTGTAGCTATAGTGATGCAATCTAATGGAGAGAGTGGTGTGAAGAGTAAACCATGTTAAAATATTAAAATGTTAAAGGGCTGCTAGATCCATATTCATATTGAGACCAGAGGGAAACATACGGCTAGATTACGAGTTTTGCGTTAGAAGCTATGCAGTGCTAACAAGCAGTTTATGCTCACCGCTCACTTACAGACAGCGATGGTATTACAGGTTTTTACAAACCCGTCGTTAAAAGACAAGAAGTGAGCGTTGAGCAAAATTTTGCTCATTATCGCACTCCAATTCCAGCGCTGCCTAAGTCAGCAGTGAGCTGGTATAACGTGCTCGTGCACGATTTCCCCATAGGAATCAACGGGGAGAGCCTGCTGAAAAAAAGTCTAACACCTGCAAAAGAGCAGCGTTTAGCTCCTAACGCAGCCCCATTGATTCCTATGGGGAAATAAAATTTATGTTTACACCTAACACCCTAACATGAACCCAGAGTCTAAACACCCCTAATCTTACACTTATTAACCCCTAATCTGCCGCCCCCAACATCGCCGACACCTGCATTATAAACCCCTAATCTGCCGCTCTGGACACCGCCGCCACCTACATTATACTTATGAACCCCTAATCTGCTGCCCCCAACATCGCCGACTCATACATTATATTTATTAACCCCTAATCTGCCGCCCCCAAATGTCGACGCAACCTACCTACACTTATTAACCCCTAATCTGCCGCCCCCAACATCGCCGCCACTATAATAAACATATTAACCCCTAAACCTAAGTCTAACCCTAACCCCCCCTAACTTAAATATAATTTAAATAAATCTAAATAAAATGACTATAATTAACTAAATTATTCCTATTTAAAACTAAATACTTACCTATAAAATAAACCCTAAGCTAGCTACAATATAACTAATAGTTACATTGTAGCTATCTCAGGGTTTATTTTTATTTTACAGGCAAGTTTGTATTTATTTTAACTAGGTAGAATAGTTACAAAATAGTTATTAATTATTTAATAAACTACCTAGCTAAAATAAATACAAAAGTACCTGTAAAATAAAACCTAACCTAAGTTACAATAACACCTAACATTACACTATAATTAAATTAATTCCCTAAATTAAATACAAATAAATACAATTAAATAAAATTAGCTAAAGTACAAAAACAAACAAACACTAAATTACAGAAAATAATAAACAAATTACAAGATTTTTAAACTAATTACACCTAATCTAATCCCCCTAACAAAATAAAAAAGCCCCCCCAAAATAAAAAAGCTCTACCCTACACTAAATTACAAATAGCCCTTAAAAGGGCCTTTTGCGGGGCATTGCCCCAAAGTAATCAGCTCTTTTACCTGTAAAAAAAATTACAAATCCCCCCAACATTAAAACCCACCACCCACACAACCAACCCTACTCTAAAACCCACCCAATAACCCCTTAAAAAAACCTAACACTAACCCCTTGAAGATCACCTCACCGGGAGAAGTCTTCATCCAACCAGGCCAAAGTCCTCAATGAATCCGGCAGAAGTGGTCCTCCAGACGGGCAGAAGTGGTCCTCCAGACGGGCAGAAGTCTTCATCCAGACGGCATCTTCTATTTTCATCCATCTGGCGCGGAGCACGTCCATCTTCAAGACATCCGACGCAGAGCATCCTCTTCTTTCCACGGCGACTGAAGAATGAAGGTACCTTTAAGTGACGTCATCCAAGATGGCGTCCCTTCAAATCCGATTGGCTGATAGAATTCTATCAGCCAATCGGAATTAAGGTAGAAAAAATCCTATTGGCTGATGCAATCAGCCAATAGGATTGAGCTGGCATTCTATTGGCTGATTGGAACAGCCAATAGAATGCCAGCTCAATCCTATTGGCTGATTGGATCAGCCAATAGGATTGAAGTTCAATCCTATTGGCTGATTGCATCAGCCAATAGGATTTTTCCTACCTTAATTCCGATTGGCTTATAGAATTCTATCAGCCAATCGGAATCTAAGGGACGCCATCTTGGATGACGTCACTTAAAGGAACCTTCATTCTTCAGTCACCGTGGAAAGAAGAGGATGCTCCGCGTTGGATGTCTTGAAGATGGACCCGCTCGACGCCGGAGGGATGAAGATAGAAGATGCCGTCTGGATGAAGACTTCTGCCCGTCTGGAGGACCACTTCTGCCGGATTCGTTGAGGACTTCGGCCCGGTTGGATGAAGACTTCTCCCGGTAAGGTGATCTTCAAGGGGTTAGTGTTAAGTTTTTTTAAGGGGGTATTGGGTGTGTTTTAGAGTAGGGTTGGTTGTATGGGTGGTGGGTTTTAATGTTGGGGGGAAAATATTTTTTACAGGTAAAAGAGCTGATTACTTTGGGGCAATGCCCCGCAAAAGTCCCTTTTAAGGGCTATTTGTAATTTAGTGTAGGGTAGGGCTTTTTTTATTTTGGGGGGCTTTTTTATTTTGTTAGGGGGATTAGATTAGGTGTACTTAGTTTAAAAATTTATTATTTTCTGTAATTTAGTTTTGTTTTTTTAGCTAATTTTATTTAGGGGTTATTATTTATTTAATTTATTTAGGGGTTAATATACACTGCTCAAAAAAATAAAGGGAACACTAAAATAGCACATCCTAGATCTGAATGAATAAAATATTCTAATTAAATACTTTGTTCTTTACATAGTTGAATGTGCTGACAACAAAATCACACAAAAATTAAAAAATGGAAATCAAAATTTTCAACCCATGGAGGTCTGAATTTGGAGTCACACTCAAAATTAAAGTGGAAAAACACACTACAGGCAGATCCAACTTTGATGTAATGTCCTTAAAACAAGTCAAAATGAGGCTCAGTAGTGTGTGTGGCCTCCACGTGCCTGTATGACCTCCCTACAACGCCTGTGCATGCTCCTGATGAGGTGGCGGATGGTCTCCTGAGGGATCTCCTCCCAGACCTGGACTAAAGCATCCACCAACTCCTGGACAGTCTGTGGTGCAAAGTGAAGTTGGTGGATGGAGCGAGACATGATGTCCCAGATGTGCTCAATTGGATTCAGGTCTGGGGGACGGGAGGGCCAGTCCATAGCATCAATGCCTTCATCTTGCAGGAACTGCTGACACACTCCAGCCACATGAGGTCTAGCATTGTCTTGCATTAGGAGGAACCCAGGGCCAACCGCACCAGCATATGGTCTCACAAGGGGTCTGAGGATCTCATCTTGATACCTAATGGCAGTCAGGCTACCTCTGGCGAGCACATGGAGGGCTGTTCGGCCCCTCAAAGAAATGCCACCCCACACCATTACTGACCCACTGCCAAACTGGCCATGCTGGAGGATGTTGCAGGCAGCAGAACGTTCTCCACGGCGTCTCCAGACTGTCACGTCTGTCAAATGTGCTCAGTGTGCCCCTGCTTTCATCTGTGAAGAGCACAGGGCGCCAGTGGCGAATTTGCCAATCTTGGTGTTCTCTGGCAAATGTCAAACGTCCTGCACGGTGTTGGACTGTAAGCACAACCCCCACCTGTTGACGTTGGGTCCTCATACCACCCTCATGGAGTCTGTTTCTGACCGTTTGAGCAGACACATGCACATTTGTGGCCTGCTGGAGGTCATTTTGCAGGGCTCTGGCAGTGCTCCTCCTGTTCCTCCTTGCACAAAGGCGGAGGTAGCGGTCCTGCTGCTGGGTTGTTGCCCTCCTACGGCCTCCTCCACGTCTCCTGATGTACTGGCCTGTCTCCTGGTAGCGCCTCCATGCTCTGGACACTACGCTGACAGACACAGCAATCCTTCTTGCCACAGCTCGCACTGATGTGCCATCCTGGATGAGCTGCACTACCTGAGCCACTTGTGTGGGTTGTAGACTCCGTCTCATGCTACCACTAGAGTGCAAGCACCACCAGCATTCAAAAGTGACCATAACATCAGCCAGAAAGCATAGGAACTGAGAAGTGGTCTGTGGTCACCACCTGCAGAACCACTCCTTTATTGGGGGTGTCTTGCTAATTGCCTATAATTTCCACCTGTTGTCTATCCCATTTGCACAACAGCATGTGAAATTGATTGTCACTCAGTGTTGCTTCCTAAGTGGACAGTTTGATTTCACAGAAGTGTGATTGACTTGGAGATACATTGTGTTGTTTAAGTGTTCCCTTTATTTTTTTGAGCAGTGTATTTATTATAGGGGCAGCAATGTCCGGTTCGGCAGATTAGGGGTTAAAAAAATTATTTTAGTGTTTGCGATGTGGGAGGGCCCCGATTTAGGGGTTAATAGGTAGTTTAAGGGTGTTAGTGTATTTTTTAGCACTTTAGTTAAGAGTTTATGCTACGGCGTTCTAGTGTAAAACTCTTAACTACTGACTTTAAAATGCGGTACCAGTCTTGACAGGAGAGGGTCTACCGCTCACTTTTTGGCAGACTCGTAATACCGGCGCTATGCAAGTCCCATTGAAAAAAGAGGATACGTAATTTACGTAAGTGGATTTGCGGTATTTTCAAGTCTGGCCAAAAAAGTGAGCGGTACACCTGTACCTGCAAGACTCGTAATACCAGCAGGCGTTAAAAAGCAGCGTTGGGACTGGCCAACACTGCTTTTTAAGCGTAACGCAAAACTCGTAATCTAGGTGATAGTTTTAAGATGGAAAACACATCTATATTCCCTCCATGGACTAAGTGACAATGTTAAGGTATGCTATGTTTTAGAGATTTATTCTTCATGTTCCTAAAATGTTCATTCAATCTATTTCTCACTATCCGACAGGTGCGACACACGTATTGAATGCCACACAAAGGGCATGTTAGTAAATATACTACAAAGTCGCATGTGCATGTCAAATGTTGAGAGATAGAATATTTTATATTGGTTGTATGTGATTGAAATTGAATACAGCCTAGGCTAATTTACTTGCACATATTACAGTTTTTAAGGTGACATTTGAAAACACCCTTTTTGGACAGAAAATTATTATTCAAATTAGAACTGTTATTTAGATTACTATTTTTGTTTTTGTTATTATTCTTTCGTACAACAATCTTGCTAGGGGCCAAATGATTTTTGAGTGTTGGGGCTCGTTTAAAGACACATTTAGGTCTAGTATTCAAAGACTTTCCCAATATTGGGTCTCTAAGTAGAAGACTCCAATGTTTATTTACAATCCTTTTTATCTTATTGTGATTAACATTAAATTGGGTGATAAACATCAGACTGACTATAGATGTCTATATGTCATCTGTCTTAGCACGAGAGTAGCCTGCTTCAATTCTGTTTATAGGATATCCTTTTTCTATAAATCTGTCTCTCAGGACCACACTTTGTTCCACAAAATCTTTGAGGTGACTGCAATTTCTGTGAATCCTTTTAAATTGTCCGTATGAGACATTATTTTTCCACGGTGCATAGTGGTTGCTCTGATAATTAGATAACTGTTGCAATCAACTGAGGACAAATATAGATCTAAAAATACAATAGATTATTTCTGTACATTGCTGGAAATTTGTAAACCCATATCATTTGAGTAAATGTGTTTGATAAACTGATTAGCTAATGAAATATCTCCATTCCACAAGAGTAATAGATAATTTATATATCTGCCATAGTAGACCTGATTTGCCCCAAAGCTGGATCCATATATATCGATGTTTTAAGAGACTCATGTACAAATTAGAAAAGCTCCGGGCGAATCTGGTCCCCATGGCAGACCCATGTGGGATATTTGAATATAAAGAGTGCACATAATATGTAATCTATACGTGATCATGATTATCTAATGTGAAAGTATCTAATTTCAATAAAAGATCAGATGGAACTTTTACATATGAGTCAAGTGTAAAAACATACTTCTGCAGGAAGTGATCCACATATGCTGACACATTATCTGTTAAACTACCAATGCCTGCAATATTTGGCCTTCCCGGTGGAAATTTTGGGTCTTTGTGGATTTTAGGGAGGTAATAATAAAATACACAATTTGGTTTTATAGGGATTAAATTATCACGTTCTAATTTTGTTATGATACCCTCTTGATATCCAAAATCCACAATGCCCTTTAAAGTTTTGAAATACCGATCAGTGGGATCTGTATTTAGTCTTTTGTAGTAATTATTATCATTGCTATATGCCTGCCTGTTTTATATACTATTAAATGCTGCTTGGAACTTTTTATCCACTGGGTATTTCCCCTCCTAACAGTTATTGCCTAATTGGATGCTCTGTATCCAGCTAACCCCTCTCCTGATGGCAATCCCTTCCTATTCATCATCAATCTGAGCAAAGCACTTGGAAGTTAAGCTGCACTTTCAAGTGGAGCTGGTCGCCATTGCAGAGTTCACTGCTATATGCGGTCTGATGCCAGCTTTCCCTGAGTGGATTTCAGTGTTGCCACTGCACAAGATAGCTGCCGCTTTGTGTGGAATTGTGATCCAGGTGAAATTGGCTCTGTGGCTATGTGAGATCTTCCTTCCACAGACCCTGTCGCTTTTCTTGGAGTATCGCTGAGAGCAAGTCTGTCGGGCGACTTTTTGGGACCCGATCCGCCTGATTTGCACTATCACTGTGCTTTCTACTTTGTGAGTAGCTCCTATGCCCCTGTCCTTATTTTCCATTGTATTGCTGGTCTATACTATGAGGCGCTGTCTTTTGCTCTTTTTTGCTATAGTTACTAAGGTGTCTGGCTGGGCATATCAAGATTAGCTGCCTGTACATTGTTCAAGTCATTGGAGACCCGTGGGACTGCAACCTGTGGACGTTAACCCTTTAACTCTAACCCTATTTGGTGATATAGCCATTTTTGCTACATATATATATATTTGCTGTTTGCAACTTATCACTATTATTATTATTATTTTATCCTGCTTTTTGCAATTTTTTGTATCATTTACAATATTATTTATATATCCGATTTTGATACATTTCCACATTTGTATTTACTGATGTACATTTTTTTTCTATTTGCCGCCTTTTATAGATGTCTGGATTATCCTTTGTTTTGGTGTAAGAAGATTTCTATTTTTTAATATATCCAATCAGTAACAAGCTCACCACCATGAAATAAATGAATTTATCAGGTAAGTTTTTACATAAATTATGTTATTTAAATAGATACATACAAATAACCAAGATAATATGTATCTAAAATACAAAAGGCCCAATCTGTGATAGCAATCCAGCATCTCCTTGTCGAAGGCAAAGATCCATCCAAGAAATCTAGAAAAGACAACACCATGGCCTCTAGCTATTAAGGTCTGGCGGACCTGATCCGCAGTGTCGGACCTTGCTGAATACGGCAAGCAATACGCTCGCCGTATTCAGCATTGTACCAGCAGCTCCCAAGAGCTGCTGGTGCAACGCCGCCCCCTGCAGACTCGCGGCCAATAGGCCACCAGCAGGGGGGTGTCAATCAACCTGATCTTACTCGATCGGGTTGATTTCCGGCGATGACTGTCAGCCTGCTCAGAGCAGACAGACAGGTTATGGAGCAGCGGTCTTTGTGACCGCTGCTTCATAACTGCTGTTTCTGGCGAGTCTGAAGACTCGCCAGAAACAGAGGCCATCAAGCTCCTTACGGAGCTTGATAACTAGAGGCCAACGGCTCCAAAAGGCCTAGCACAGCTACAAACATCAAATATAATAATAAGTAGGTATGATCAGCAAAGAAGAAACTCGGGTCTCTTGACAGGTTAAAAATCCAAAACTTTATTTGTCAAAACCGGATAAAAAATCCAAAACCACCAGCACAGAAAACAGGAGACAGGCTGGTCTTACTAGTTTTGGCGTTATGCCGTAATCATAGACCTGCTGGATACTTGGAAGTAGGCGTTTAAAAGTATAATTCTGCACAGTCAGTGGCTAGAAGGGAGTCAGACATACTCCCATTTAACCCCTAAGAAAAAACAATTTAAGATATTTAAAGGGATGTGCATATAATATATGGAGTGGAACTTGGAAACCAGTAATAAGTCATAATAACAAATACAGGAGTTACCTTACATTAATCAATCTGCAGTCTACTCATAATGGTACAATATACTGTCAATATTACATACAGAAATTATGTTTTCAAATTACATGTACAATCAAAAGTTGTTAATTGATCATTCAAAATTAGTCTTTACATACAAAAATTCACACAATACATGTAGATGTAAGTATACTCATAACAGCATTATTTATCTAATAGGGGCCTCAAGAAGACCTCCGCTGGATCGGTCACCATAGACAAAAAAAAAGAAAAAAGACAAAAGAGAATGCACAGATGCATTGTTACATAGCAAAATTATGCAAAATATTGCCACAGTGTTGTATTACAACTGCAGCATAAATGCATCAAAAACAATTTGTTGGACATAAATTCATTATCTGTCCATTATGGATACAAAAGTGCATAGCGGTTTAAATCAACACTGTGTTATTTTCAACATGTGTGTATGGTGCAGAATTACCAGCACAGATCAATGGAGGCATGTCCTAATTTTAGGAAATGGGGTTAGATATATGACATATTGGCCTTATTGATAATGACATTAAGCATAGGTAAAAAACCTTGTAAATATTATGTATGGTATAGTATACCTAAATACAATAAAAGAGTAACAAATTTCACAGTATATAACAATGCCTTAGACTATTTGGGATGCCTCAATTAATGCACCCCACCGATTCTACAGCAATAAGTTAGACATATGTATATAGTGCACAATTAGCAACATAGGTCAATGGAGGCATGTCCTAGTATTAAGAATGGGTGTTAGATACATGTCATATTGGCCTAATTGATAATAACGCTGAGTAAAAGTAGAAAACCTTATAAATATTATGTGTGGTATACTTGAATACAATAACTGAGTAACAAATTTCAGAGTATATATATCAATGCCTGAGACTATTTAAAATGCCTCAATTAATGCACCCCGCCGGTGTGCTACAACAATAATTAAGATCTGCAGATATAAAAGTTTGTAAAATATCTAGAAGTTTTATAAAAATTATTATTATCATTGCCCATATTTCACAATGATACATATTTCACAATGATACAACTCCAGTGGTTGATTAAATGGAATTCGGAATTAAAGCCATTAGGGACCTGTGTGCATAGTTTGAAGATCCAAAAAGCTTCTTGTCGTGCTAGGAGGGCACTCTTGTCTCCTCCTCTTGGTGGTCGCCTGATGACTTCAATTGCTCGCCATTTTAATGCCCTCACATCACCGCCGTGTACCTCCAAGAAATGTCTTGATAACTCAGAACATGGCTTCTTATTCTTGATATAGCCAAGATGTTCTCGTATCCGGGTACGCACATCCCTTGTGGTCATGCCTATATATTGGCGATGATGGAGTGTGCATTCTATGAAATACACAACATGTGTTGTGGAGCATTTAATACAACCATTTGTTTCAAAAGCCTGGTTGGTGATTAGAAGTCCCTTCCTTCTGTAAGGTAATCACAAGCCTTACATCTAGATACCCCACATTTATATGTGCCATTCACACTAAGCCATGTAGTGGCCCGCTGTTTCTGTGGGAGCTGGCTTGGGGAAAGGATGTTACCTAAGGTTTTAGTTCTGGAATAAACACATTTGAAACCTTGTTCAACAGTGGACCTTAATTGTTTGTCCCCATATAGTATTGGAAAATACTTTTTCAAAATGTCACAAATTGCATAGAAGTCAGAAGAATATTGTATTATAAAAAGGGTTAGTTTGTCTGTGTTACTTGGAGGTTTGTGTTTAAATGTGTCTCTCCTTTCAATTTTGACCACTCCTTTAGCCACATTTCTTACCATTTTCTGGTGATAGCCTCTCGCTAGAAATCTATTCTCAATGTCAGATCCTCTTGGCTCGCAACATTTGTCTTTTCACACTGCCTTTAAAGACGTTTCGGGTGTGCACTGTTATTGTGCAAAAGAGTATTACCCGATATCAGTTTGCAATAGAGTTTAGTAATGATTGTGCCAGTTATGGGGTCACCCCTGAGGGCAATATCCAAGAAATGTATCTCAGATTTTTTCCATTCATGCGTGAAATTCGCCCCATTCTCACTTTCTTTCAAAAAATCAAAAAATCTTTTGGCTATTGTGTCATCAGAGGACCAGATAATTAACAAATTGTTGATGAAACGCTTGTAAAATAGGATATGTGAGGCAAATGGATTACTATCTGCATAAACAAAGTTTATCTCAAGCCACCCCATATAAATGTTTGCATATGAGGGGGTAAATGTTGCCCCCATGGCTGTACCTTGTTTATGCAGCCAAACATATTAAATTGTTTGGCTGTCCATACTGTAGTGAAATTCAAAAAAAGCATCTAACAGCTAAAACACCTAGATTATGTGGTATGCTGGAATATAAGGACACCACATCTATGGTAAACCAACTACAATCAATAGTCCAATCCACATCCTCAATAAGTTGAAGTACATGTGTGGTATCTTTAATATGGATGTGTAGGGAAGATACCATCAGTTGTAAGATGGCGTCCAACCATTCTGATAGAGGCTCTAAAAGCGAGCCTATGCCAGAAACAATTAGATGTCCCTTAACTTCATCCAAGCTTTTGTTCACTTTGGGCAAGTGATGGAAAATTGGAATTACTGGGTTGGTTACATACAAATACTTCAAAGTGTCATCATCCAACATGCCCAGGTGCTTCCCATCATCTAATATGTCATAAAGTTCTCTTTGGAACTTTTTTGTAGGATCGGCAGGTAAGATATGGTATGTAGTGGAGTCCCCCAACTGTCTTTTGGCTTCCATGATATATACCCCTTTGTCCAAGAGTACAACACTCCATCCCTTGTCAGAGTTTTTAATTATTATTGATTTATTATTTTTAAGAACACTGATAGCCGCTTTTTCATTAACAAGTTATAGTTGCCTGGTCTCTTGGAGTTGTACAAAGAAGTAAGATCATCAACCACCCTTTTGTGGAACAGCTCCAACCTTTTCCCTCTACTATGTATAGTGTAAAATTTGGATGCCTGTTTAAATTTTGGAAGCATATTCAGTGATGTTTCATTAAATGTAATTGTGAGAAACCAAGGTTATCCAACCCTGCGCCAGTCACTTATTTGGCACAGAAAGGGTTATCAGACCCCTTCTACTCTCACTAATATGTCACAATCTAGCCACACCAGACAAGCTTGTGATTGAGTTCAGTAGGTGCAAGGGTTAACAACACTCTCCAGTCTGTACTAGACATAAAAGAAATGCCCCAAACTCCCCTTTAATGCCACCCACACTAAACTAGCTACAGTATCTAAGCTGCCACCACTTATAATTTATTAAAGGGAAAATCCTAAGAAAAAACCCAGACTTACACATTAACTCTCTGAATACAATTTAGCAGAAAATCACCTAAATTATACAGTTCTAATATTCCAGTCTCTTTCAGTAATGTGGTTCAATTATTAGACAAAGGCCAACACTTAATAAAGGAATTATTTATTATGCCAAAAATATTATGCACAATGCATTATTAATAAAAAAGCTGTTACAAATACAATTACACACAGCAAACAGGTTAAAATAAAATGAAGAAAATAACAGACCTAATACTTTCCTAGCTTATAAGTCTGCCCCCAGGGAGATGGGCAAGAGAAAATGGTCTCCTCATGCTATGGAAGACTCCCTTGTAGAATGAATAATCTTATAGTTAAAAAATAAGATTCTTATACCTATTTTCCAGAGAGTTGCCTGACCACACCCTCCTGGGTGGGCTAAGAAACCCCCCTGTTTTTATGACCTTCAATAAACTAAGTTTTTGCCTGAAATTATAGAACCCATTATAATTTCTGCTAGGTAAATCTATTTTCAGATATACTGACTGGCAATCTCTTCCTTACATTGTGAGCAATGGTTTGATACCAGATATGACAGGGTTGTCATACTTCCCTTAATTTAATGTCATAACAGTTTTAAACACATATATACATTATACCCATGTCCCTTTATTGACCTTATCAGTTTCTGTGACTGAGGCCCTGTTTTATATCATGCCCTCTGCTGACAGTCTGAGCCATAATGCTCTATCCTGTGTATACTACAAAGCATTTATGAGGCTCCTAGCACTTCAAAGAAACACAAACAAGCACAGGACACAATTTTTCTTGAAAAGCAAATAAATGTTTTTAGTTCACAAACTAAACAGAATTAACCCCTTAGCAGCTAACATACATAACACATAATACATAACAAACGTGCCAAAAAATATGGACCCTGCTGAGTTATCCAGGGCCGTAACTCTCCACGGACAGCTTCTTGAAACCCATGCTGCACACCTACAATCTTTGGATTCTAAACTGGACCAGATTACTGCACTTTTGCATAATCTTTACTCTCCTGCTCAAACTTCTTCAACCCCTGCCGCTGCTGCCACCAGTTCTAACCCTGTCTACAATCAGCCTCAACCTGCAGGACAATTGATTCCTAGAATCCCATATATGATGGCAATACTAGAGAATGACGTGGGTTCCTTAACCAATGTCGCCTACACTTCAGAAATAATCCTCAAGAGTTTTTTACTTCTTCCTCTAAAATCACCTTTTTGATTTCCCTCATGAACGGTAAAGCTTTGGCTTGGGTTTCGCCTCTTTTGGAAAAAAACGATCCTCTGCTTAATGATGTGGATTCCTTTGTGTCTACTTTTTCTTCAGTTTTTGATAAACCCATGAAGGTCTGCGGCAGCCGAGGCTGGGCTATTGGATTTAAGACAAGGTTCCCTTTCTGTAGCTTAGTATGCTATAGAATTCAGAACTCTTGCTACTGAAACTATGTGGAACCATAGGGCCCTACGTGCAGCTTTTCACAAAGGACTTTGTGAACGTTTAAAAGATGAACTGGTGTTTCGTGATCTTCCAGATTCTCTAGAAGACCTCATCAACTTATGTATCAAACTTGACTCCCGGTATTCAGAGTGACTTCAAGAGAGAGACCGGAACAGGAGACCATTTCCTACATCAACTTTTCGTCCACCGTCTTGTTCTCCTAGTCAATCCATCCCCACTTCCAATACGCCTGACTCTGTAGAGCCCATGGAAGTGGGAGCTATCAAGTTGACCAAAGTGGAATGTCTTAGAAGGCGCACCCTTGGACTGTGTCTGTACTGTGGTACTAAAGGTCATTTGTTAAAAGACTGTCCTACCCAGCCAGTAAAAGCCAGGACTTAACTTCTGATAGAGGGGCAGAGTTCAGCCAAAACCCTTTGTCTTCCCTCAATTCAAAACTCTTTGTTCCTGTTACTCTTAATTTTGGAAGTACCAAGTTCCAAGCTCAAGCTCTCATAGACTCAGGAGCTGCAGGAATATTTATTGATTCAAAATTTGACGACTCTCTCAGGATTCCTGTTCTTGCCAAGAGTCAAGTGATCAAGGTCACCATGGTTAGTGGTCAACCCTTGGGTTCCAGATATATACAATTTACTACCTGTGGGCATACTACAATTTGAAACCATCAGTTTTGATGTCATCTCCTCCTCCCACTTCCCTTTGATTTTGGGACTACCCTGGTTACAGCTCCATGATCCTGTTTTCTCTTGGTCTTAAGGGGAACTTATAGCCTGGGGTACTACCTGTTTTAATCACTGTCTGCAGAGTCCCTCCAAATCTGCTAGCTCTGTCTTGGCCGTTTTGGACGTCCCTGATTCATTACCAAGTCAATATCATGCTTTTTGTGATGTTTTTCAAAGAAGGATGCTGAAAAATTACCTCCTCACCGGACGTTTGACTGTCCCATTGATTTATTACCCGGAGCTCCTCTACCTAGAGATAAAACATATCCTTCTTCTATGAGTAAGCGCCTGTAGGGGGCGCGAAACATGTAAGATTTCCTGCACTGTTTTATCTGCCATGTCTGTTGTACATCTTTATTAAGCTGTTTAATAAATTTTCAGTTTTATCTCAAGTTTTTGGATTGAGAGCCTGCCATTTTTTCTACATTCATACCTTTGACAATTTGATCCTCTGCTCTCCGGCTACGGTTCTCCGTGCATGCAGTTGCTCTCTTTGTTTGGGACTCCTTTCCATGCCGCTTCACTTCGCGGTTTGGGTTTTGGACTGACTTCCGGTTTATCGGATGACTGGCCGGCTGTGTTCTCTGTTTGTAAAACATATCTTCTTTCACATCAGGAATATTTTTCACTTGAAGAATATATTAAGGACAATTTGGCCAGAGGTTTTATTCATCCTTCCTCCTCACCTGTAGGAGCAGGTTAGAAAAGAAAGATGGGGGTCTTCGGCCTTGCATCGATTATCGTGCCCTTAACCAAATTACTGTTAAAAACAGTTATCCTCTTCCGCTCATCCCTGAGCTTTTTGACCGTCTCCAAGATGCATCCATTTTCTCCAAATTGGATCTTCGAGGGGCCTATAATTTGTTAATAAATTGTAAAGAGGACGAATGGAAAACGGCATTCAACAAAAGATGTGGACACTACGAATATCTTGTAATGCCGTTTGGATTGTGCAATGCCCCTGCTGTGTTTCAACACTTTGTAAATGATATCTTCAGTCATTACTTAAACCAATTTGTTATCATCTGTCTTGACAACATACTCATTTACTCCAAGACCTTACAAGAACATCTTCACCATGTAAAATTGGTACTCCAAAGACTGCGTGAGAACTTTTTGCCAAACTTGAAAACTGCTCTTTCCATCAGAGTTCAATTATCTTCTTGGGTTATATAATTTCCCAATCAGGATTTGAAATGGATCCCAATAAACTTTCTGTTATAAAGAATTGGCCCAGACCTACCACCCTCAAATCTTTGCAAAGGTTTCTAGGTTTTGCCAATTACTATAGAAAGTTTATAAAATACTTTGCTAAGATTTTTTCTCCTCTCAAAGGGTCAAAACTGCAGAGATTGGTCTAACACTGCGTTACAGGCTTTTGAAACTCTCAAATGAGCATTGTCTTCGGTACCTATCCCAATTCCTGATCTCCAATTCATCCTTGAAGTGGATACATCTTCTATAGCTGCAGGAGCTATTCTCTCCCAACGTAATCCGATCACCAGCAGGATTCATCCTGTGGGGTTCTTTTCTAAGAAATTCAGTCCAGCAGAACAAAACTACGACATGGGAAACAAAGAGTTACTAGCCATAAAGCTGACTTTAGACAAATGGAGACATTGGCTTGAGGGCACTAGCCATTTCTCATCCTAACCGACCACAAGAATCTTCTGTATCTCCATACTGCTAAACGCCTCAACTCTCGTCAGGCCCGGTGGGCTTTGTTCTTTTCTAGATTTCATTTTGTACTCTCCTATGTTCCTGGTACCAACAATTCCAAGGCTGATGCTTTTTCCAGGCAATTTCAAACTACTTATTTCTGCTCTGTTGGATTCTGGACCCATACTTCGTCCAGTCAGTGTTCTTGCTCAATTATCCTAATTTCCTATACAGGCACTACGTTCTGCTCAAAATAAGTTACCATATTATTACAAACTACCTCCAGGAATCCTGTATGTACCCCCTGTATTCCGTCTAAAGCTACTACGTTGGGCTCATGATAGTTTACTGGCCGGACATCCTGGGGTAAACAATACTCTATGGAGACTCAAACAACATGTGTGGTGCTCCTCCATGACTAAGGATGTTAGGGATTACATTGCTGCTTGTAACTCTTGTGCTTCTAATAAACAGGCTTCTCGACTACGTTTTGGATTGTTACAACCTCTTCCTATACCACATTACCCTTAGACCCACATCTCCATGGACTTTATTACTGATCTTCCCGTTTCTGCTGGAAACAAGACCATATGGGTAGTAGTAGACAGGTTCTCCAAGTCAGCCCATTTTATTCCTCTGCCAGGACTACCCTCCGCTCGGAAACTCTTAAGCTTTTTATGCTTCATGTAACCCGATTACATGGATTTCCATTAGACATAGTTTCTGATCGAGGAGTCCAATTCTTCTCTAGATTTTGGAGGTCTCTATGCAAACAGTTCGGGATAAGCATTTCACGTTCTACTGCACATCATCCCCAGTCTAACGGTCAGAATGAACGTGTGAACCAATCTCTGGAGTCCTTCCTCAGGCATTATGTAAACCATCAACACTTCAACTGGTCACATGTGAACACAAGGGGGAGGGTGTATCAAACTGTTTAAAAAAACAGAATTGCCTACCTCAATAGTTGCAAATTCTCACAGATATGCAACATAAGTTATATATGGTGTGACGGATACCCCGGCTACCCCGACTGGGTAGCTCCGCCAAAGGGGTCCTGGTTCCTCCCTGCCGACTGCAGCTATGTGCAGCTATGTAGCTGGCAAGTTTCCACAGCCTGTAGCCACCCCTGATGCCCGACAGCATCAGTACCCAGGGTCCCTCCCTGTGGCAGACTCCAGCTACCCAGACTAGGTAGCTCTGCCTGAGGGTCCTTCCTCTGCCTGGAACAGGCTGCTATGTAGCTCAGGAAAGTGATTCTAGCAGGAGCCCACCTAAATGACTAGACAGACTAGCATTCAGGTGAAATAAGAACTGACTTTAATGTACAACATACACTCCTTTTATACACACAGCTCATCTTGATAAAACAGGGAGACAATGCCACAGTTTTCCCACCATTCCTGCCCCTCCAGACTGACCGGCCCCTCCATAGCAACCATAGTCTCACAGAATCCTAGGACACAGTGGTGACGGTTTTGGGGTGATCCCTGGGGAACGGCGGCACTTCCAAGGTGTCATTTGAAAGCTCTCGGTCCCCAGATGCTGCAGTCCAAAAAGCAGCTCCCCTCCAGTAATTCCCCCACCTCTTGTCCTCCCTAGGGGCTACTAATCCCCAAAAGAGCGGAGATCTGGGGCACATGGTTGCTGGAGCGACCAGGGGTAAAGTTAGCGGGTGTTCTGTTGTCCTGTGGCCGACCGGGAGTTCCAGGAGCCCAGACACCCTGAGAGGAGTTAGGCGGGTGTCCTTTGTGAGGCGGCCGACTGGGAGTTCCAGGAGCACAGCCAGCTTAGGAGGGTTTTCCAGGTCATAGACCAGCTCTTTTCTAAACAAATTTGGAACACAAAACCATGCAACCAAAAGCTTCCAGAGATTGTGGTTGCTCTGAGGAGCCCAAAACCACTGAGAAACAACAGGGGTGAGGTTGTAGGGGGGTGGGGGGTAGCCTTAGCCGTCTGGTATCCATGACATCTCCCCCCCTCCAGTTCGGCAGACCCAGCTAGACCCTTAACGGGTCGGCCTGGGACTTCCGATGGTGGCCCTCCACTTCTCAGTTGCTGGGGCATCCTGAGGGGTTCCGGATGGTGTTTATACCCTGCGCCCTGGGCGAAGGATAGTCACATAAGGCAACGTCCCAAACAAGTATGCCAAGGCCGGCTCCCAAACAATTGCTTCCAGGGTCCTCAAGTTCCAGGGCCACACTGCCTCTCTCCGTGATACTCGGTTTAGTACTGGCGGACCTACCCCAGACCAGAGGGGGAGGTTGCTCCTTGGTGGGGCAGGCAAAGCTCGGGTGCTCAAACATGTGGCACCAACTGTATAAGTTTTCTCCTCCTTGCCTAATGCAACGCCTGCCCCCGGTGAGAAATAGTCCAGGACAAGAAAAGGGTAGAGACCCTGCCAAGCTACTGAGGGGAGAGACCGTCTGTCTCTTCTCCCCAGAAGGAGATCTACCACTGGGGAGGGAGGTCTGCTACCTCCGCTCCATGGGAAACTGTACTGCCGCTGGGGAGAGAGACCAACTGTCTCCTCTTCCAGAAAGGGGCTCTGCTTACAGGGAGAGAGAACAACTACCTCTGCTCCCAGGGGATGGCTCTGCCGCTGAGGAGAGAGACCAACTATCTCCCCTCCCGGCTCCTGGCTCTGCCGCTGGGGAGAGAGACCTAAGGTCCTTTCCCAGGAAGGGGTTCTGTTTACGGGGAGGGAGGATGACTACCTCCACTCCCAGGGGATGGCTCTGCTGCTGGGGAGAGAGACCGACTGTCTCCTCTCTCTTAGGAAGGGGTTCTGTTTATGGGGAGGGAGGATTACTACCTCCACTCCCAGGAGATGGCTCTGCCGCTGGGGAGAGAGACCGACTGTCTCCTCTCCCGGGAAGGGGTTCTGTTTACGGGGAGGGAGGATGACTACCTCCGCTCCCAGGGGATGGCTCTACCGCTGGGGAGAGAGACCGACTGTCTCCTCTCCTGGCTCCTGGCTCTGCCACTGGTGAGAGAGACTGACTGTCTCCTCTCCCGGGAAGGGGTTCTGTTTACGGGGAGGGAGGATAACTACCTCTACTCCCAAGGGATGGCTCTGCCACTGGGGAGAGAGACCGACTGTCTCCTCTACCTGTACCTGGCTCTGCCGCTGGGGAGAGAGACTGACTGTCTCCTCTCCCGGGAAGGGGTTCTGCTGCTGGGGAGAGTTATTGACATCCATCTGTAACTGACATGGGTTCTCTGTAAGGGGAGGGAGGACGACTACCTCCGCTCCCAGGTTTCCTAGAGCTATTACAGGTGCTGGGCAGAGGCCGGCGGCTCTCTGCCCTGTTGTCAGCACTTCTGCTGGGGTGGCTCCCTTGTCCAAGTCTATAAGCTCAGAGCCACATTGCTGATCAGGATCCAGCAGCCCTGGTTCCCTTTTTCTTTGCTGCCACTCCTCCACGGTCGAGCTCCATGAATCCCAGAGGGCTGCACACCAGATCTGTATGCCCCTGGCATGCTGCTTAGCGAGATCCAGCAGCCTCTTGTATTCCTTGACCAGTGCCTCTTCCTGGTCAATTATAAAATCCAGATCATCCATCAGCCAGGTCTCCTCCAAGAGATCCAGCAGTTCCTCTTGGAGCCCAGAGATATCCTCCAGACCCTGGTCTGTCTCGCTCCCCAAACTGTGGTTCCTCTGTCCTTTTTGTAAACAGCAATCCAGGGCTGCAGAAGTCAAAGCCCTCTGTGGGGGAGCCTTCCTCCAGCAATGGCTGCGCTTGCATAACGAGCCATTGGAGGGCCTGATAGCCGTCCTCCACCCACATCTCTTGCTGGATCAGTCTATGTAGAACAGCTAGCTATTCCTTCTTTGGCTGTTCTCCCAGGAAAGGTAGTCTCACAGTCCACCGAACCCGGAATCTCATGTCATTCGTGGGGAGGACCTTTCCATTTTCCTGCTCCTGTTGAAGAGCCTCCCACCAGAGGTCTCGGAGGGCAAGGTTCCTCCATGCCAGAACGTCCTGTTCCGAACAAGGATCATTTGTTCCGGTCAGCATCTTTTGTACTCTCCCTAGGAACTCTGCCTCCATATTTACCGGCTACTGTGGTTCGTCTCCTCTGTCAGCAGAAACTGTGTGAAAGAAGCAGATCCCACTGCTGCCACCAATGTGACGGATACCCCGGCTACCCCGACTGGGTAGCTCCACCAAAGGGGTGCTGCTTCCTCCATGCCAACTGCAGCTATGTAGCTGGCAAGTGACCACAGCCTGTAGCCACCCCTGATGCCCGACAGCATCAGTACCCAGGGTCCCACCCTGTGGCAGACTCCAGCTACCCAAAATAGGTAGCTCGGCCTGAGGGTCCTTCCTCTGCCTGGAACAAGCTGCTATGTAGCTTAGGAAAGTGATTCTAGCAGGAGCCCACCTAAATGACTAGACAGACTAGCATTCAGGTGAAATAAGAACTGATTTTATTGTACAACATACATTCCTTTTATACACACAGCTCATCTTGATAAAACAGGGAGACAATTCCACAGTTTTCCCGCCATTCCCACCCCTCCAGACTGACCAGCGCCTCCATAGCAACCATAGTCTCACAGAATCCCAGGACACAGTGGTGACGGTTTTGGGGTGATCCCTGGGGAGCGGCGGCACTTCCAGGGTGTCAGTTGAAAGCTCTCGGTCCCCAGATGCTGCAGTCCAAAAAGCGGCTACTAATCCCCAAAAGAGCGGAGCTCTGGGGCACATGGTTGCTGGAGCGACCAGGGGTAAAGTTAGTGGGTGTTCTGCTGTCCTGTGGCCGACCGGGAGTTCCAGGAGCCCAGACAGCCTGAGAGGGGTTAGGCGGGTGTCCATTGTGAGGCGGCCGACCGGGAGTTCCAGGAGCCCAGCCAACCTAGGAGGGTTTTCCAGGTCATAGACCAGCTCTTTTCTAAACAAGTTTGGAACACAAAACCATGCAACCACAAGCTTCCAGAGATTGTGGTTGCTCTGAGGAGCCCAAAACCACTGAGAAACAAAAGGGGTGAGGTTGTAGGGGGTGGGGGGGGTAGCCTTAGCAGTCTGGTATCCGTGACATATGGAGGGAGGGGGTTTTAAGAGGTGGCGCCTTACGGCTATCTGTTAATAATAATATGTGACCAAATTTGGGCCTAGATTTAGAGTTCGGCGGTAGCCGTGAAAACCAGCGTTAGAGGCTCCTAACGCTGGTTTTGGCCGCCCGCTGGTATTTGGAGTCAGTGATTAAAGGGTCTAACGCTCACTTTTCAGCCGCGACTTTTCCATACCGCAGATCCCCTTACGTCAATTGCGTATCCTATCTTTTCAATAGGATCTTTCTAACGCTGGTATTTAGAGTCGTTTCTGAAGTGAGCGTTAGAGGTCTAACGACAAAACTCCAGCCGCCGGAAAATAGCAGGAGTTAAGAGCTTTCTGGGCTAACGCCGGTTCATAAAGCTCTTAACTACTGTACCCTAAAGTACACTAACACCCATAAACTACCTATGTACCCCTAAACCGAGGTCCCCCCACATCGCCGCCACTCGATTTAAATTTTTTAACCCCTAATCTGCCGACCGCCACCTACGTTATACTTATGTACCCCTAATCTGCTGCCCCTAACCCCGCCGACCCCTGTATTACATTTATTAACCCCTAACCTGCCCCCCACAACGTCGCCGCCAGCTACTTACAATAATTAACCCCTAATCTCCCGACCGCAAAGCGCCGCCACCTACGTTATCCTTATGTACCCCTAATCTGCTGCCCCTAACACCGCCGACCCCTATATTATATTTATTAACCCCTAATCTGCCCCCCTCAACGTCGCCGACACCTGCCTACACTTATTAACCCCTAATCTGCCGAGCGGACCTGAGCGCTACTATAATAAAGTTATTAACCCCTAATCCGCCTCACTAACCCTATCATAAATAGTATTAACCCCTAATCTGCCCTCCCTAACATCGCCGACACCTACCTTCAATTATTAACCCCTAATCTGACGACCGGAGCTCATCGCTACTATAATAAATGGATTAACCCCTAAAGCTAAGTCTAACCCTAACACTAACACCCCCCTAACTTAAATATAATTTACATCTAACGAAATTAATTAACTCTTATTAAATAACTTATTCCTATTTAAAGCTAAATACTTACCTGTAAAATAAATCCTAATATAGCTACAATATAAATTATAATTATATTATAGCTATTTTAGGATTAATATTTATTTTACAGGCAACTTTGTAATTATTTTAACCAGGTACAATAGCTATTAAATAGTTAAGAACTATTTAATAGTTACCTAGTTAAAATAATAACAAATTTACCTGTAAAATAAATCCTAACCTAAGATATAATTAAACCTAACACTGCCCTATCAATAAATTAATTAAATAAACTACCTACAATTACCTACAATTAACCTAACACTACACTATCAATAAATTAATTAAACACAATTCCTACAAATAAATACAATTAAATAAACTAGCTAAAGTACAAAAAATAAAAAAGAACTAAGTTACAAAAAATAAAAAAATATTTACAAACATCAGAAAATTATTACAACAATTTTAAACTAATTACACCTACTCTAAGCCCCCTAATAAAATAACAAAGACCCCCAAAATAAAAAATTCCCTACCCTATTCTAAATTAAAAAAGTTAAAAGCTCTTTTACCTTACCAGCCCTGAACAGGGCCCTTTGCGGGGCATGCCCCAAGAATTTCAGCTCTTTTGCCTGTAAAAAAAACACATACAATACCCCCCCCCAACATTACAACCCACCACCCACATACCCCTAATCTAACCCAAACCCCCCTTAAATAAACCTAACACTAAGCCCCTGAAGATCTTCCTACCTTGTCTTCACCATCCAGGTATCACCGATCCGTCCTGGCTCCAACATCTTCATCCAACCCAAGCGGGGGTTGGCGATCCATCATCCGGTGGCTGAAGAGGTCCAGAAGAGGCTCCAAAGTCTTCCTCCTATCCGGCAAGAAGAGGACATCCGGACCGGCAAACATCTTCTCCAAGCGGCATCTTCGATCTTCTTGCATCCGGTGCGGAGCGGGTCCATCTTGAAGCAGGCGACGCGGATCCATCCTCTTCTTCCGTTGTCTCCCGACGAATGACGGTTCCTTTAAGGGACGTCATCCAAGATGGCGTCCCTTGAATTCCGATTGGCTGATAGGATTCTATCAGCCAATCGGAATTAAGGTCGGAATATTCTGATTGGCTGATGGAATCAGCCAATCAGAATCAAGTTCAATCCTATTGGCTGATCCAATCAGCCAATCAGATTGAGCTCGCATTCTATTGGCTGATCGGAACAGCCAATAGAATGCGAGCTCAATCTGATTGGCTGATTGGATCAGCCAATCGGATTGAACTTGATTCTGATTGGCTGATTCCATCAGCCAATCAGAATATTCCTACCTTAATTCCGATTGGCTGATAGAATCCTATCAGCCAATCGGAATTCAAGGGACGCCATCTTGGATGACGTCCCTTAAAGGAACCGTCATTCGTCGGGAGACAACAGAAGAAGAGGATGGATCCGCGTCGCCTGCTTCAAGATGGACCCGCTCCGCACCGGATGCAAGAAGATCGAAGATGCCGCTTGGAGAAGATGTTTGCCGGTCCCGATGTCCTCTTCTTGCCGGATAGGAGGAAGACTTTGGAGCCTCTTCTGGACCTCTTCAGCCACCGGATGATGGATCGCCAACCCCCGCTTGGGTTGGATGAAGATGTTGGAGCCAGGACGGATCGGTGATACCTGGATGGTGAAGACAAGGTAGGAAGATCTTCAGGGGCTTAGTGTTAGGTTTATTTAAGGGGGGTTTGGGTTAGATTAGGGGTATGTGGGTGGTGGGTTGTAATGTTGGGGGGGGTATTGTATGTGTTTTTTTTACAGGCAAAAGAGCTGAAATTCTTGGGGCATGCCCCGCAAAGGGCCCTGTTCAGGGCTGGTAAGGTAAAAGAGCTTTTAACTTTTTTAATTTAGAATAGGGTAGGGAATTTTTTATTTTGGGGGTCTTTGTTATTTTATTAGGGGGCTTAGAGTAGGTGTAATTAGTTTAAAATTGTTGTAATAATTTTCTGATGTTTGTAAATATTTTTTTATTTTTTGTAACTTAGTTCTTTTTTATTTTTTGTACTTTAGCTAGTTTATTTAATTGTATTTATTTGTAGGAATTGTGTTTAATTAATTTATTGATAGTGTAGTGTTAGGTTAATTGTAGGTAATTGTAGGTAGTTTATTTAATTAATTTATTGATAGGGTAGTGTTAGGTTTAATTATATCTTAGGTTAGGATTTATTTTACAGGTAAATTTGTTATTATTTTAACTAGGTAACTATTAAATAGTTCTTAACTATTTAATAGCTATTGTACCTGGTTAAAATAATTACAAAGTTGCCTGTAAAATAAATATAAATCCTAAAATAGCTACAATATAATTATTCGTTATATTGTAGCTATATTAGGATTTATTTTACAGGTAAGTATTTAGCTTTAAATAGGAATAAGTTATTTAATAAGAGTTAATTAATTTCGTTAGATGTAAATTATATTTAAGTTAGGGGGGTGTTAGTGTTAGGGTTAGACTTAGCTTTAGGGGTTAATCCATTTATTATAGTAGCGATGAGCTCCGGTCGTCAGATTAGGGGTTAATAATTGAAGTTAGGTGTCGGCGATGTTAGGGAGGGCAGATTAGGGGTTAATACTATTTATGATAGGGTTAGTGAGGCGGGTTAGGGGTTAATAACTTTATTATAGTAGCGGTGCGGTCCGCTCGGCAGATTAGGGGTTAATAAGTGTAGGCAGGTGTCGGCGACGTTGTGGGGGGCAGATTAGGGGTTAATAAATATAATATAGGGGTCGGTGATGTTAGGGCAGCAGATTAGGGGTACATAGGGATAACGTAGGTTGCGGCGGTTTACGGAGCGGCAGATTAGGGGTTAAAAAAAATATGCAGGGGTCAGCGATAGCGGGAGCGGCAGATTAGGGGTTAATAAGTGTAAGGTTAGGGGTGTTTAGACTCGGGGTACATGTTAGAGTGTTAGTTGCAGACGTTGGAAGTGTTTCCACATAGGAAACAATGGGGCTGCGTTAGGAGCTGAACGCTGCTTTTTTGCAGGTGTTAGGTTTTTTTTCAGCTCAAACAGCCCTATTGTTTCCTATGGGGATATCGTGCACGAGCACGTTTTTGAGGCTGGCCGCGTCCGTAAGCAACTCTGGTATCGAGAGTTGCATTTGCGGTAAAAATGCTCTACGCTCCTTTTTTGGAGCCTAACGCAGCATTTGTTTGAACTCTCGATACCAGAGTTAAATTTATGGTGCGGCCAGAAAAAAGCCCGCGGAGCGTTAACAGCCCTTCTACCGCCAAACTCCAAATCTAGGCCTTGGTGTCTTACAGATTGTAAAAAGACAATAAGAAATATAATAAAAGATACTAAACAATAATAAGAAATATGAAATCAAATAAAAACTATTATAATCTGGATATTCCCAAAAAGAAAAAGAAAACTTGTGGAATCAATATAGATAAAAATTGAGTATCATTTATTGAATACAATAGTCTTTTGTCGCTGGACACTGGTAATTTTCAGCTTATCTGAATAAAAACATGAATAAATGTACAATTAAATCAAATCAAATAAATAAACAAAATATATAAAAAAGGGGTAATACACTGGTGTATAACAAACTGGAATAATGTATATATTTCTATAAAATGTACTATTAAAATTTATAAAAAAAAAAAAAAAACATAACATTTGACACATAGGGGCTCAGAGAAAAAAGCTGCAGCAAAGAAATTATTCACCAGAAAAAAAGGTCTATTTGCAAAAAAGACTGTTGTTGCTTAAACATGATTGAGGCATGAAAAATATATATCTCTCTCTCTGATGCTGGTAGTATCAAATCTGATAAGACATTGTATGTATTTCACGGTTTTGTGCGATATTGCTGGGTTGCGGATACTATTTACAAAGTTACAGTGTGCACTTTGATTTGCTGCTATTACTCAGATTGTAACAATGTGTACTTTGTTGGCAACACTTTCCAAACCATGTATCCCAATACAATATTGGGGTTGAATGTAGAGTTGAAACAATGTCTTTTAAATGAATGTCCCTTGTGACTGTGTCAGTTACTGCTGATATTTTCTGTTCTAAGTTAGGCTTCTCTCGACTTGGTACTTAAACCAGGGTTTGGAATTCAAAAGTTATAGAGCTTGTAAATATCCCTTTATATTATATTGTTCCTTCCCATTAGTAACATGGGGGTGTAATCCGTGGGTTGTATATCAGTTAAGTGGCTTTTAATTTTCTTACCCTGCTTTGCCGGGCTCACTCTAATATTTGCGGCGTCCTTTGACTCTTACCGGATGTTTTGGGTCTTCTCAGTAACCAATCCTTATGCTTGTCTCCTTGTATGCTATGGATTCAAATTTTACCTCTTAATGGAGATCATTGTATGTCTATTATTGACAATCCTCCTATCGCCTACTGTGGGTGATCTACTGTTGTCTGCTTCAATAGCATTCGTGACTCACATCAGTGGTGGTCTTGGGAGTGCTGGTTTTCATGCTAACTGGCCAGTTAGTAAAAGTTTTTGTGAGATGTAGCTTTGGCCTGTCTGACTACATTTAAAGCCTAATCCTTATCAGCCTGTTTGCAAGTCATTGAACCTTACCTGTTTGACTTTGTTTGTTCTAAACTTTCCTGCCTGATTACAAGTTGCCAAACTCTGCTTGCCTGACTACGCTATTGCTAAACCCAAATCTGCCTGATTACAAGTTACCAAACTCAGCTTTCCTGACTACGCACTTGTTTAACCCGAACCTGCCTGATTACAAGTTGCCAAACTCTGCTTGTCTGACTACGCACTTGTTTAACCCTAACCTGCCTGATTACAAGTTGCCAAACTCTGCTTTCCTGACTATGCAATTGTTTAACCCTAACCTACCTGATTACAAGTTGCCAATCATTGCCTGTTTGACTCCACATATTCCTGATCCTACTCCTCCTGCTATCAAGTTATCCAGTACTCCTACTTTGAAACCAGTGTGTCATCTTCCATCTACTATTGTGTGAGTACTTTGTTTTCAGAGGCTGTCGTGGGGTCAGGTCCTGGTTTATACTTAGTGTGCTAGCGTGTTTATTAAGTTCATTCTAGTATTCGGGTCTGATTCCGGACTTCACCTATCCTGACAGTCACTTTGTAATTTAACAATATCATTCCTAACTAATTGTAATTATTCTGACTTATATTTGGCTAGCATAACCATTAACCTCAAGGAACATTCAGACAGACTATTATTCCATTCATTAATAAAATGACTGTTAGTAATTACAAAGTTAGGTAACTTTTTGACCCTCAGGCCTCTCGGTATAATTTTTAAGTCCAAATATTTGTTAATTATCCATGTATCAAGTTTGAGACATATTTCTTTCAGTTTCAATATTTCCAAGGAATAAAACATGTCTCCCCCTTTGATATCTTGTGACTCATTCTGGAAAAATTCCTCCAACTCTTCAAAATAACAGTAATTGGGAGGTAGCAATGAATAAAACTGTGCTATTTCCTGTGCTTCCATTTGAACTGAGGTGGTGATAAGAGGTTTATAACAGGCAGTCCTCTGTAGTAGTGATGACACAATCCAAGGATCAAGGAAACAATTATCAAATAATGGTGTAATTCCCAGCATGTAAATGTCATTCACTTATAGTATACAAGACCTTGGTGCTGTATATTGCCATGAAATGCCATAAACATAAGGATAAATTTATATTTATACACATGAGAGAGTGCGCAGGGAGCAAAAAAACTTGTATCTTACACTTGCCATGACCACATGATGGAGAGTTGAAGCCGTAGGAGCCGATTGGTGAGATACTCACACACCCCCACAAGTGATGTCACACAACACACTCAAGGAGGGAGAAGCGCTCAGTGAATAATTCCACACAGGAGCTGTGGTTCACACACTGTGCTTGGATTTCTTTAACAAAGGCTTTCTTTCCGGGCCCTGAGGTCAAGTGAGTGTTCGACAACTTCTGATTAAAGGGGTAATTGTGAACCATATTCTGCAGAGGATCTCTGATCGCTTACTGGAACTGTAAGATACAAGTTGTTTTGCTCCCTGCGCACTCTGTCATGTGTATAAATATAAATTTATGCTTATGGCATTTCATGGCAATATACAGCACCAAGGGCTTGTATACTATAAGTGAATGACATTTACTCCTGGGAATTACGCCATTATTTGATAATAAGTAGGTATGCACTCACATTCAGTATACACCATATGGTGTTGTATAAACAGGCTGGAACTTCTATGTCGCCCAGCAGACTGGCCTCCGATCATGCAAGATCCAAAGTCATCATGTTCAGACCCCAAAGGGTGGCTCTTCCTATACACACTGTTCTCAATAAAAGACATGGTCAAGTACAATTTGTAAACCAAGAAAATTTATATAGAGGAACACTGACATCATTATAGCACCATTATTGCACAAACTGGAACTTTGCAGTCGCCCAGCTGACTAATATCCAGGTAAAATAGGAACCCCAGGTACAGCATAAAACAGGCAATAACTATACCCCACGCGTTTCTCTGCCTCTTAAGGGCTGTTTCATCAGGCTAATACCCAAAACAATTATCTATGTCTATCTAGTGGTATATAACTAAATAATCTGAAAGGTTATTCTAAAAATAAAAAACTGTTTGTAGAAAGCCATGATTTCAATCAAGGCTTATTGATTAGTGATTTAAATAATTTAACCCCTTGGATGTACATACTACATCACAGGTTACTTTGCTCAGTGTACCCTGTTGACGTAGTTCCTATGTCCAACCTTCTGCCTCATGCTGTAGTCCTCACTGTCAGCTTTGACAGCTAAAACCACAACCCAGGGCAGAAGACATCTACCCTCATATGGTAAGGGCACACTAACCATGCTCCCTTTGCCATATGAAGGCAGATTGTCGATGTAGACAGTAACACTCTATAGGTCGGTAAGGGTAAAGGGGGATCTCTACACTACAGAAACATTTTTAAAAAAATAATAAATTAAACAAATATATAAAGTAGGTACTGGCAGACAGCTGCCAGTACCTAAGAGGGCAGATCCTAGTGATAAAGGAAGAGGGTTAAAGAGCTGTTTGGTGATATCAGAAAGGTGGGTGGGGGAGGAGGGTTCTGGCAAGATTCTATAAGAATTACAATATACCCCAAAAAACTGAAATGGAGAAAATAAAAAAAAGTTTATTAGCACTCCTCCTCTTAGAAGAATAAACAGTGGTTAAATCTTAACTTTTATTAGTAATAATGTGTATAAAACACACAGGAAACCCTGTAGCATGCACCCACACCACCGGAAATAAAACCAGTTAAACACCCCCCTGTTTCCTGGCCAATAACACCAGTCATCGGCTTCAGGTGCCAGGGGTGCTAAAACCGCAAAAACATAATTTATGTAAGAACCTACCTGATAAATTCATTTCTTTCATATTAGCAAGAGTCCATGAGCTAGTGACGTATGGGATATACATTCCTACCAGGAGGGGCAAAGTTTCCCAAACCTCAAAATGCCTATAAATACACCCCTCACCACACCCACAAATCAGTTTAACGAATAGCCAAGAAGTGGGGTGATAAGAAAAAAGTGCGAAAGCATAAAAAAATAAGGAATTGGAATAATTGTGCTTTATACAAAAAAATCATAACCACCACAAAAAAGGGCGGGCCTCATGGACTCTTGCTAATATGAAAGAAATGAATTTATCAGGTAAGTTCTTACATAAATTATGTTTTCTTTCATGTAATTAGCAAGAGTCCATGAGCTAGTGACGTATGGGATAATGATTACCCAAGATGTGGATCTTTCCACGCAAGAGTCACTAGAGAGGGAGGGATAAAATAAAGACAGCCAATTCCTGCTGAAAATAATCCACACCCAAAATAAAGTTTAATGAAAAACATAAGCAGAAGATTCAAACTGAAACCGCTGCCTGAAGTACTTTTCTACCAAAAACTGCTTCAGAAGAAGAAAATACATCAAAATGGTAGAATTTAGTAAAAGTATGCAAAGAGGACCAAGTTGCTGCTTTGCAAATCTGATCAATCGAAGCTTCATTCCTAAACGCCCAGGAAGTAGAAACTGACCTAGTAGAATGAGCTGTAATCCTTTGAGGCGGAGTTTTACCCGACTCAACATAGGCAAGATGAATTAAAGATTTCAACCAAGATGCCAAAGAAATGGCAGAAGCTTTCTGGACTTTTCTAGAACCGGAAAAGATAACAAATAAATTAGAAGTCTTTCGGAAAGACTTAGTAGCTTCAACATAATATTTCAAAGCTCTAACAACATCCAAAGAATGCAACGATTTCTCCTTAGAATTCTTAGGATTAGGACATAATGAAGGAACCACAATTTCTCTACTAATGTTGTTGGAATTCACAACTTTAGGTAAAAATTCAAAAGAAGTTCGCAACACCGCCTTATCCTGATGAAAAATCAGAAAAGGAGACTCACAAGAAAGAGCAGATAATTCAGAGACTCTTCTGGCAGAAGAGATCGCCAAAAGGAACAAAACTTTCCAAGAAAGTAATTTAATGTCCAAAGAATGCATAGGTTCAAACGGAGGAGCTTGAAGAGCCCCCAGAACCAAATTCAAACTCCAAGGAGGAGAAATTGACTTAATGACAGGTTTTATACGAACCAAAGCTTGTACAAAACAATGAATATCAGGAAGAAACTGTAAAATTCTCGGAATTCTAAAAGAATGCCAAGAAAAATGATGAGAAAGACACCAAGAAATATAAGTCTTCCAGACTCTATAATATATCTCTCTGGATACAGATTTACGAGCCTGTAACATAGTATTAATCACAGAGTCAGAGAAACCTCTTTGACCAAGAATCAATCGTTCAATCTCCATACCTATAAATTTAAGGATTTGAGATCCTGATGGAAAAAAGGACCTTGCGACAGAAGGTCTGGTCATAGCGGAAGAGTCCACGGATGGCAAGAGGCCATCCGGACAAGATCCGCATACCAAAACCTGTGAGGCCATGCCGGAGCTACCAGCAGAACAAACGAGCATTCCTTCAGAATCTTGGAGATTACTCTTGGAAGAAGAACTAGAGGCGCAAAGATATAGGCAGGATGATACTTCCAAGGAAGTGATAATGCATCCACTGTTTCCGCCTGAGGATCCCGGGATCTGGACAGATACCTGGGAAGTTTCTTGTTTAGATGGGAGGCCATCAGATCTATTTCTGGAAGCTCCCACCTTTTAACAATCTGAAGAAATACCTCTGGGTGAAGAGACCATTCGCCCGGATGCAACGTTTGGCGACTGAGATAATCCGCTTCCCAATTGTCTATACCTGGGATATGAACCGCAGAGATTAGACAGGAGCTGGATTCCGCCCAAACCAAAATTCGAGATACTTCTTTCATAGCCAGAGGACTGTGAGTCCCTCCTTGATGATTGATGTATGCCACAGTTGTGACATTGTCTGTCTGAAAACAAATGAACGATTCTCTCTTTAGAAGAGGCCAAGACTGAAGAGCTCTGAAAATTGCACGGAGTTCCAAAATATTGATCGGTAATCTCACCTCCTGAGATTCCCAAACTCCTTGTGCCATCAGAGATCCCCACACAGCTCCCCAACCTGTGAGACTTGCATCTGTTGAAATTACAGTCCAGGTCGGAAGCACAAAAGAAGCCCCCTGAATTAAATGATGGTGATCTGTCCACCACGTTAGAGAGTGTCGTACAATCGGTTTTAAAGATATTAATTGAGATATCTTTGTGTAATCCTTGCACCATTGATTCAGCATACAGAGCTGAAGAGGTCGCATGTGAAAACGAGCAAAGGGGATCGCGTCCGATGCAGCAGTCATAAGACCTAGAATTTCCATGCATAAGGCTACCGAAGGGAATGATTGTGACTGAAGGTTTCGACAAGCTGAAATCAATTTTAGACGTCTCTTGTCTGTTAAAGACAGAGTCATGGACACTGAATCTATCTGGAAACCCAGAAAGGTTACCCTTGTCTGAGGAATCAATGAACTTTTTGGTGAATTGATCCTCCAACCATGATCTTGAAGAAACAACACAAGTCGATTCGTATGAGATTCTGCTAAATGTAAAGACTGAGCAAGTACCAAGATATCGTCCAAATAAGGAAATACCACAATACCCTGTTCTCTGATTACAGACAGAAGGGCACCGAGAACCTTTGTAAAAATTCTTGGAGCTGTAGCTAGGCCAAACGGCAGAGCCACAAACTGGTAATGCTTGTCCAGAAAAGAGAATCTCAGGAACTGATAATGATCTGGATGAATCGGAATATGCAGATATGCATCCTGTAAATCTATTGTGGACATATAAAGGCAAGATAGTCCTTATAGTTACCATTTTGAACGTTGGTATCCTTACATAACGATTCAATATTTTTAGATCCAGAACTGGTCTGAAGGAATTCTCCTTCTTTGGTACAATGAAGAGATTTGAATAAAACCCCATCCCCTGTTCCAGAACTGGAACTGGCATAATTACTCCAGCCAACTCTAGATCTGAAACACAATTCAGAAATGCTTGAGCTTTCACTGGATTTACTGGGACACGGGAAAGAAAAAATCTCTTTGCAGGAGGTCTCATCTTGAAACCAATTCTGTACCCTTCTGAAACAATGTTCTGAATCCAAAGATTGTGAACAGAATTGATCCAAATTTCTTTGAAAAAACGTAACCTGCCCCCTACCAGCTGAGCTGGAATGAGGGCCGCACCTTCATGTGGACTTAGAAGCTGGCTTTGCCTTTCTAGAAGGCTTCCAAACTGAAACTGCTCCTGAGGATGAAGGATCAGGCTTTTGTTCTTTGTTGAAACGAAAGGAACGAAAACGATTATTAGCCCTGTTTTTACCCTTAGATTTTCTATCCTGTGGTAAAAAAGTTCCTTTCCCATCAGTAACAGTTGAGATAATAGAATCCAACTGAGAACCAAATAATTTGTTACCCTGGAAAGAAATGGAAAGTAGAGTTGATTTAGAAGCCATATCAGCATTCCAAGTTTTAAGCCATAAAGCTCTTCTAGCTAAAATAGCTAGAGACATAAACCTGACATCAACTCTGATAATATCAAAAATGTCATCACAGATAAAATTATTAGCATGTTGAAGAAGAAGAATAATATTATGAGAATCATGATCTGTTACTTGTTGCGCTAAAGTTTCCAACCAAAAAGTTGAAGCTGCAGCAACATCAGCCAATGATATAGCAGGTCTAAGAAGATTACCTGAACACAGATAAGCTTTTCTTAGAAAGGATTAAATTTTCCTATCTAAAGGATCTTTAAACGAAGTACCATCTGACGTAGGAATAGTAGTACGTTTAGCAAGGGTAGAAATAGCCCCATCAACCTTAGGGATCTTGTCCCAAAATTCTAATCTGTCAGACGGCACAGGATATAATTGCTTAAAACGTTTAGAAGGAGTAAATGAATTACCCAATTTATCCCATTCTCTGGAAATTACTTCAGAAATAGCATTAGGAACAGGAAAAACCTCTGGAATAACCAAAGGAGATTTAAAGACCTTATCTAAACGTTTAGAATTAGTATCAAGAGGACCAGAATCCTCGATTTCTAAAGCAATTAGTACTTCTTTAAGTAAAGAACGAATAAATTCCATTTTAAATAAATATGAAGATTTATCAGCATCAATCTCTGAGACAGAATCCTCTGAACCAGAAGAGTCATCAGAATCAGAATGATGATGTTCATTTAAAAATTCATCTGTAGAGAGAGAAGTTTTAAAAGATTTTTTATGTTTACTAGAAGGAGAAATAACAGACATAGCCTTCTTGATGGATTCAGAAACAAAATCTCTTATGTTATCAGGAACATTCTGCACCTTAGATGTTGAAGGAACTGCAACAGGCAATGGTACATTACTAAAGGAAATATTATCTGCATTAACAAGTTTGTCATGACAATTAATACAAACAACAGCCGGAGGAATAGCTACCAAAAGTTTACAGCAGATACACTTAGCTTTGGTAGTTCCAGCACTAGACAGCGATTTTCCTGAAGTATCTTCTGACTCGGATGCAACGTGAGACATCTTGCAATATGTAAGAGAAAAAACAACATATAAAGCAAAATTGATCAAATTCCTTAAATGACAGTTTCAGGAATGGGAAAAAATGCCAATAAACAAGCTTCTAGCAACCAGAAGCAAAGAAAAAATGAGACTGAAATAATGTGGAGACAAAAGCGACGCCCAAATTTTTTAGCGCCAAATAAGACGCCCACATTATTTGGCGCCTAAATGCTTTTTGGCGCCAAAAATAACGCACATCCGGAACGCCGACATTTTTGGCGCAAAAGGACGTCAAAAAATGACGCAACAGAAAAGATTTTTTGCGCCAAAAAAGTCCGCGCCAAGAATGACGCAATAAAATGAAGCATTTTCAGCCCCCGCGAGCCTAACAGCCCACAGGGAAAAAAGAGTCAAATTTTTTAAGGTAAGAAAAAATGATTGATTCAAATGCATTATCCCAAATATGAAACTGACTGTCTGAAAATAAGGAATGTTGAACATCCTGAGTCAAGGCAAATAAATGTTTGAATACATATATTTAGAACTTAAACAAAGTGCCCAACCATAGCTTAGAGTGTCACAGAAAATAAGATTTACTTACCCCAGGACACTCATCTACATGTTTGTAGAAAGCCAAACCAGTACTGAAACAAAAATCAGCAGAGGTAATGGTATATAAATAAGAGTATATCGTCGATCTGAAAAGGGAGGTAAGAGATGAATCTCTACGACCGATAACAGAGAACCTATGAAATAGACCCCGTAGAAGGAGATCACTGTATTCAAAATAGGCAATACTCTCCTCACATCCCTCTGACATTCACTGCACGCTGAGAGGAAAACCGGGCTCCAACTTGCTGCGGAGCGCATATCAACGTAGAATCTAGCACAAACTTACTTCACCACCTCCATAGGAGGCAAAGTTTGTAAAACTGAATTGTGGGTGTGGTGAGGGGTGTATTTATAGGCATTTTGAGGTTTGGGAAACTTTGCCCCTCCTGGTAGGAATGTATATCCCATACGTCACTAGCTCATGGACTCTTGCTAATTACATGAAAGAAATAACAAACGTGTTTCGGCCTGTACACGGCCTTTCTCAATGTTAAAAATTAATTCACAATGACAAACCGAGGAGGTTGGGTTTATTCCTTATAAGCCCATTCATTTAAGCATAGGCCAATCGTGACGGAGTCACTCGATCCCACCCCTTAGCAAATTTGAGTTATTCATTCGCTGTGACAGGGGTGTTGTTTCTTGCCTACTATTTTCATTGGGCCTACACAATATTATTCATTGTTGACATTCATACATTTCTTTGTCAACTTAAACCGTGTTTGACATACATACGTTTCTTTGTCAACTTAAACCATGTATACTCATTGACTCCAGTATGATTAAATTGTAAATGCTTACACTGGGCCGATAGCCACACTACAAAATGAGTTCCTTTTATTTATGTGTTACGCTGGTTGCACACTCTATTATGCGTGACTATTATGTGTGTCACTAATGCAGCCATTGGCCAATCGTGACGAAACACATCACTTGATCCCGCCCCTTAGCAAATTCAAGTTACTCATTCGCTATGACATGGGTGTTGGTTCCGGCCTGCTGTGTTCATTGGGCCTACACGGTATGACTCATTGTTGACATACACACGCTTCCCTGTCAACTTAAACCGTGTGTACTCATAGAGTCCAGTATGATTGAATTAAATATCCTTATACTGGGCCGATAGCCACACCATAATATTAGTGCCTTTTATTCGTGTATAGCCCGAGCTCCATACTCTGTTATACGTAACTATTATCTCTGTCACTAGTGCAGCGATCAATGACACCATCATGAGTAGGATGCTATATAAACACATCACATCTCTAGTCTGGCCGCACATATACTGGAGTTCTGTATATTATACATTTCTGGGGCACATTTACATCTCATAAGAAGGGTCCATAATTTTATAAGTGTGCCTAAAAAAGACTAAGACCTTCACCTATCCGGTGAACACCTCCCATAAGATAGTCCCATATCGGAGAGTGTAGGTAATTTCACCTAGGATCCACTTCCCTTACCCCTATAAAAGTATACCCGAGTCTACACTGTAGGTTAATATTGTGTTTCCTTACTTTAAAGGGATGCCCAATAGTTATGTCCAATCTAAAGATCCACTTTGTTTCTTGTTTCAGCAACAAACTTTCCATATTACCTCCCCTAATGCCAGGTTTAAGTCTTTCTAAATCCCAGCATCTCAATGCACTTGTATCTCCTTTATGATGTTACAAAAAGTGTCTTGTAACACCAGTGAATTTCTTATCCTTCTCATTTTAGCATTCCTAATACTACTTAGGTGTTCAGTAATTCTGGTTCTCAAGGATCTTGTTGTCATACCAATATAAAACACATTGCAGTTACAAGAAATGCAATAAATAACATTAGTGCTTTTACAATTAATGTAACTATTGATAGACCACTTCTTGTAAAATCTATCTGTTATGACTCCAGGTTGCCATGACACTATTTTGATGCCAGGTTGCTACGTCTTGCGTCACCTGTGGCGTATCACATCACCTGTGACGTATCGCGTCACCTGTGGCGCACTTTTTCCTATAAATGCCATTCAGTTTCTCTATTTTATTGTCCTTGTATTGAGTTTATTTCTGGGTGTGTTTTGTGCTATATATTTGGATATCAAAGTTTTGCTTGTGACCTGGACCTCCTTTGACATTTCTTCTGCCTGCTGATTTCAACTTGTTTGTTGCCCGATTGGTTCTGATCTCGGATTTCCCTGACTACTCTTTTGGATTCTGATTCTGCTTCCTGTGACTGTTTGGTTTGACCCCTGGCTTGTCGACTCCGCATTGACCTTCCCGGTCACTTCCTGGTATTCAGCTCCTTATTATACTCCTATACAATAGTCATCTTCCTCTGGGTCCTATCGCTACTATCCTAATAGATTTTTCGTTATCACTCCACTTGACGCCTGGATAACAAGACTACCGCCCAGGATTGGTTTGATAGCAAAATATCTGAAAGGATCCTAACACTATCTCTCATTTCTTCCATTTTGACCATATGTTGGCAGACTTTACAATGTCCGCATTGGACTGAACCTTTATAGAGTGGCTGCTACCTGGCATTTCTATCAAAGTGACTCTATGTTAAATAGTCATTCATGTTCTTGGGTCTTCTGAAAGTAAACATTGGGGTTTCTGTAATTAATGTTTTTAACTGTTCATCTGCCCTTAATACATGCCAGTGTTTCTAGAAAATCTCTGAGAATTGTGCAAATTCAGGAGAGTAGGTAGAGACAAATCTTATAGGGTTAGACTTGGTCCGCTCTTTCGGTTTCATCTACTCAATGGGGCTCAAAGGGGCTGTGAAGCTGTGGCTCACTATTTACAAAAGGATGCTAGTATCAAGGATGAATCCAAGAATTTTATCATTAGGTCACTTAAGGTTGTATTAAATCATAATTACTTTGTATTTAATGATAAGTTTTATTTGCAAGTCCTTGTATACTAGCATCCAGACTCAATGGGGCTGTAAAGCTGTCGCTCACTATTTACAAAAGGATGCTAGTATCAAGGATGAATTTAAGGATTTCATCATTAGGTTACTGAAGTTTGTATTAAATCATAATTACTTTGTATTTAATGATAAGTTTTATTTGCAAGTCTGCGTGAGAGCTATGGGCACTTCATGTGCCCCTACCTACGCCAATATTTATTTGGGATGGTGGGAGAAACAGTGGTCAATCACAACTCTCTGAATAAGTACACTCAGCATATTTCCCACTGGTCCAGATATATTGAGATTTTTCTCATCTGGAATGGACCAGTGAAGAAGCTACAGAATTTCATCAAATTATTGAACCAGAATCCATTTGGTTTATACCTTACCTATTCAGTGAATAAGGATAAAGTAGAGTTCCCTAATCTTATAATTAAGAACATAAATGAGAAATTGGAAACAGATACTTATAGAAAATCGACAGCCACAAATAATATATTGTGTGCTGAGAGTAGTCATCATCCTTCCACTATTAGAGGGTTACAGGTTGGATAGTACCTTAGAATTAGATGAGTCCTTTAAAATAGCAGCAACAGACTTGAGACAAAGATTACTCTGTAGAGGTTATTCACGCAAATCTTTAGCAAGGGCATATCATAAAGCCTTGAAAAGGGATAGAAATTACCTCTTCAAACCGAAAGAGCAGACCAAGTCTAACCCTATAAGATGTGTCTCTACCTAGTATCCTGAAAGTGCACAAATCTCAGAGATTTTCAAGAAACATTGTCATGTATTAAGGGCAGGTGAACAGTTAAAAACATTAATTACAGAAACCCCAATGTTTACTTTTAGAAGACCCAAGAACATGAATGACTATTTAACATAGTTACTTTGATAGAAATGCCAGGAAGCAGCCACTCTATAAAGGTTCAGTCCAATACGGACATTGTAAAGTCTGTCAACATATGGTCAAAAAGGAAGAAATAAGAGATAGATTTAACAAGAAGTGATTCATCAATAGTTACATTAATTGTAAAAGCACTAATGTTATTTATTGCATTTCTTGTAACTGCAATGTGTTTTATGTTGGTATGACAACAAGATCCTTAGGAACCAGAATTACTGAACACCTAAGTAATATTAGGAATGCTAAAAAAGATATAGAGAAGGATAAGAAATTTACTAGTGTTGCAAGACACTTTTTGTAACATCATAAAGGAGATACAAGTGCATTGAGATGCTGGAATTTAGAAAGACTTAAACCTGGCATTAGGGGAGGTAATATGGAAAGTTTTTTGCTGAAGCAAGAAACAAAGTGGATCTTTAGATTAAACAGCGTTAATGGCATGAACGAATCCAATAACTATTGGGCATTCCTTTAAAGTGAGGAAACACGATATTAACCTACAGTGTGGACTCATATACTTTTATAGGGGTAAGGGAAGTGGATCCTAGGTGAAATTACCTACATTTTCAGATATGGGACTATTTTATGGGAGGTGATCACTGGATAGGTGAGGGTTTTAGTCTTTATAAGGCACACTAATAAAATTATGGACCCTTCTTATGAGATGTAAATGTGCCCCAGAAACTTATAATATACAGAACTCCAGTATATGTGCGGCCAGACTAGAGATGTGATGTGTTAATATAGTATCCTACTCATGATGGTGTCGTTGATAACTGCACTAGTGACACACATAATAGTTATGCATAACAGAGAATGCAGCTCGCGCTATACACAAATAAAAGGCACTAATATTGTTGTATGGCTATCGGCCCAGTATAAGGATATTTAATTCAATCATACTGGAATCTATGAGAACGCACGGTTTAAGTTGATAGGGAAGCATGTGTATGCCAATAATAAGTCATACCATGTAGGCCCAATGAAAACAGCAGGCCACAACTAACACCTCTGTCATAGCGAATGAGTAACTTGAATTTGCTAAGGGGCGGGATCAAGGGATGTGTTTCGTCATGATTGGCCAATGGCTGCATTAGTGACACACATAATAGTCACGCATAATAGATTGTGCAACCAGCGTAACACATGAATAAAAGGAACTAAATGGTGTGGCTATCGGCCCAGCATAAGCATGTACAATTTAATTAACCTGGAGTCAATGAGCACACATGGTTTATGTTGACAAAGAAACGTATGAATGTCAACAATGAGTCATATCGTGTAGGCCCAATAAAAATAGTAGGACCAATAAAAATAGTAGGCTAGAACCAACACCCCTGTCACAGCAAATGAATAACTCGAATTTGCTAATGGGTGTGATCGAGGGACGTGCTTTATCACAATTGGCCTATGCGTAAATGAATAGGCTTATAAGGAATAAACTCAATCTCCTCGGTTTCTCAGTCTGAATGAATTTTTAACATTGAGAAAAGCTGTGTACAGGCCGAAACGCGTTTGTTATTTAGCGGTTTTATAACCCAGGGCACCTGAAGCTGATGTCTGCTGTTATCGGCCAGGAAACAGGGGGGTGTTTAACCATTTTTTTCAGGTGGTGGTGGGTGTACGCTACAGGGTTTCCTGTGTGTTTTATATACATTATAACTAATAAAGGTTACGTTTTAACCGCTGTTTATGATTCTAAGAGGAGGAGTGCTAATAAACCCTTTTTCTTTTCCTCATTTCCCTTTTTTTGGGTATATTGTAATTATTATTTATTGAGGGTAGCACCGGTCCTATTGTTGCTAGTAGGTCCTTTACTCTTTGACTTTATCATAGTGCCAGTAATTTTCTCCTGTTTTCAAGATTCTATAAGAAGCCTTGTCAGTATATGAAGGCCCCTCTAGACTGTGTATCTCATTAAGGAGCGTTCACTAATATACTTTATGTTAAGGAGAGACATTTACTTTACAATATAGTGCTCAGTTAGCTAAGCTGATTTCATACTGGCGAGTTTTTGTAATTAGTCTCCTTCCTCAATTGCTTCAGTGGGGGTTGACAGAGAGGCAGCTGAAGGTCAGACAGCTAGTCCTGTAACATATGGTGAACACATTTACATTTGATGGGGGAATTATTATGGATATATATTCTTCTTAGGAATCAGAAGACTCTTATTTACTAAAAGGAAAAGACCAGAAGAAAAGGCACAAATTAAAAATGTGGATGTACTTCAGCTGGTAGGCACATCAGGAGACCTTTCTGGTTTGGCTTCCAGAAAAAAAAATCAGGTAGCTGCCATGGTTTACGCATATACATGGTTTGTCCATTCTCTAAACTCTCATCTGACATCAAAGATATGAGATATTAGTTTATATCAGTACCTGCAGGCAGAGGAGCAGCGTAAACTAGACAAGGAGATAGAAAGGGTAGGATCCTAGGTTCATTAGATGGGTCACCTTTCTCTAGCTTGGAAATTTTGCCACCACCCATGGCCCGAAGAAGGGAGCAGAAAAGTTTTGGCTTACTACCCCAAAGTGCATCTTGTTCAGAGGGCTGGACAGGGTGCATTGTTTACAAGGTGACAAGTCAGTGTTTTTATGACACATTATAATTGTTTTTAACTCATACACTGCCTCTTAAAAGGGCATTAGTGACATGGATTTCCACAGGAATTTTCTCAAAGGGGGCAAAAAAATAAAATATCCCAAGCTGTGCAGTGCAGGCTCACACTGGGCAACTTTTGTCGCTTACTAGTAGCATTGAATTTAGCACCCAATGAGGGGAGTCGGTAACTATAGGTGGGGACTTCAAGAGATATAAATATTGTTTGGGGGGCATATGGTGCTGGTACACAGAGCAGCTATTATATAAAGAGGAGCATATGATCTCTAATTCCTTGTTGAGATCCTCAATAGCAATGTTGTCTAGGACAGGGGGAGATGCTGCTCTCGAGTGCTATAGCAGGTTTGCCAGTTGCACGTAACTTCTTTAAAATGTATGGGGGAGCAGAAAAATCCAGCAGGGTGCACACCCTGCAGATGCCCATGGCTACTATATAATTAGGTGTCTGCCAAAATGGTGTTCTATTTCAAACACTAAAATTAGTTTTGCATATTCCAGCATTGTGTGGTTTCTAGGGTAGCTTACAATTTAAAAGATTTTCTCTCAATATACCAGTCTGGCTCAACCCATTGTGATAAGTTGGTGGGCACCATGCAGAAGGTGATGCCGGTGATGCTACACTTTGGGTGCTGCTAATGACTTTTAGGCCTGGGAGTCAATACTCAACATTAACATTCTTGTGCATTGAAATTGATACCGTTGATAACGTGCTCAAGTTTGAAGCTGCAGCGATGTCTGTGAGGGTCTTAAGCCGTAAGCACTGATATCATTGCTGAACTTTATGGTTCATGTCATATCCATGAACAGAGTATTTAATCAACACTTTGGGCCCAATTCTGGCAAGATTCTATAAGAAACCTTGTCAGTATAAAAGGCCCCTCTAGGCTGTGTATCTCATTAAGGAGAGTTCTCTAATATACTTTATGTTAAGGAGAGACATTTACTTTACAATATAGTGGTCAGTTAGCTAAGCTGATGATTTCATGCAGGCGAATTTTTGTGAATCAGGCCATAGTTGTCTATATTTATAATTTTATTTATTATTATTATTATTATCGGTTATTTGTAGAGCGCCAACATATTCTGCAGCGCTATAAACAAAGGTGGAGTACAACAAAACATTTATAGGGATCAAACGGGTAGAGGGCACTTCCAAGAGTCACACTGTTGTTGTCAGCTCTTAAGAAGGTGATCTACAAACAGCTGGACTCTTAGGCTTACATGCTTAGGGGGCTCGGGGGATAGCAATGGAGGAGAGGAGCTAGTATAAAGAAAGGTCAGGGTAGGTTGTATGCATCCTTGAACAGTAGAGTCTTTAGGGAGCGCTTGAAGCTTTCAAAACTAGGGGATTGTCTTGAGGAGCAAGGCAGAGAGTTCCACAAGATGGAAGCCAGTCTGGAGAAGTCCTGTTAACGGGAGTGTGAGGAGGCAACAAGAAAGGAGGAAAGTAGGAGGTCATGAGCGAAAGGGATCGGGAGAAAGAGTATCTGGAGACAAGGTCTGAGATATAGGGGGAGCAGTGCAGTTGAGGGCTTTGTATGTCAGAGTGAGAATTTTGTGTTTAATCTTAGAGGCAAGAGGAAGCTAGTGAAGGCATTGGCAGAGAGGTGCAGCAGATGAAGAGCGACATGTAAGGAAGATGAGCCTGGCAGAGGCATTCATTATGGATTGTAAAGGAGCTAGGCGGCAGCTGGGGAGACCAGAAAGGACAGAGTTGCAGTAATCGAGGTGGGAAAGGATGAGAGAGTGGATTAAAATCTTAGCTGTGTCTTGTGTAAGAAAATGTCTAATTTTTTAGATCTTTGTATGGTGGAAGCAGTAGGCTTTAGCCAAGGACTGAATGTGAGGAGTGAAAGAAAGATCTGAGTCAAATGTGACCCCAAGACATCGGGCATGCGGGGTAGGAGTAATGATGGAGTTCTCGACAGTTATAGTGAGATTGGGGGGTGGAGATTTTGGAAGAAGGGGGGAAAATAAGGAGCTCAGTTTTGGAGAGATTTAGCTTGAGGTAGTGAAAGGACATCCAGGAAGAGATGTGAGAAAGACAGTTAGTGACACGGGTTAGCAAGGAAGGAGATAGGTCTGGTACAGAGAAGTAGATTTGGGTGTCGTCAGCATACAAAAATTTTATTGGAAACTGTGGGACTAAATTAGGGAACCTAATGATGACGTGTAGATTGAGAAGAGAAGGGGACAGAGGACAGAGCCTTGCGGTACCCCAACAGAAAGTGGTGACGGGGCAGAGGAGGACCCAGAGAAGGCTACACTAAAGGTACGGTTTAACAGGTAGGAAGAGAACCACGAGAGGGCTTTGTCACAAATGACGAAAGATTGGAGGGTTTGGAGCAAAAGAGGGTGGTCAACAGTATCAAAGGCTGCGGACAGATCAAGGAGGATAAGCAGAGAGAAGTGGCCTTTAGATTTTCCTGTAAGTAGGTCATTGGTAACCTTAAAGATTGCTGTCTCTGTGGAGTGATGGGGATGAAATCCAGATTGCAGTGGGTCAAGGAGGGAGTTTAATGTAAGGAAATGGGATAGGTGTGCATATACTAGCTTTTCGAGAAGCTTTGAGGCAAGAGGGTGGAGGGAAATAGGGTGGTAGTTGGATGGGGAGGTTGGATCAAGGGAAGGTTTTTTGAGGATAGGTGGGACCAGTGCATATTTCAGAGATGAGGGAAATATACTGGTGCTGAGGGAGAGGTTGAAAATGTGTGTTAGTATAGGGGTAAGGGTAGAAGGGATGGAGGGGAGTAGCTGTGAGAGGATAGGGTCAAGGGAACAGGTAGTGAGGTGAGAGCACAGTATAAGTGCAGAAACGTGCAGAGCTAAGTTTATGGCTATGTGGGTTGTGATTGATTGCGAGCGTTTGAGGGGGTGAGAGAATGGAAGTATGTTCAGAGCTGATTTCGTTTCTGATGGAGTCGATTTTGTTATTGAAGTGGCTGGCAAAGTCTTGAGCTGACAGAGAAGTTGTATTATGAGGTCGGAGTGGGCAGAGAAGAGTATTGAAAGTGGAGAACAGACGTTTTGGGTTTGAAGAAAGAGTAGAGATAAGAGTAGAGAAGTAATGTTGCTTAAAGAGATTGAGGGTAGAATAGTAGGAGTTTAAGATGAATTTGTAATTAAGAAAATAAGCTGAACTCCGAGATTTTCTCCAGTGCCACTCAGCAGTACGGGATCATCTGCATAGGTACCGTGTCAGAGGAGTATGCCAGGGCTGAGGATGAGTGTGTGATTTCCAAGCTATGGTAAGAGGGGCCAGATTGTCAAGGACGGATGTAAGGGTGGAATTATAGTGGCAGATAGATTGGTCAGGGCAGGAAAAGGAGAAGAATGATGAGAGGAGAGGTTCGAGGGAATTAGCAAGCTGTTGTTGATCTAATGACAAAATGCTTCTGTGAAGTTTAGTGTGAGGAGTAGAAGGAGGGAGGGATGATATGTTGCAAGTGAGTAGATGGTGGTCAGAAAGAGGAAAAGGGGAGTTTGTGAAGTTTGAAATAGTGCATCGATAGCTAAAGATTATATATATTTAGTAACAGAAGACATAATTTAAGAGTTTGGCTGACTTTTTTGGAATAGGCTGTTAGATCTCTTAACAAATGCAGCAGAATCTTCAGCTTAGAGGTGTACCAGCAGGAGAGTTGTGCACAGCATTATGGCCTGTTAAGTGATTGCAGTTTGGCTTAGTAAGGAACATGACACTGTTTTTTTTTTTTTATTTGCTGTGGTGATGAAGGCGTGGGCATAACAGTTGTAAAAGAAAACAATCATAGCGAGTTCTGGGAACCCTCTGCCCCCGCCCCTTAATAATTTCCACCATCCATTAGACTACTTAGGCGCATTTCATTGCAGTATTTGCATTTCAACTTATCATTCGTAGCCTGGTTAGTAGCTATGGCAGGGTTAATGCTTGCCCTTCCTCTTGATGACATCTGGCTTATCCCATCACTATGCTGTAAATATGCTTTGTAAGTTATACTTCACTGTACACTGGTGCAGTAACATGTTGGTCATCCTAGAGAATAGGGCTGAGTAGCTGTTCTGCTTGCTGGCATCTTCTCTGTGGACATTAGTTTTTGGTTGCTTGATTAGTAGATCTATGGCAGTTATTCCAGGACTTGTAAAGGCAAACATTGTCACAGTATTGTTCTATTCCAGAGCAAATTTCAAGCTCACAAGTAGGTAAATTTCAGTTACAGCTTTGCTGACTGGTTGGGGAGTCAGTCCTGTGCTTGTTCTCAGATCATGATCTTTCATTGTTCTCACTTTGGTCATTTTCTTTCTTTTGTGTTTTTTACTTCACCTTCTTTGAGGAGTTCACATTCACCTAAATTACAAGTTTTGTGCTATAGACGGTGCAAAACGAAAAGTTGCGTTATTTCACCCTCCATATCGCTGCCATTACACATTTTTAAAAAGCCGCCTTGTGCGTGAGATATGGTGGTGATGAGCTCCATATTGCACAAAATCCAAGGGCTGAGAATACGTGTTCGTGCACGCTTTGCCTATAGACATCAATGGGGAGAGCCTGTTAGAAAAAAACCTAACACCTGAAGAGCGGAATGGTGATCGCCGTAATGCAACCCCATTGATGTCTATGGGGAAAAAAAAGTTACGTTTAAACCTAAAAACCCTAACATAAACCCCAAGAGGCCCATTTATCAAGCTCCGTATGGAGCTTGTGGGCCCGTGTTTCTGGCGAGTCTTCAAACTCGCCAGAAACACAAGTTATAGAGCAGCGCTCTAAAGACCGCTGCTCCATAACCCTGTCCTCCTGCTCTGATGAGGCGGACAGGAATCGCCACAATTCAACTCGATCGAGTATAATCGGGTTCATTGACACCTCCCTGCTGGCGGCCCATTGGCGGCGAATCTGCAGGGGGCGGCGTTGCAATGCTCTCCGCATTCAGCTATGTCTGTCGGACCTGATCCGCACAAATTAAATAAATTAAATTACACATTAAAAAAAAACTAACACTACTAAAAAACATAACTATAATTACAAAAAATAAAAAATACTAAATTACAAAAAATACTAAATTACAAAAACTAAAAACCACTAAATTACGAAAAATAACAAACGAAATTATCCAAAATAAAAACAATTACACCTAATCTAAAAGCCCTATAAAAAAGCCCCCCCAAAATAAAAAAAACCCTAGCCTACAATAAACTACCAATAGCCCTTAAAAGGGCCTTTTGTATGGAATTGCCCTAAAGAAATCAGCTCTTTTCCCTGAAAAAAACACAAAGACCCCCCCAACAGTAAAACCCACCACCCAACCAACCCCCTAAAATAAAAAACCTAACTCTAACAAAAACCTAAGCTACCCATTGCCCTGAAAAGGGCATTTGTATGGGCATTGCCCTTTAAAGGGCATTCAACTCTTTTCCATTGCCCTGAAAAGGGCAATGGAAAAGTTGCAGAATTCCACTCAACAAGAGTGTCTGCAGAGGCAGACAAATCAAGATACTGCAGAAGCCTGTAAGACTGTTCCAGGTTTAAGGGAAACTGCAGAACGTGGGATATATCCACGGGGGTCCCTTGTACCCACCCTTAGAAGCACCAGCCCTGGAAAAATGTTTAGGTAGGGGACAGACTATAACATAAAATGTTTCCAATGTCCGGAACTTGGACATATGGCAAAAGATTGCCTTTGGACAAATTAACCGATGCAGTGCACTATGTGTAATATTAGTGGACAGAACTCTTATGTGCTAGAATTTTTGTAGAATCTGCTATTGCTAGCTGCAGTGTGCCATAGATGTGTTGTTTATATGTGAATAGTGAACCATTAAATGCGCTGCTAGACTCAGGGAGTATGTTAACTCTAATAGCAAAATCTCTAATAAAAGATGTGATACTTGATATATTACAAAAAGTTGTCATTGTTTGTGTTCATGGTGACAAGCGTGAATACCCTACATCTATGTTTACTATTAACAGCCCTTGTGGTTACATAAACTTCAGAGTGGGTGTAGCAGAGAGATTACATCACGATGTAGTGCTGGGAAGAGATTTTCCCTATTTTCTAGATTTATGGGAATCCACTGAGAAAGTTTGTTACCCAGGACTGCACAGAAAAATGTAATGTTGATTCTGAAATATTTCCTTTTTCTTAATAAGAATGGGATGAACAAATACTGAGACTGAGAGAAAAACCTTACCCCTTATGCCAGCTTTAGTAGGGGTTGAGGCTTGTCACAATAGTGAGGAAATTGTGAGTAGTCGAGAACATGATATTGACTTGCCAGATTTGGAAATCAGTTCATCTAATTTCAGAAAGGCACAGTGGGAAGATCCTACATTGACAGAGGCCAGAAAGGCTATTCAGGTTGGAAATCTAATGCAACCAGAAAAGACCCTTTCTTATCCTTACTTTGGAGGTAGAAAATGATTTGGTTTACAGAATACAGAAAATGGGTCTGGATGAGGTAAAACAATATTTGTTTCCCCAACCCTTTAGAAACACAGAACTTAAACTGGCTCACAGTTATGTTTTGGGAGGGCATCTTGATATTGAAAAATGAAAGAAAGATATGTCTGGCTCAATTTTGAATTATTGTGCCAACACATAGCCCCTTTAAAGGTATAATGTAGTCCTCTGATACCATTGCCAATAATAAATGTACCATTTAAAAGGATTGGTAGGGACTTAGTGGGTCCACTAATAGAATCCACTAGGGGGTACAGGTATATTTTGGTAATTATGGATTACACTACCAGGTATACGGAGGCAATACCCTTACGAAACAACCTCAGCTAAAACAATAGCAAAATAATTTATGCTTATGTCCAGCAGAGTGGGCATTGCAAAAGAAACCTTGACCGATTAGGGTACCAATTTCATGTCTAGAGTTATGAAAGAGCTGTGTAAGATACTTCAAATAAAAAATATAGAACATCTGTGTCATCCTTAGACTGATGGTTTAGTGGACAGATTCAATAAAACCTTGAAAGGCATGCTAAGAATAGTTATTGACAGAGATTATAAAAACTGTAATTATTTGTTGCCATATTTAATGTTTTCTGTTAGGGAGGTACCACAGACCTCTACTAGTTTCTCTCCTTTTGAGCTTTTATATGGCTGACATCCACAAGGGTTACTAGATATAGTCAAAGAACCTTGGGAGCAGGAATCAAACCCATACTGTAGTGAAATCGAGCACATAGGCCAAAAGCAAGATAGGATGACATCTATTATGCCCATAATAAGGGAACATATGCAAAAAGCTCAGGAGGCAAAGAAAAACAGTTACAAAAGAAATGCACAAATTAAAAAAATTCATACCGGAGATAGAGTATTAGTTTTAGTCCCTACAGTTGAGAATACATTTTTCACAACATGGCACAGTCACTATGAGGTTATTGAAAAAGTTGGGGAGGTCAACTATATAAAGTAAGGCAGCCTGGTAAAAAGGAGCCAGAGCAGTTATATCATGTTAACCTGCTAAAACCCTAGAAAAATAGAGTGAGGTCTTAATTACTTTAAAAGCAACGGACACTTAATCATATCAGAAACACTGCCCATCAGAAACAGGAAGTCAGGGACTTTTTAAGGAGGAATAAAGATGTATTTTCTGAGGTACCAGACAGAACTAATATAATTAAGCATGACATTTATACAGAACCTGGGGACATGTATCCCCAGACCCAATCAAAATGATCCAATAGACCCAGCGTGAGGGATGGCGATTGCGTCACCCCTCAGAGTAAGTGTCTGCCTCCAGAAAGGGAACCATTCTATATGTGTGCACAAACCTGAGAATCAAAAAGCTATAGCGGCATAACAAGATCTAAAAATAGCCAAACAATATCAACAACATTGTGTAGTGGTGATATTAAAAGGAAAGTAATACGTAAAGGGTAGTGATACCCACTATATAGTCAATGTAATAATCACGTTATTTGAAATAAATAACCGTTCACTACATGTGCACAAACCTGAGAACAAAAAGGCTATACCGGCATAACCAGATCAAAAAAATATAACCAAACAATATCTACAACATTGTGTAGTGGTAATATTAAAAGGGAAGTGATGTATAAAGGGTGATAAAACCCACTAAATAGACAATGTAATAAATACATTCTTTAAAATAAAATGATGGTGAAAAAATAACTTACTAAGTGGGAAGTATGTGATCTCAATTATACAAAAATAGAGGTTAGCTGCAGTCACCATGGTGACCAAAATTGCAAATTCAATTAAATAATCATAAGACCAGTGGAAAAAATATATGTCAAGTAGAAAAAATATTAATACCCATATAAGGAAAAAAACATATAAATGATCCTCTTGGAGTACCCAAAAACCAAGAATCGTTATGTTAACCCAAGAACAGGGTAGGATAACATCAGAAACTAATCATAATTCAGATAGAGTGTCATAATACTAGAGTTGTCTAAACTGTGATGAAATATCTACTTTGTATTTGTCCCTCACTACTTTGCTGGGAGCCAAAGAGGTCTTGAGAGTGGGGGTTCTTCTAAAGACCACTTTTGGTTTGGGACTAATAATTTTCTTTAGTAAAGGATCATTGATCAGTAAAGGTCAATGTTTTAATAGTATTTTATTGATATCGCGATAATTGGAGTTATATCTAGTGATAAAATGTGGAGGGTTTGTATCCTTAAAGTTATCCTGTTTCTTATTTTTCCTCAAAAAATATTGTTCTCTATCATGCTTTCTAACCCTCACCAATTCTCTATTCACAAGTTCTTCTGGATAACCCTTCTCTAAAAATCTGTCCTCAATGACCTTAGCCTGCTCATCATAGTGCGCTAATGTGGAGCAGTTTCTCCTGAGCCTTCTAAATTGGCCATAGGGCAGGTTATTTTGCCAACTCTGATAGTGGTTGCTCTCATAATGGAGAAAGCTGTTACAATCCACTGTTTTAAAGAAGGTTTTAGAAGAAACTGCTCCATTAGAACCCCTCCCCAAGATCAGATCCAGAAATTCAATCTTGTCTTTTTGCATGTTGTGTGTAAATGATATTCCAAAAGAATTATTATTAAGATGATCAATGAAATCTAAAATAAGTGAATGAGGGCCTCTGAAGATGAATAAGAGGCCGTCTATATAACGGCCATAGAACAACAGGTTCTCAGCGAAAAGGGATTCATATATATAAGCTTTTTCAAATTGTCACATGAACAAATTCGCGAAACTGGGGGAGAACCTGGTGCCCATGGCCTTTTCTTTTGTCTGCAAATAACATCTACTTTGGTACAAAAAATAATTATGCTGTAAAATAAAAGTGATAAGCTCAATAATGAAATCAACCTGTACGTCGGGCATATAGATGTCCTGTTCTAAATAAGAGCGGACAGCCCCAATCCCTAAATCATGTTTGATGTTAGAATAGAGGGCCCCAACATCACAAGTGACCCACCAACACTCTTCATCGAGAGACAATTCTTGTAATTTAAGCAGTAGATCAGTGGAATCTTTGATATAAGAAGAAAGAGATAACAAATTTTTAAAGAAAAAAATCTATGTAGGCAGAGAGGGAGTCAGTGAGGTTCCCAATCCTTGCAATTATGGGTCGACTTTGGAATTTAAGTGGATCCTTGTGGATCTTGGGGAGATGGTAGTAAAGCAGTAGTAGGGTACTTGGGGAGACAAAACTCCATTTGATTTTTTGTTAGAATGCCCTTCTCCAATCCTGATAATAGTATATCATGCAACTTCTGTTGATATTTCAACGTGGGGTCACTAAAAAGAATTTCCCTTTTAATATTACCACTGGTTATATTTTTTTGATCTGGTTATGCCGGTATAGCCTTTTTGTTCTCGGGTTTGTGCACATGTAGTGAACGGTTTTTATTTCAAATAACGTGATTATTACATTTACTATATGGTGGGTATCACTACCCTTTACATATTACTTTCCTTTTAATATCATCACTACACAATGTTGTTGATATTGTTTGGCTATTTTTCGATATTGTTATGCCACTATAGCTTTTTGATTCTCAGGTTTGTGCACACATAGGGAAGGGTTCCCTTTCTGGAGACGGGCACTTACTCTGAGGGGTGACGCAATCGCCATCCCTTACCCTGGGTCTATTGGATCATTTTGATTGGGTCTGGGGATACATGCCCCCTGGTTGGGGGAGGGACGCAGCAGCTTGGTGTGATGGTGGCGATTTTGCCGCATATGACTAATTTGAAGTCTCGGATCTCCTAATAGGTTTGTTTACACATGTCTCCCCTCTCTAATAGCACCTGTGCTACACTTATTGGGCTACACTTATGATACATGAACAACAGATCGTCAAGCTAAGTTACGGATCTCTTTTAGGATTTTTTATTAGGAAAAATGGGGGGTTGGTTGTTTGTATATTTGTTTTATGCTCTTAGTATGCATGTGTGTGTGTATATATATATATATATATATATATATATATATATATATATATATAGTTTTTTGAGATTGCTAACTTTAACATTTAGACATGTGTCCTTTGTAACTAGTAATTATTGTTAAAGGGCCATTATACACTCATTTTTTCTTTGCATAAATGTTTTGTAGATGATCTATTTATAAAGCCCATAAAGTTTGTTCTTTAAAAAAATGTATAATTTTGCTTATTTTTAAATAACATTGCTCTGATTTTCAGACTCCTAACCAAGCCCTAAAGTATTATTTGAATACCGTCAGCTACCTTCTCCAGCTTGCTCCTGTTTGTGTAAAGGGTCTTTTCATATGCAAAAGAAGGGGGAGGGGGGGAGTGTCTTATTTCCCACTTGCAGTGGGCTTTCCAGCTACCTTTTCAACAGAGCTAAACTGACAGCTTCTAAGTACGTTTTTAAACCATTTTATACTGGACTTTTATATCAGTATCTGTGCATCTTATTCTTTATAGTAGTGTCTATTACATGCAGTTATATGAAAATGAGTGTATACTGTCCCTTTAACCTCTCACGTTTTGTTCATAGGCCTGTATCCCATACTATTGCCGATTTTTTGGAGGTGCGCTACATATTGTAAGTGATACCATTCATTATCACGCTGCCTGATTATACTGTACTAGGCTATGGTAGCTCTGCTTTCTCACTTCCAGGAACTAGTGATTCACCTGCCAACCTCCTGATCGGGTGCCTGGTCTGTCTGTATACAGTGAGCTGGACCACTGCTTTAGTTCCAGTCTGCCCTACTAGCACCACTGGGTGCTTTCCCTTTGTGAGTACCTCCATTTATAACACTGTTTATTTCCTTGTTTGATGGTACTAGGTCATGTTGGCGCCTCTGTTTTCTCCTCTCCAGATCATCGCATACCAGGGATCGACCATCCTTTTGACAGAGTGCTGCCTTCACACTGGATACCATGGACTTTTTGTGCTAACATCATATATTGGTTGATGCGTTTTTATTTTATATTGTTTTTTTGTTTTATTTTATTTTTGTTTATGGTGTTCTTTTTGGTCTTTTGGATTATTTGTTTACTTAACGCGGAAGCACCCCCTATGGGAAGTTTTGCCTTTATACATTCCGCCTATTGTATTTTATAGTGCTCATTATCTTATAACTTTGGACCTCACATGGGACTACTGCTACTTTTCAAAGGGTGATGGACAGAATTTTGAAACGCCATAGGCAATTTTCTGCCTAGATGATGTTGGTGAAGTGCAAGCAGTTTTAGATTTTATATGCATGGCAGGCTTAATTTCTAACCCCTCAAATTGTACAATAGGGTTGGAAGAAGCAAAGTACTTGGGGTACACAATTGGGAGAGGGTTGTTTAAGCCACAATTAGCAAAAAAAGAGGCAATACAGAAATGGCCAAGGTCTCTTACTAAAAAACAAGTTAGAATTTTCTTGGGACTGATTGGGTATTAGACATTTAATTCAAGATTTTGCTACAATTGCAAGCCCCCTAATTTACCTGACAAAAGCAAGAGCTATTTTAATGGGGAAGTTGTCCCCAGAAGCTGAACAGGCCTTTGTATGTTTAAAAGAGGCTCTATGCTCTCAATCTTAGAAACCCCTTTAAAAATGCGTACTTAGGATAAATGCGAAATTTAGAGGACATTATGGCAAGTCAGCACAATTCTTATCTAGATTGGATAAGGCAAGGATGAAAAATAATACAATAACAGTAATAACAGATGGGCAGCATAGATTTATGGATTCAGAAGATATTAAGAAGACTCTTCTTGAGTATTATCAGAATATATATGCGCCAAAGGATATTAATTTAGAGAATAAAAACAAATTTTAGACTCAAGTTAAGATTCCAAAGGTCACAGACAAATTTCGGGTTAGATTGAATGCACCCATCTCTAAATTAGAAGTCCTTCAAGCAATTGATGCTGCAAAACTAAAGCCCCAGGATCCGACCAAATACCCTCTGAATTCTACAAGATCCTGAAATTTCAAATAGCTGATACATTAACTAATCTCTTTAACGATTATTTTACTAAAAAGTATACAATGTCTAAATATTTTTCGGCTTCATTTATTACCCTTATTCTAAAGAAAGAAAGAGATTACTCAAATCCAGGTTCTTATAGACCTATATCTCTACTCAACATAGACTATAAATTGCTTGCTTCCATTATTACAAATAGACTCAAAACTGGTCTACAACAGATTATTCACAAAGACCAAACTGGTTTCATGGAATCTCGATCCTCTATTAAAAATATCCGTAGGGTGACAACCCTTCTAGAAGACTTAGGGAATAAGTTCCATAAACACAGCGCCTCTTCAAAACAAGATTTTGCTCTATTAACAGTAGACGCAGAGAAAGCATTTGATTCGGTAATATGGGACCACCTCTTCACCTCTCTCCATAAATTTTTTATTTGCAGGAAACTTTATATTGTATATTAAATCTATATACAACTCGCTCATCTCTACTATGCTAATTAATGGGAGCTTAACGTCAAGCTTCTCCCTATATAAAGGTACAAGACAAGGGTGCCCTCTCTCGCCTCTCCTATTTAATTTGGCTATAGAACCACTAGCTATATTGCTTAGAATTAAAAGGGATTAATATAGGTAAGCAGAATATAGTCCTATCTCTTTACGTGGACAATCTTCTCCTTTATCTTAAAAATACTAAGGGAAGCATACCCAAGGCACTGAATATCTTTAATCTTTTTAGCTCTTTTTCGGGCTATAAGCTTAACGCTAAGAAATCTCAAATACTATGAATCAATCAAAATAAAAGTAGTTTTACGTCCCATCCATTCAAAGAGGTTGAGGTTATCAAATATTTAGGTATTAACCTGCATAAAGATCCGAACAGATGGTACCAACTTAACTATGGTCCTTTCTTTTTAAATGCCACAAGAAAACTTCAAAAATGGTCCAGCTTCCTAATATCATTATCTGCTAAGATTATGATGATAAAAGCTATTCTCTTCCCGCAAGTATTATACATTATGCAGAATCTCCCTCTCTTTATTTTAAATAAAGATATTAAACACTTTAACAGGGGTTGCACTAAGTTTATCTGGAAAGGGAAAAGACACGGATTATCTTTAAAAAAACTATTTATATCAGTAGAGCAGGGGGGATTCGCTTTTCCAGATATGAAGTGGTACATTACTACAATATTAGCCCGATTTGCAGTTGACTGGATCACCCAAAAAAATCACATCACTAAAAGCCATTATTCACTGCCCTATACCTCAATTGCCAAGAATAATAAGAAACTCCTTGGTAATCCGCAATGTGATTATTGCATGGCAAAGGACATGCTCAGCTCTTGATATAAAATGGCGTTTTTCTCCCTTACTACCTATACGAGGCAATCCACGTTTTTTACTACGAATTGACTCTGGGATATTTCTTGGGAACAAAAAGGTTTGGAATATGTAAGCCAATGGGGCCTATTTATCATATGTCTGTCGGACCTGATCCGACACTGCGGATCAGGTCTGACAGACATCGCTGAATGTGGAGAGCAATACGCTCTCCGTATTCAGCATTGCACCAGCAGCTCTTGTGAGCTGCTGGTGCAACGCTGCCCCCTGCAGACTCACGGCCAATCAGCTGCCAGCAGGGGGGTGTAAATCAACCCGATCATACTCTATCGGGTTGATTTCCGGCTATTCCTGTCTGTCTCATCAGAGCAGGCGGACAGGGTTATGGAGCACGAGCCTTCAAGCTCCGTTCGGAGCTTGATAGGCCCTAATGTCTAGAGAGCCCAGATATAGTCAGAACTTTTGAATCTTTAGCACAAGAATATAATATTCCTAAAAATAACTTTTATGCATACAACTTATGCACATTATCATTGACCACAGAGGTTCAGACTTAGAGATAAGTCAACTGGGGAAACTTGGGGATTACATTAATTTGTATAGAAATGGAATTCACTCTATTAGGCCCATTTATCAAGCTCCGGATGGAGCTTGAGGGCCCATGTTTCTGCCGAGTCTTCAGACTCGCCAGAAACAGCAGTTATGAAGCAGCGTTCTAAAGACCGCTGCTCCATAACGCTGTCCGCCTGCTCTGAGCAGGCGGACAGAGATTTCCGGAATTCAACCCGATCAAGTATGATCGGGTTGATTGACACCCTCTGCTGGCTGCAAGTCTGCAGGGGGCAGCGTTGCACCAGCAGTTCACAAGAGCTGCTGGTGCAATGCTAAATACGGAGAGCGTATTGCTCTCCGCATTCAGCGAGGTCTGTCAGACCTGATCCGCACTGTCGGATCAGGTCCGACAGACCTTTGATAAATATCCCCCTATTTCTCTACTATATAAGATACTGCTGGCCAAACAAGGCCAACTATCTTTAAATATTTTATTAATCAAATGGAGTTTTTTTTTCCCAGAGATAACAGTAGAAAATATACAATCAAATATTAATTGGACTAAAGAGGCCCCAGTATCCTGCTCATGGAAAGAATCACATATTAAATTAATTAATGATGTATATATTACACTGAAAAAAATTATCTAAATGGCAGGATAGCGGAATCAATAACTGTCCTAAATGTAGTGGTGCTGCAGCAGATATTCTACACTGTATGTGGTATTGCCCAAAAATAAGGCAATTTTGGCTTAAGATAATTTATTGGCTCAATATGACCCTCAATACTGGAGTGGTGTTACAGCCCTTCCACATCTTTTTCCTGTTTTCATGGCCCTCTACAAAAAAATGTTCTCAACACTGCTATAATGATTGGTTGTATACTAATTCTACAGAACTGAACAAAAGGCTGCACATACTATAACCTCCTTTAAACAAGCCATATATGCTCAGATTATCTTCGAACAATTGAATACCCCCACATCATCAGCTAAGCAGATAAAAGCATTATTTGATAAATGGCTGGAAATCATTCTTATATGTCCTCTAAACAACCAATTTGATCTTACTAGACAGTTTCACAAGTCCGATAATTTCATGGCGTTAACTTTAAGGAACATATTCCCCCATTCCTGGTGCTAGGCTCAGAGCTCGGTGCAGGACAGGTCTCAGGTGCCACCTTCCCCTCCCTCCCTCATTTTTTTTTTGTTTTGTTTTTGTTTTCTTGTTATTGTTTTGTATGTTTTTCTTTATTTGTGTATCTATGTCTAACATAGAAAAACCCCATTTCATGTACAAAGAGTAATTTGATTCTTTTTAGGCTACTCTGATAAGATTCTTTATCCTAGCAGATATAACAATTCACCCATATTTATATTTGTATTATGTGATAAGAGAATCATCTTGGCAATATGTACTATGTATGATATTTGTTTTTGTTTGACTTTCATTCTCTCTGAAATGTATCATGAATTTTTCAAAAAATTAAAAATTAATGATGCGTCAGATGTTGGGTTGGGAACAGTGCTCTCTCTCTCTCCCTCTCTCTCTCTCTCCCTCTCTCTCCCTCTCTCTCTCTCTCTCTCTCTCTCAAGAAAGTAATAGGGAAGAGCAACCAGTGTTCTATTTAAGTATAAAATTTACTCCTCAGGAGAAAAACTATTCTATTGCGAAAAGGGAATGTCTTGCCATTAAATGGGCTCTTGAGATATTGAAATATTACCTCCTGTGCCGCAAATTTCGGTTAGTTACAAATCATGCTGCCCTGACCTGGATGAGCCAGAACAAGGATAAGAATGCAAAATAACTAGGTGATTCCTGAACTTACAACCTTTTAACTTTTTCTGGGTCTAAACATGGTAATGCTGATAGTCTTTCCTGATTACTCTTCTTTATGTCCATGGTCACTCAACCCTTTAGCTCTGAGCTGGGGGAAGGGTATGTGACAACTTGACAGTGGTACATTTGGGGCCAGTCTTTGAGAAAAGTCTTGTTTAGCTCAGTCCATATTGTACTACATGATATAAAGGGATGCCCAATCTATGCAAAATAAGGTAAAAATGTGTGATTCAGGATGGTTTTCATACAGGAAAACTTGGTTACTTATTCAAATTTATCCTATTTAGATGCATTAAGTTGAAGGTGATACATATGGAGCCACTTTTTGAGAAAACTCTCATACCCACTTAACAATCTTAGCATCTACTCCAAGGCAATACATTTTGTAAATAAGTTTGTTGTGTGGGACAGTGTCAGGAAAAAATCTACAGCTCCTCCCTTGTCTATTCATTTAGTTACATGGTCAATTAAATCTTTTTTTGAAGAGGGACTACATTGGCAATTTTCCAGTCTTCTAGAACTCCTGTTAACAGTGACTGATTAAATAAATCAGCTAATAGAGTAGCTATCATGGATAGAAGTTCTCTTAGACCCCTTTGATGAATATTATCTGGACTCACAGACTTATTTTTTTTTCTTTTTAAAAAAGCCCTTGAAACATCTTCCTCTGTAAAAGAGTACTACCCACATTATCATTTAAAGTAACATCCATTAAAACAATTTCACTATCGTTACACTCTGTAGTGAAGACTGAACAAAAATAATAATTTAGACGCAGTGGTTCTCAACCAAAGTGAGCTCAAGGCCCGGTAAATTTTAGCTAGACATGTCCAGCGCCCGGTAGTTTTATATATATATAAAGTGAGCAGCGGGGGCGGGCTGATCAGCCAGGCAAATAGGACCTGGGCCAAGCAACCAGCAAGTAGGGGGCCTACAAAAGGCATCTCCGTGAATCCTGGTGCATTCCTTAAGCTGGAGTTTTCAGTTGCCCTATCAGTATCTAAGCAAATAAGTGTGGGTTTAGTGGGGCCCTGGCGGGGGGGGGGGGGTCGCTGTAAGGGCCATGGAGTGTGGGGTCTGGCCCTGGAGGTTGGGTGCCCTTTTTCTGGACCTTAATGTTGGGGGTCCTGGCTCTGGAGGTTGAGGGGCCTGTTGGGGGCAGGTCAGGGAGGCTACCATGTCCATTTGCATAAAATTGAATACACTTTGGTCAGTGTGAGACAGTGTTCCTGGTGTTTGATTGGTCTCAATCTGCCCCTGGTGTGCAGTGGGGTAAGAGTGTGCAGTGGGAGCATGACAGGTCGGGGCCCACCAGCAGGGCTATCACGGCCCGGTACTGGGCCACGGCCCGGCTGTTGAGAAACCAGGATTTAGAGAGTTTGCTGTTTGATTAGCTCTTTCCACTACTCTTTTGTCTTCAGCCTTGCTTCCCTTGTCTCTTTATATATTAAATATAAAATGTTAAAGGTGGTGAAGTTGCTTTACCTGGGCCACTGGGTTGCACTTGCACCCTGTCCTAAAAGTTTCCAGTCCTCTCGTGGACTAGGAGAGAGGAGGTTACTGGAGATATCTGCACAAACCTCAGGAAGGGAGGCAAGAAATCCTGAAAAAGACAAAAAATGTTTTGACAAAACGACTTATCATTGATATGTCATACACCCCATCCTCTCCTTTTCTGCAGTTCCCAGAAGCCATATACAGGAAATGTAAAGCAATAAATAGAGCATGTGCATTTTTTGGTCCTAAATAATAGAGCATGTGCATTTTTTTGGCTAAATTTTTTATACCAAACATTTAAAGGGAGATAAAACACAATTTTGTTTCTTCCATGATAAAGATAGAGCATATCATATAAACAACATTCTAATAGACTTATATTATCAAATGTGCATCATTCTCTTGGTTTCCTTTGTTGAAGGAGAAGCAGGGCACTACTAGGAGCTAGTTGAACACATTGGGTGAGCCAATGACAAGAGACATATATGTGGAGCCAACAATTAGCAGCTAGCTCCAAGTAGTGCATTTCTGCTCCTGAGCCTACCTAGGTATTCTTTTCAATAAAGTGCATCAAGAGAGCGAAGCAAATTAGACAACAGAAGTAAATTTTAAATTGCATGCTGTATCTGAATCATGAAAATGTAATTTTGATTTTATAGTCCCTTTAAAATGATATCAACATTACTTTTGGAAATAGCTTGCCAAAGGATAAAAATACAACATGAAAAATGAATGGCATACATACAAACAGAACCAGAATTCCCATAAAACCACAAATGAAATGAGTGTACAACTTGATTCCAGCGGTGCATTCTTGAGCAGGTCTTGACTTTCTGGAAATGCTTAGAGTACATTAGACATCAAACACAGTGCAATTAGACAGAAAACTATAGAATCCCCAACAGTATTCTGCCTGCTTTGCACTATGGCAACATATGGGGAGGGTAACTGGCAGGGAGTATGCTCTGAGTTTCAGTTACAGATCATAAACCCAAGGAATAAACCTCTAAAGTGTGTTAAGGTGCTCGGCTCATGGCCACCTTCTCTCTTGTTACGTCCTCACATTCCCACCTACAAGTCTTCTCCAGAAATGCCAAAATCTTGTGGAACCCTCTGCCTCGCTCCACAAGACTCTCCCCTAGTTTTCAAAGTTTCAATGTATGCTAACTTTTCTCACCTCAGTTCCTCTTCTTCTTTTGTCATCCACTTGAAGCCCCTTAGTATGTAAGCCTACGAGCTCAGCTGTCCAGTAGATCATATTCATGTTAGGTGATTTACAACAGTGCAACTCTCGGCAGAGTTCTCCACTCATTTGCTTCTTATAAATGCAACCTTTGCATATTAACCCTATGTTCATAGTGCTGCAGAGTCTTTTGGCGCTCTACAAATAAATGATGATAATAATAATGTCCCATGTTGGGGGGTAAGACAATGGTCTGTGATGGCTGGTCCTATGCAATAGCAAGTGAGTTGTACTTAGAAGTGTCAGTCTTTATTTCTTTAGTTGTGCAAAATAATAAACTATAGTTGAAGTGAAGCCCAGCTCCACCTACCTAACCACAAAGAGCTACAACCTGAATTGACTGAAGCAAGAAGGGAGTATATGTAGTGATGGGAGGAGATTCTATGTACTCCAGTATGTGAGTAGTCTGCTTCCATATAGCCATCAGTACTGATATAGTTCTATAGTTACATGGCCAAGTCATTCCTCATTCAGTGCTTTTCCTTACTAACACAGTATCTAAAGTCCTTGAGGTACCAGTGCTGTGTAGATAGGTGCATCTAATGTTTTAAGGAAAACAAAATCAAATTTAACAACCACAGCATTTTCTCTTACCTAAGCCTGCCTCACTCACAGGATTCCTCAACATGTCATCATGTTATGTCAGTGAAAAAATTGAAATGAGAGTTGGGGCTGACAGTATATCCTATGTGCCAAGTTTTTAATAAACTACTCATCCTCAGTAGTTCAATTCAAAGCATTAGATCTAAACAAAAAATATAAAACTGGCGCTGTAGAGGGCAGCTAGGATATATGCTACTACCAATTATGAAGATACATATCTCAAATTAAGGACCTATATAGGTGATACAGGACTATAGGAAATTATGCTGAGAACACTAAAACGCACCTAAAAGCACACATATGTGCAGCAGAAATAAAAACAAGTTGATATAAAAACAAGTAGAGGGCATAGATAAGAATCACAATATATTTAAAGGGACACTGTACTCAAAAATTTTCTTTCGTGATTCACATAGAGCATGCATTTTTAAGCAACTTTCTAATTTACTCCTATTATCAAATTTTCTTCATTCTCTTGGCATGTTTATTTGAAAAGCAAGAATGTAAGTTTAGATGCCGGCCTATTTTTGGTGAACAACCTGGGTTGTCCTTGCTGATTGGTCAGCACCAATAAACAAGTGCTGTCCATGGTCCTGAATCAAACATTTGCTGGCTCCTTAGCTGAGATGCCTTCTTTTTCAAATAAAGATAGCAAGAGAACGAATTAAAATTGATAATAGAAGTAAATTAGAAAACTGCTTAAAATTGCATGCTCTATCTGAATCATGAAAGAAAAAATTTGGGTTCAGTGTCCCTTTAATATAAGTACAAATGACAAAGTAACAGACTATTGTCTAAAATACATAAAATACATTAAAAAAAGGGGACGTCTCCCTATGTTCAGATCCAGTGAGGGCCGGTGAAAAGATATATAGTGCTGTGCAAAGCACAAATAGTGCACTTAATTAGAGTATTGTATAAGCGCTTGAAAGTACGAAATGTCAATGTTTAATATGATCGTAAGGTACCTTACTCCTTGATGTATGGAAAACAACAAATAGGGCTATTTGGACACACTTCTCCTTCAGCTGTGTGTCCTTCCCAGGGAATTGACCTCCGTGTTGATATGCGGCTCCTTAGCCTGCGGTCTTGGGCGTCTGGTTTCCTTGGTGGGGGTGATCTGTAGCTGTTTCCGGAAGGCACACCTCTAATTCTATTGGTAGTCTGGTGACACACTCCTCCTCTGATAGGTCGATATGTATACACGCTTCATAAGCTGTGTAAATGTGTCCGCTGATTGAGGTTGCGATCCCTGTGTTCTGAACGTACTTTGACGCTGCCTATATCCCTGGACTGCCCACGTTTATGGATATTCCCGCCACGGGAGGCTGGACCCAACAGTTCACCTGCAGTCAGAAAGAAGAGGACGTCCCGGAGACGCACTCTAAGTTGCAATCCAGCCCCCTTTTTGTGGACTCTATCGTTTACATACGGCTTAGGAGAAAAAGCCACCTTAAGGACCAGGGATATAAGCAGCGTCAAAGTATGATCAGAACACAGGGATCGTAACCTCAATCAGCGGACACATTTACACAGCTTACGAAGTGTGTATACATATCGACCTATCAGAGGAGGGGTGTGCCACCAGACTACCAATAGAATTAGAGGTGTGCCTTCCGGAAACAGCTACGGATCACCCCCGCCAAGGAAACCAGACGGCCAAGACCGCAGGCTAAGGAGCCGCATATCAACACGGAGGTCAATTTCCTGGGAAGGACACACCAGCTGAAGGAGAAGTGTGTCCAAATAGCCCTATCTGTTGTTTTCGATACATCAAGGAGTAAGGTACCTTACGATCATTTTAAACATTGACATTTCGTACTTTCAAGCCCTTATGCAATACTCTAATTAAGTGCACTATTTGTGCTTTGCACAGCACTATATATCTTTTCACCGGCACTCACTGGATCTGAACATAGGGAGACGTCCCCTTTTTAATGTATTTTATGTATTTTAGACAATAGTCAGTTACTTTGTCATTTGTACTTATATTAAATATATTGTGATTCTTATCTATGCCCTCTACTTGTTTTTATATCAACTTGTTTTTATTTCTGCTGCACATATGTGTGCTTTTAGGTGCGTTTTAGTGTTCTCAGCATAATTTCCTATAGTCCTGTATCACCTATATAGGTCCTTCATTTGAGATATGTATCTTCATAATTTGTAGTAGCATATATCCTAGTTGCCCTCTACAGCGCCAGTTTTATATTTTTTGTTTAGATCTAATGTTATGTTAGCCAACTGGTAATGGTAGTGTAGGATATAAAGCACCACCAGAATCAATAATCATCCCTAAACCCTGACAAATAATAAACACCTGTTACCTGTCTAACATGGAGGACAATGTTTATTAAAATATGTATCTATCATCTATCTCTATCTCTATATGTATGACAGAGAAAATTATTATTGTACTAAACTGCAATGTTGGTGAGATTATTTGTTCATTATTATTGGTCTATATGAAGATGAAGAGGCTTTGAGGCCGATTTACCAAATGTCTGTCGGACCTGACCCTACAGTGCGGATCAGGTCCGACAAACATCGCTGAATGCGGAGAGCAATATGCCCTCCGTATTCAGCATTGCACCAGCAGCTCACAAGAGCTGCTGGTGCAACGCCACCCCCTGCAGACTCGCGGCCAATCGGCCACCAGCAGGGGGGTGTCAATCAACCCGATCGTACTCGATCGGGTTGAATTCCGGCGATTCCTGTCTGCCTCATCAGAGCAGGTGGACAGGGTTATGGAGCAGCAGTCTTTAGACGGAGCTTGATAAATGGGCCTCTTTGTCTAATTACAATTATACTTGAAGCAAATTAATTTAAATGTGAATACATCTTAAACATAATATTAGAGCTGGAGTGTATAACATTGTTACAAGCATTGTTGCAAGCATTGCTGCCATATAGTGCTCAAGACACATGCAAGTTCCTGAGACTACCTAGGTATGCTCTATAACAAAGAATATTAAGATAATAGCAGTAAATTGGAAGTATCTTTTATTGCATGCTCTATCTGAATCATGAAAGTTTAAAGGGACAGTCTATTCAAAATTAAACTTTCATGATTCACATAGGGCATGTAATTTTAAACAACTTTCCATTTACATTTATCATCAAATTTGCTTTGTACTCTTGGCATTCTTTGTTTAAAGCTAAACCTAGGTAGGCTCAAATTCTAATTTCTAAGCCCTTGAATTGCCTCTTATCTCATTGCATTTTGATAGTTTTCTACATCTAGACAGTGCTAGTTCCTGGGTGCCATATAGATAAACATTGTGCTCACTCCCATGGAGTTATTTATGACTCAGCACTGCCTGGCTACAATGCAAGTCTGTCAAAAGAAATGAAATAAGGGGGCAGTCTGTAGAGGTTTAGATACAAAATAATCACAGAGGTAAAAAAGTGTATTAATATAACAGTGTTGGTTATGCAAAACTGGAGAATGGGTAATAAAGGGATTATTTATCTTTTAAACAATAAAAATTCTGGAGTAGACTGTCCCTTTAAATTTTACTTTTATGTCCCTTTAAACAACTTTCAAAAGAAAGAACAACATGCATATCTGCTCTAGTCAGTATTATTTATCTTACCTTCAAATTACAAGCAGGCAGTCCAGTGTCCCATCCAGAGCTTGGTATGAGCAGACAAAACACAGTTGTAGTGAGAATTTCTCATTTTATTGTTATAATCAGGAACCACAATAGAATTTTAGGATATACATTTGTCTGTGAGCACAGATACGTCACACACACACACACACACCCACAGGTAACACACCTTGTACTTTGGAAAAAAAACTGCACATGATGAATTTACTCCCCTGTACAAATCCCTTGTGTGTGCTACCTCCTTTAGATATCCCTAAGCAGAAAAGATGTATAAAGTGGTCTTTTACTGCAGTTCATTTGTGACTGTAGTAAAGCTTGCTTTGTGCTTGGTAAAATCTGCACAGGCTTTAGAAAATGTGTGTCATAACCAGCAGATTCTGGGACACACTTTGTCCATTCAATGGATGTCTATTCTGAATAATATTTCATAAAATGGTTTAATTGATATATGACTAGTCTGGAAGTAAATATATTAAAGGGAGACAGAACCATTCTTTTAAAATTGGAAAATGTGTATGAATTTGAGATGGGGCTCAGTACAGTCAATATCTCAATAACCTTAATACCAAGATATCTGAACGTGTTACAATATAGGGAAAAATATTGAATATTTGTCTTTACATCTCAGTATTTGAATGTTAAATTTGTGCATTTGAACGTATGTTTGTTATTCAAATATAACATTGGCTATTCGAACATTAACATCTGTTGTATAGAAACAATGGTAGAACCAATGTTAAGGGAAACATATGCTTTACCATAAAATTAAGTATAACTCTTTTTTTCTGTTTTGTAAAGCATGGGATGACAGCACTCAGACATAAACAACAATAACAGGACAAATAAAGCTGAAGGAAGAGGAAGCAAAAGAGGCAGGAGACAGTTATGTATTAGGTTCTAGGGCAGCATAGAACCTAAACATAGAGATCTATGCACTGAGCAGCTCCTTCTCTAGGGAATATACAATTACCTGCATTGCCGTCAGAGCGGCTACTCACCAATCTCTGGATGATAATTAATAGTCTTCCAATAGTCTGAGTAATAAAGTTTATGATTATGAAACCATGACCTAGATGCAATCAAAATTGCTATAATTTTTTTTTCTTTTGGTGGAAACCACGATAGAATCTAGGCCCATTTTTGAAATGAGGATTTAGCCAAATTTAAAGGTGCTCTATATAATAATAAGACTTCTGTGTCCCTTTATGCGAAGGTCAATAATAGGTCAATATTATAGTTGAACATCATCTTGGCTTAGCTAATAAGCTGTTGTAATCAATGCTCAGTGTTTTAAAGATGCATGCAGATCGGCCTTAAATTAGTTTTCACTATATCCCTCCTTATTCTTGAGCAATCAATTATATATTCATCTTGATATATTTAATATCCATCATAAACCATCTAAGTTATATCAACTCTAAATAAAAATATTAAAAAAATAATAGATTTCTCTTCAAATCATATACATATACATTTTTTTAAACTAGCTTTTTCTTCCAGGAATAAAAAAAATAAGTTAAACAGATGCCATTTGAATGGATTAACATTTGATGATAGAGAGGCCTGCTAATTCTTGCTGGTCCCTCCTAAGAGTAGGAGGTAATATGGAGTGCTAAAATGAAAATACCAGTATAAATTGATGCATAATTTTGGTGAGGCAAATGACCACCTCCCATATTTAACATTTAATCTTCTATATTGTATTTAAAGGCTTCTACTAGCCCCTCTAAAGAGTGCACAAAGCCAGAAACGCTGCAAATGGAGCCAATGACAAAAATGGAGACATCAAAGAACACATGGTGCCATTGGAGCTTCCTCCACAGAAGCTTGAGATGGAAGAGGCTAGGAAGGAGGAAGCAAAGACCAGCTCCTGTGAGGCTGCCAGTAAGACCCATCAAAAGGGCAAAATGGGGCACATAGATGGCCATAAGCAGGGTTGAAATTACCAAGGCGCACCTCAGACTGAGGCCCCAGGCTTTCAGTCTCCCATCACCCCCATAGCAGTTTGGAAATATTGACCTGGTGCCCTCTTGGAAGAGAGATTTCTCTAAGACTTCCACTGCAGCAAAGAAGGGTAATGGATAGGAAAGCAGGGCTTTAGACACCAAGAAAATGTTGACTACTGCCCTGATGGTGGAGGGTAAGTTGTCTGTAATGACCTCCTTGGTTTCATCTGCCCAGGTCAAGTAGGCCACAAGAGCAAAAAGTCCCTTCAGGATGCAGGCTGCAATGTGAGTCCAGTTCATCATGCAGTGGAATTCTTTTGGGGTCTGCATGTTTCCTTCCAAGGATGGCAGGAAGATCTGAGAGGTGTAGCTGAAAACAATGATGCCTATGGAGATGGGAAACTTCTTCACGTCTATGTAGAATTTGACTTTGTCCCAAGCCCAGTCCTTTGCTCTGGACAGACAGTAGGCAATCACAAGGATGTTGATGACAAAGTGAGCTAAGGTACATAACAAGCTGAACTTGGACACAGCCTTAAGGTTTTTGAGGAATGCACATGGTAGGAGAGCTGCAGTTGCAATAATTGACCAGGACTTCTGGGAGATAGGCAGGTTTGGAAAGCTGTTGTACATCAAGTTGCCGCTCACTACCACATACAGAATACAAGTCATAACCAGTTCAATGATCTGAGCCACATTAACTATTCTTCCTCCAAGTTTGGGGAATCGGGGTGCACAACAAGCATTAGCAATATCCACATAGGAGTCTCTCACCCTCACTATCTCACCATCTTCATTTTCTTCATAAAGGCAAGCAATCAGAATCTTCCCCGTGTAGCAACATACAACAGCAGCAAAGATAATTAGGAATAGTCCCAAGTACCCACCATGAAGGATGGCATAGGGTAATCCCAAAACGAACATCCCCTGCAAAACAAAAGTACACACAGTTATAAGGTCTTTTGGTATCTAGTGAAAATCATATCAGTTGTATTAGTTACTATGATAACTTTCTATTTTATTTATCTATTTATCTTAAAGTGTTTGTGACTGTTAAAGCCACAGCTGTTGCCTATGATTCAGAGCATATACAAATCATTTGCATAAATCATGTTTAGTCAACAGAGGTTCATATCTAAATGAATTTCACACGCAAGAATATAAATGAAAATATACTTTTAAAAAATAGCAGTTGTACAGTGCATATTTTATTATGGAGTTTTACTATAGTTAGCCCACCTCCTAAAGGCAATTTTTAAAGGGACACGAAACCCAGAATTTTTTTTTCATTATTCAGATAGAGCACACAATTTTAAATAAATTTACAATTTGCTTCTATTACCAACTTTAATTAATTCTCTTGGTATCCTTTGTGTAAGGAGCAGCAATGCCCTACAGGGAGCTAGCTGAACTCATCTGATAAATCAATGAAAAGAGGCATATATGTGCAGCCACCAATCAGAAGCTAAGCCTACCTAGGTATGTTTTTCAACAAAGAATACCAAGAGAATTAAGCAAATTGGATAATAGTAGTAAACTGGAAAGTTGTTCAAAATAAAATGCTCTATCCAAAGTATGAACCTTTCATTTTGACTTTACTTTCTCTTTGCCATGCCTCTGAAACCCAAATACACCTTACCTGACTTAGATGTAACAAACAATATCATTTCATCTTTAAGACACTGCAGTTCCACAAACATGATAGCAGTAAAACATAAAAAAATCACAAATTGTTTCATTTACTTTCAGCTTCATTCCAAAGCATTTTCTTGTATATTTTATAGATTATTTTGCTTTACTGGCCCATCTTTTGTTGTGTAATAATCACAGGTGAAGAGCATATGTAGATTAGGTGTCATATACAAGACGTCTCCCTACAGAGAAGCTGGATAATTCTTTGTGATCTTGTTTGAGTCTCAGTTTATACTTCTGTTTGATTCACACATGCATTAAGAGGAAGTTAAAGCCTTTCCTTTCATGTATTCAAATAACACCAAATTTGTCTTACAACCACTGACCTCTCATATCCTATCTTAACAAACACCTATATAGTGTCTAATCCTAGGTGGATTTCCATTTTACCAACAATGTTTTTTTTTTACCAAACCTTCAGATGTAACACAGAGTCATAATTGTCTTTAATCTCCATATCTAATAACTTGCTAAATCATGGAGCAACCCCCTGTGCAACATCTCCAGAATCTGACACCACCAAAAATATATTGACTCTCATCATCTTCTGTTATGACTAATGCAACCTACAAGAAATTTGCCTCCCTCTTTCTTGGATATTATATCTCAATTTAATTGCCTCTGTCAGACTAATCTATATCACCCATAATTCTTCACTGTATGCTCTAAATTCTATATCCTGACCCTAGTCTCCAAAATCATAGTATATATCTCAGATTTAGTTTCTAACTGTTCACTAATTTTATGTAGTGCTTACTCTGTGGAATTGTATTTCTCTCACAATTTTATATCTTTAAAGGTCACTAAAAAATACTCCTATTCAGAGCAGTTTATCACCTGGTCATATACTCCTTTCAAATCCCTCCTTGATTAATAATAATTTGAATCCCATCCTTTTTACCGGAAAAAGGTAAAACATGGAAGCCCCTTACCTTTTATTTCTAACAACCGTATCATCACATAGGTGGTAAACACTGTTAGGATGTACTGTAGCTTTAACATCACGTTGTTAGCTAATGTTAACAAGAATCTAGCTTGAAAGCAAGATGGGTGAAAATAATGCAGATATCATTGATACATGCTGCCAGAGTTGGTGTAGTGTTTTTATGTAGCTGACAAAACCTAACCAGCTTTATGGCATGTGTGGGGTTTTTTTGTTGTTGTTTGGTTTTAATTTTACTCTCTTCCGGTTCCACATTGTGTGATTGCACTTGCACAGCAAGCAAAGATCCCAAGATCATGGCATGACCACTGACTGAAGTCTCATTGAGTTTGATTATCCAGTATTTGCAACTATCCCTTGATTAACCTTCCATGTCTCTACTTTAAGCAAAACCATAAAAAGGGTTATGGGCCCAGACATTATGGCCATTTACACTGGAGCTTTAAAGGGTTTGGAGACTATTGTGCTTGTTCTCAAATCCAAAAATTATTTAATATAGAAGATGAGCTTGTGAGGAAACATCTCTATTAGAGACAATGGAAAAGTCACCACCAGCAGATAAAAGAGAATGAATCAAGAGGAAAAAGCATGAAAGGCATGAGCCAAGATTTCTGCTTTTGAGAATAACAGTGATTTATGCATATAACAGATGGCTTAGGAGAATTATTGGAAGCAAAAGGCTAAAGCCTTCTGGTCTGGTGAGAGCGTCACTACTGAAAGGTCCCTTAAAAACTTTTAGAAAGAAGAGAAGCATATCAATATGATACTAAAGAAAGAAAAAAACAACAAGAAAGATTTTGCATTATTTCTCTCAGTGAGTTTTTGATTATCAGACCCATATAGACCTTAAAGGGACACTAAACCCATATTTTATTTCTTACATGATTCAGATAGAGCATGCAATTTTAAGCAACTTTCTAATTTACTCCTATTATCAATTTTTCTTGGTTCTTTTGCTATCTTTATTTAAAAGGCTGGAATGTGATGCATAGGAGCCGGACCATTTTTGTTTGAGAACCTGGGTTATGCTTGCTTATTGGTGGGTAAATGTAAGCCTCCAATAAGCAAGCACTATCCATGGTGCTGAACCTAAAATTAGCTGGCTGCTAAGATTTACATTCCTGCTTTTAAAATAAGATAGCAAGAGAATGAAGAAAATTGATAATAGGAGTAAATTAGAAAGTTGAATAAAATTTCATGCTCTATCTGAACCATGAAAGAAAAAAATTGGGTTCAGTGTCCCTTTAAAAGGGATAGGAAAGTCAAAATTAAACTTGCATGATTCAGATAGAGCATGTCATTTTAAGGCACTTTTAAATTCACTTCTATTTTCAAATGTGCTTTGTTCTCTTGGTATCCCCTGTTGAAAAGAATATTAACATATCCTTCACTAGTGATCTTAATTTTATCCAGTTTGGTAGAAAGCATTTGTTTGTTTGTTTTAAATTCATACCATGGAAAGTAGGGAAGATTTCTCTGTAAAATATGTTACATCACATGAAAGAACAGACAGCTATAAGACACTCTTTGTACAAAATGCTACCCTTTGTAACCTAGGAAACAAATCTACTTGTCCTCAATACAGAGAGAATCAATGTGCACATAAAAAGGGAAAAGTTAAAGACATTTTATCTGTGAACAAGTAACTCATTTTGAAAGAACTATTGGCAACTGCAAGAAATGGTAGCCAATGGTGGCAGAATATCTTAAAACTTAATATATTTTGCATTAAACCAATGTTACATATGCAAATCAAACAAATGTTAAAAAGAATATTAATTATTGAATTATATTCTAATGATGACAATAACTAACTGGATAGGAAACATATTCCTGCACAGAACAACAAAACTGAGTCAATAAGTTATATGCAGTTCAATCCATGAAATGTGGGTATATGCAAAAGAAAAGAAGACACGATGGCTGCCCCTTAAATTTCTCTATCCGTGATCCTGTGATACCTCACACAACAACTGGAATTATTTGTGATACCTCACACCTACAACTGGAATCATACGGGAATCCTCATACCAACAACTGGAATTTTACGTGAATCCTCATATAAACAACTGGAATCATACAGGATACCTCACACCAACAACAGGAATCATACGTGATACCTCATACCAACAACTGGAATCATATGTGATACCTCATACCAACAACTGGAATCATATGTGATACCTCATACCAACAACAAGAATCATATGTGATACCTCATACCAACAATTGGAATCATAAGTGATACCTCATACCAACAACTGGAATCATAAGTGATACCTCATACCAACAACTGGAATCATACGTGATACATCATACCAACAACTGGAATCATACGTAATACCTCATACCAACAACAAGAATGATATGTGATACCTCACACCAACAACAAGAATCATATGTGATACCTCATACCAACAATTGGAATCATGAGTGATACCTCATACCAACAACTGGAATCATAAGTGATACCTCATACCAACAACTGGAATCATACGTGATACCTCATACCAACAACTGGAATCATACGTGATACCTCATACCAACAACAAGAATCATACGTGATACATCATACCAACAACTTGAATCATATGTGATACCTCATACCAACAACAAGAATAATATGTGATACCTCACACCAACAACAAGAATCATATGTGATACCTCATACCAACAGCTGGAATAATATGTGATACTTCACACCAATATCTGGAATAATACCCGGTGTATTGAGTTTGTGGAAATGTTTTTACATGAACAAGTTTATATATGACTTGATCTTGCCTTTGTTGAATTACATTTGGGTTGCCTTAAGAGACCTATACTCTTAAACCTTGCTTCGTATTTGTAATCGAGTAGTTTAAGCACATCCCTTATTCTAATCACTGAGTTGGAGGGATTAGTAGATTTGCTTGCTGAACAGTAAGCATATACTAACATTTATCGATAATTACTCTACAGGTTGTATGAACAATCTCTTGAAGGACAAAGAAGAAAAACTGCAGAGAAGTTGAAGGCCAACACTGAGAACGAATTTGGTAGGAAGTATCAATCATTACATAAGTCAGTGGTGTTGAGTACATGTCCCATGTTATTACATTATACAAGAAAGAGAAATGTATAGAACACTTGAACACCACTCCATAAAGTCCAGAACAGAGTGGTCTTAGAGAAATAGTTACTAAAAGGACTATTAAATAAAGTAGAATTGTATAATCAACAAAAACATAACAAAAAGATAATGCAATATCAATTACTTTGAATTTCAAATGAGTAGCACATTTGTATTCTGTCTAATGTCAAAGTTAATAACATTTCCTTCCCACTGTATATCATGTGACTGTCATCATCCAATCACAAAATGCATATACATATATAATTTGTACTCTTGCACATGCTCAGTAAGAGTTGGTGCCTCAGAAAGTGTTTTATAAAAACATAGTGCACATTTTGGTAATATATGGCAAATTACCTGAATTATGAAAGTTTTTTACTTCATTGTTCCTTTACTGGAGATGGTCAAATGCATGCGGATAGAATGCCAGTTCCCCACACTTATACTGGGCTGATGCAGTTATGACAACAACAGACCTGCAAAACAGACTGCTTACAAAGCAGCAACCAAACCCCTATTTACATTTAAATTTACCCCCTTAACAACTTCCTGCAGGTCACACTGGCTGCTTCCTGGGCTGTGTAACTCAGGTCTCGCCAACTTTTGTGAGGCCATGCTATTTCTGACATTGGACACTTCTAATTATTTAAATCCAAAGCCTATATGTACAGTATGAGCCTACTAAAAATTGTTTAAAATTGACAACATAAGTGAGACATTCTTCGGGATTGTCTATGAGAAAGGATATGAGAACTACAGAATCCTGAACGGAAAGACAGGGGAAGTGTGTCAGTAAAAAGAGTTGCTAATTTTAGAGATGATGAGCAAGTCAGTATGCATTATCCTGTCCTGCAGCTCCACAGTGAGTGTCACACTCACCTACAATATCTGCATGTGTAATGGCCACCCAGAAGAGATTTAGTCTACACAAACTCCTTTGGCTGTATCAGAATGAACCTTCACTCTAGTCATGTAGAGTAACAAGAAAAAAGTAAAACTGGAGATGCAGATGCAACTGAACAGGGGAGATCCCGAGAGAACAAGAGAGTGTGATCGGCACTTTTGTCATACCTTACAAATTCACAAGTAAAAGCTATTCATAAAATACAAAGGACAAACATCCTGCTGATAAAGCTTCTAGGAGGAGAGAAGCCAATTGGTCAGACCTCAAAGGGTAATAGTAGTTTTGTATTCAAATATGCAAATGGACCATTTAACTAGTCTAGTTTCAAATGAGTAGCCTATACACTGGAGTGGCAGAGGACATCTCCACAGCAGAAATACTCAAGGAAGCTGAATGGCTCGATTAACTTCTGGAGGAATGCCAGAGACAAAGTCCTTCCGACTGATGTAAGACAACCAGAGCTGCATGAAGCTTGGGCAGACAGGAAAATTAGATGTACACATCAAGTCTTTTGCCATTAATAAGAGATCTAGACCAGAAGGAGTTTGTTGAGATGCAGTATTGCCCAGCAGCAGAGATGACAGTTGAGATTTTGACAAATCCATGTACTTGAGACATTTTTGGAAATTTCTGCCTGAAGATAAGCTTAACAGATTTAGGCAAGGAAATTGATAAATGCTAGTGGCTAATATATGTCTAAGATGGAGATATTTACCTTTTATCATATTGTTTTTCTCACTCATAACTTATTTCTGTGGCACAGGAAGGGAAAGCTCTTTGACCTCTTCCTGTTCCTTCTCTGTAGGTGTCCTTGTGCATCAAACAATGCTGCTTAGTTCATGGCATTGATCTGTCTCTTGCAACTAGTTATACTAAATGTTTTTCTCATTAAGCTAAATCAATGCCTGAAGACTCATTGTTTTCTACTCTACTGTATGTGTAACCATCAAATCCTTGAACATTTTTCATGCTGCTGCTTTAAGAAAAACCATATCAAGAAAACCTTACTTTGAGGAGCTTTCTGTATTTATATCAGTGGAAAAATGAATAATAATAACAATATTGCAATGGATACAAGAATGGGTACAAGATTTCCTGATGGGATGTCCTTACCTGTGTGTCCCTAATCAAATTGTAATATTTGACTCACCTTCCCTCAACTTGCAGTGTGTGTGTTTATGATCTGTGCATGAAGTGTATGATTATAATTTGTGACTTTGTATGTGAGCAGTGTGCATCCTGTGGATATGTTGCCTGTGATGTGTGAATGTGTAGAGTGGTTCATTGTTCAGTATGTACACTCAATACATGCAATTTTCAGTATTTCTCCCTGTTATTAATAATTTGACCTCAAATAAAAAGGCAAGTGGTTTGCAAGAGTAAGTTATAATCCAGAGAACTGATGCACTGTAAATATTTTATGGAGATTTCACTACCCTGGATGTGTATGGATGCACAAACAAGCACTCGATATTCTAGAAATCTCAAATATTCAAATATATTCAAATAGTCAAACTATTCCATGTTGTTGTTATCATAAAGCTTAAAAAAAATTGATGTTGGGGGGCATGCCTAATCAACGGCCATGATAAGTCACATTTTTATCTGGCTCTGGAAGTGATACATATAATCTGCAAAATATAAGCTAAATTCAACAGAATCCAGCATCAACGAGACTTCCTTTGGTCTTTTAACTCCAGGCAGAGCAGATACAAATGAATATTAATGCGTTCATGATCTTCCAGGCCAGATCATGACAGAAGAAATACTAGTGGCCTATTACGAACACAAACATCTACCCCCCTGAGATCGGGAGTAACCAAGTTCGGTATGGCTATTTCCAATAGAGAGGACCCTCATATAACCCTACACACCCTGTGTGCAATTTTGAGCAACAAATATGTTGCAGCTTTGATGAGCTAACACTCCTTATACCACATAGTAGCCAGGAAGACTCTCCAGTGGAAGTCACAGGCCCGAAGCCTTTTGCACCGGCTAGTGTTGGGTTGTCTAGGGATACAGCTGAACAAAATACTCACCCAATAGAGTTCCGATATATGGCTAACAGAAGTATACTTAGAGAGAGAGAGCTTCCAGAGAAGCCCAAGCCTGTGATCATCCTACTTAAGTCAGAACAGGACCAAGTTGGTTCAGTCATTGCTACAATGCCCCTAGACAAATCATCAGAGCAGAACGCTATCACACCGACCGCTTGCAAATCTGGAGTGGCTGCCTAACTTTCACTCGGCATAGCAATACATCTGCCAACAGAGGTAGTATTCATGTGAACGTTCACAGACTTTTTTCCGCTCTTATTGGAACATATCTATACACTTGGAGAGACCAGAGGAGAGGAATCCAAAGCCAGACCATCAGATTGGTCCAGTGACCACACGTGATTACATCCATGTGAGAGTACACTGAACTGATTGCCCGCAGTGACTGAAGATGCTGAAACAGCACAGAGAGAAGAAGCTTCTACCGGTATTCCAGGATTGTGTCACTTTGGCGGTAAGAATCGTCCGATATTTACCCCAGAGTCCTACACCCAGAAGTACAGGTAAGATTCACCGGGTAAGCCCGGCTGGTACACAGTGAAAAAATCCTCTAGAGACTTGTCCGAGTTTTTTGAGAGTTAAACGCTTACTGACAACTCCACGTTTCTTATAATGCCCAAATAGAATCGACACATTGAATTGGAGTTGTGTAGAGTATACTGAACCTTGTGTTTATACTGAATATTGAATTGTGCTTGTATTGAGTATACTGAACTTTCTGCCTATATCATTACGTCAAATCTGATATTAAGAGACGTAACAGTTGGTTCTTTATATCAATAAGAAGAGTTAAAATATAATTTATTTTATACTGATGTTGTCTTTAGTCTTTTAGACAATATTCATTTCCCATCTATCCTTAGCTTTTAGTGCCCCTCTCCTTTGTTTCTATACACCTGTCCGTTTAGATAAGTAGTTGTGGGAGATCTACATTCAATTCTAGGGGAGCATTAGGATTAGAGTACACAGATATTCTTTTGACCCATTTCACTCAGTTTGTTCTGGTCGGGTGCCGGAGACTTACTCTCTGTGACTCTTTGGAGGAATGTGGCCGACCCTCTTGAGTGCTGCCTGAGACCCCTCTACCACCTAATGTCGGACCCCATGATACTCCGCACTGGTTTTTGAGCACTCTGCCAACACCTAATAGTTACCTGTCCTGCTCTATCTAAGGAAATGCACCCACATACTTGTGTGTGAATGTCCAACTCTATACAAATCCATAGTGCTTTCACATGAATATGATACAGCCCCAATTAGGTAGAATGAGCTATCTAAGTTCCGGTATTGATCCTCCTACACCAGGCCTAAAAATACAATTTTTAGCCTTATAAGACCGCTTAAAATGCCAAAATCACTTAGGGGGGTTATGATAGCAGTCATTTTTGTAACCCTTTTGTCTCCCATGCAAGGCATTAACAATTGGCCATCAATATACATGTACTCCACTATCTAATATTAGTAATGACTGATTATAGAGTGAGTCATAGGCCCCTGACTAACAAGATTCCTAAATGTGCAGTGTTTAGACTCTAACCATCTACAGACATATGTGAAATAGAATAAGCTACTACGCCCCCTTTAGATTACTTTTCCTATATGTAACTGCTTCCAATTTATAATATTGCTGTCTGCTTGTGTTTACATGCTATATTCTGGATATTACATGTATTGTATGTTTACTATGGTTCAGCCAATTTAATAGCACTATTGTAGACCTTGGTGTAGTGTTGAATCAAGCTCCCAGTGATCCCTATATAACCTTTGGTTAACAGCTTAAAGAAACAGTATACTGTAAAATCATTTTTCCCTTAATGTGTTTCCAATTACTTTTCCTACCAACTGCAGAGTATAAAAAGTATGAGAATTTGCTTTTTAAGGTTTATTTGTGTAAGCTGATTTTGTGTTTTGAAGCCACCTCCAAATAAAATGGGTTGAGCTTGTTGGTATAATCAGATATCATTACTTTATCACATTGTGTACATATACCTGCTTCTTTATCTTATATCTGTCCATAAACCCATCACCAATACTTAGAGAGAACAATGGAAAATTAACATTTGATTACCTTATCTCTTCTATACCCCACTTGGAGTGTAATTTCTTCTGCTGGCTGTGTTTACACAGCTTATATATAGCTTGGACCTAAGGCCAGAAACTTTCATAATAGGTGGGGATACCACAGGCTAAATTAACTATTTCAAATACCACTATAAGGGTAAAGGAAATACTTGTAAACAATTTGCAGGTAAAGTGGATCATTGGGAACAAATTAAAGAAGAGAAATTGTTTGAGTAAACTGTCCCTTTAAGTGTGATTTATAAAGTTCCTAGTTTAACTTTATTCCAACGCAATCTGCAAAATTCCCTTTGTCTACCCCTCCCTTACCAAGCTAGTACTACAGAGTACCATAGTTGTCACATATATATTAGCCATTTGTACACTACAAGAATATATATTGCCTATATGGCTCACTATATTCAGGTATATTCAGTTATCTATATTAGACCAAGATGTTAACTAAGTATGGGTTCTCAGTATGTGACGTAACCATCGCCTAGGTTGTATGCTGCTGTTTAGACTCCCTATTTGAGTATAGCAAAGCTTTCATACCAGACCCATACTAACTTTTAACACCCGGCTATTATGCTAGCTTTTCTATCACCACGCTCCGATACCCATAGCTAGAATATCATTAACTATAGTTAGTAAATTACTTGGGGCTCTACTCAGAACTATAGTATTTAAGACTACCCCTCCCTCCCAAATATAACACAACCCCATGCTCACCTGTTTGCGCATGCTCTGTTTATGAAGTGTTCCTCTCAAACTAAATAATTATTACCATATTAGTAATAGCAGCCAATCTCGGCTATACTACACCTCTCTGAGCGGTGTTTACCCACTCACAAATAACCTTATTTTTAGGACCCATAAGTGGTCATCAGTGTGGCTATCACATGCCTTTTGACTCGCACAACAAAGTCGCTGTTAAGCGTCTAGCTAAATAGCCATCATAATAAGCTATTATTATTGAAAAATGGAGGTTTGTTAAGCCTACTTTTGTCATTCAATGTTTTCCTTTGCTTTGCTTTTCTGTTTGCTCTCAAACTGCATGGCTATCATTGTATGTTACATTTTACGCAAAACCTAAATAAAAAAATATTTAAAAAATTGTACATGTGCAGCTGTATCACAGCAAAAATCTAATACCCATATTACTCTGTCTTCATTGTACAGAGATACAGGTCTGATTATTTCTAAGTGAGTAATTAGTAGTATTAGTTATACTGTGTGTGGACCCAGAGGAAACAGTCTTATCCTTGGCCCAAAACAGCAACCAATCACAATTCTCTAAACTGCCCTTAGCAATAACTCTTATTGGTGTGTGGCTAGGTTTGCCAGGTGTCCGTTATTAGACCGAACTGTCCGGTATTTCAGGTTACTGCCAGGTAAATTTATTTTAAAAAACCTTAGGTAGACTTTGCTTAATTACTTTTGAATTTTTTTAAGAGATTCTTTATTCTTGATTCTTCCGACTGTTGCCAGAGTCCAAGCCGCATCCGGGCCAACCTGGCTACCCTACCTACCCAGCACTGCCACTTAAGGTAACCCCAAGCCCATCAGCCCAGCCCGTGTCCACTGTTAAGGTTGCCAGCTGTCCTTCAAAAAAATACAGGATAGTCAAACAGATAACCGGGGGGGGGGGGGGCGAAGACGCAGGGTTTAAAGCGCACCTACATAAAGAAATTATGCAAATTCCTCATTGATTATCACGCAATGATTGGTTGTATTAAAATTAAGCTATATTATGCTGTACCCGTTGTTTTTCGGAGGATGGGTTAAGTGCCAATATTTACAAGATTGAAAGGAGAATATTCCACATTATAACATTATATTACATTCATTTTTATATGTTGTTGAAGGAGCAGCAATGCACTACTGGGAGCTAGCTAATCACATCAGGTGAGTCAATAACAAGCCACCAGCTAGCTCTCAGTATTTATTGCTGCTCCTGAACATACCAAAATTTGCTTTTCAACCAAGGATACCAAAAGAACAAAACAAAATTTTGAAATAGAAGTAAGCTGGAAAGTTGTTTAAAATTGCATGCTCTATCAGAATCTTGAAAGTTTTATTTTGTGTTTCATGTTCCTTTATGAATAAAAAAAATTTTAGATCAACACACAAATCACATTAAAGGGATAGTAAAGTGAAAATTAAACTTTCGTAATTCAGATAGAGCAGCAATTTCAAACAACTTTCCAATCCACTTCTATACTCTAGTCCAGCGGTCGCCAACCAGTAGTCCATGGACCACTGGTGGTCCATGAGAAGATGTTGGTGGTCCCTGACACCATCAAGTAGGAATTAATCTTCTCTGATGGTGTCACCCTCGTCGCGCTGCAACTCCCTACAGTGCCTGGCTGGACATCAGTGAAAACCGACGGAGGAGTTAAATTACAATTTCCCTACGCACGTTGCATAGTACTGCACAACTTGCATCGCTAGATTAGATATTTAACTCCTCCTGCCCGGCACGCTGCTCAGAGAGGTTGATATAGTCTTGGCTTGAAATAGTGGAAGTATAGTATATAAAAAAAGAAAATCTGAAAAAAAATTGTATCTATTATATTTTATTTATTTTCTTCCCTTTACCTGTCTCTTTGTAATAGTTTTCTTAATTCCTTCAGATGGACTTAGATTTACATCACTGTTTGTCTTCCTCCCCTCCATTTTCTTTTTTTTATTATTAAATATGAATTATTTTTCATTCTAATAATTTTCCAGCACACAAAGCTATTCCACCTGAATTCCAGTAATTGCCATCCAGCATATATACCCCACCAGTATTATAGTAATTGCCAGTAACCTCAGTCATTGTTAGCTCGCATGCATATTTAGAGCTTTCTGATATAAACTTAATTTATGACTCCAATGTCTGTCCATGATCATAAGTAGTTTTGAATAATTCCTAATTGTGGAGGTAACTTGCAAGTCTTGTGGTCATTTTAAACATAATTATTTTGTTCCCACTTTCTGCCTCTCTATTTGCAGCTCAAAAGTTGGCACTCACCCTTCATCTGTCATTCGGAAGTATTCTCTCAGTTCTGTCATTCAATTAGTTAATTCCAAAAAATTACTCTTAAAAATGTGTAAATATATACATAATGTA